>NC_083631.1:5331802-5662874 GCF_963584025.1 Labrus mixtus | reverse complement strand
CCCTAATTCAAACAAGCTGGACTATCAAGTGTCCGAGTAATGCACTTTTACAAAGGATGCTTGAGATGGCAGGGGTGAGGAGGACGCATTTGTCGATTTGAAGGAGTCTTCAAAATGGGACAGTCTTCAACATGCTGCTGTGATATCAATGTCCTTCAAATGTGCCCTCCTAAGGATGCAGTTCCTGAAATGGAACAGACGCCATATGTCAGCCCTGTGATTGACTGGTTACTTGCCCAGGGTACCCCACCTTTCATCCCATGAAAACTGGGTTTGACTCAAACTCCCTGCAACCCCGAGTGGCAGTAGACGATGTATAATGGATGGATGGAGCAACCCTCAAGTGGCCTAATTGAGGAACTGCAGATTTTGGGTCTTATCTGATTGCTTCATTTTGCACATGTTGTGACTACCACTTAGAGGCTCAAACTTGAATCCAACAATTATCTTTCTTAATATTGTTTTGTGGAAGATAATCCAGATAGACTAAACACTTTGAGAAATCCTACACTCATTCTCTTTATTTTTACACTTTGTAAAGTAGTTCATCTTTCACCCCAAATGAATCCTATCAGACAAATCTGCACATTAGACCACAGTCAGTTGTCATGCCCTGGATATTACTGCTTACACATATCTGATCAAGTGTTAAAAAAACACATTATTCATCAACCCATGAGGCATACTGAAGAGCTGTTAAGCCTTTTCATACTGAGCTCCCCATGGTCGCCCATGTGTTTGGTTTGTTGTTGTAACAGTAGGAGCTAGAGGAGAGGCTGCAGGCGCTAGTCTCACGGCCCACAGACCGAGCCCTCTGACCGGTGTTTATTTCTGCCGGGCCCAAACGTTTATTTTCACGAGGGTATTAGTGTCTATTTTGATGTGCCTCTTGTGTTATTTTAGATGAGTCATTGGGGAGTGTGTGGGTACATGTGAGAACAGTCTGTGCCTGTGCAAGGGTAAAGAGATGCGTGCACGACGGAGAGGATCGTTTGTGTGTATTTATGTGTATTTGCCAGAATACACACTCTCAATTGATAATAGGCTTCTGTGTCCTGTTGAGCAAAGAAGCTGGTTTGTTTATCTGTGGTCAACAAGGCTACCAAGAATTGAGAATCGATGAAGAAGGAAAGATTCTTGTTGGATGGGGTGAATTACAGGGGAGATGAGCGATCTTGTTTTCTGTCCTGAAATGCCCTTTGTGTGCATAAAGCTGAAAATGACTTTCACAAGTACCACCTACCACGGATCTCTCTGCGGCCTGCAATGTTTTCTGCGGGTTGCAGCTCATCAGCACTACTGGGTTTCAGGACAGCCATCTTCGAATCCCAGTTAAGAATGAAATGACAAGTAATGGCAGATATCTCCTATTTTCTTCTTCTTCAGCTATAAGTTTCTTAAGCTTGTTTATTTGATCCCCCTCCCTTCTTGTGTTTCTCAAGGTCTGAATTAAGGTTAAATTACAAAACTGTTTCACGGACTCAGTTGTTGAAAAGTCCAAACTCGTAAGAAAACCTCAAATTGTTTTTACCAAATTTAAGTGATCTTCAGAGAGTCCGGTTGTTGTAATTATGAACTTTAGCCTGAGCAAGGCAACTCGCTTCTAAGCTAGGCTAATCATTTCATTTTTCAACCCAACTCAAATGAATTTCTACTTTATTTGTCCCTGAAGGACGGTTGGTTTAAATGCATTAACAGGACAGAAAAAGTAAAAAGAGGTAGTGAGGTAAAATGTAAGCTGTAACTCCTAATTTAACACACAGGTATACGTTTGGTATTGATATTCTCATCTGATGCTAATGCTAAATTCAGCAGGTATAACTGAGGATGATGGGTGTATGATTAGCTTCTCAGACTATACTATTGCTACCTTGGTTTTATCATATAAATGTAGATTTGTCCAGCCTCTTCTTATGTCACTGATTACATCCTCTTTCTCCTTTTTACTTCCTTCTTAGGCCCTCAGCATCCACACTCTGTGGCTGATTGTAGACTTGTGCCTGCTGAGATTGCAGTAGCATCCCTCCAACCATTGTGAGAGGTAGCTTACAATAGAGTTGCCAGTGTTTTATGGAGGCAGTCTAGAATGATGGTTCTTGTTGAGGACGCCTGGAGGACGTTGCAGTCATTGTGATAATAAAAGAGGTGACTGTAATCCTTTTTGTCCTCTCCTTGTCTTTCTGTCTTGCCATAATAAAACATGTGCACATGCATCATATTTCACTCTTAATTATTCCTGATAGTTCAGATTCTATTTCTTCAGTTAACTTAGACATACTTTTACCCCCCCCCAGCCATCAGGTGCACGAGGACAGCTGCTCGGCTGATTGGGCACTGGAGTGGTGGATTGAGAGGTAACTGCCAAATATTGATTTTCTGCAATCCTCTAACCTTTACAAAAGCGGGCATGGAGTAAAAGCTGTTCATTCATGTAACAATATCATCTGTGCTGCTGTTCAGCCATATCTTGTTTTTTTGTATCAGGCTGATACAAACAGGAGAGTATCCTGACTAAATATTATGCTGCATGCTAGAAGGAAGCTGGAATAATACATTGTGGATAAATGAGGTTATCCTTGTTGCTTTTGGAGACAAAGTAACATTAGTTCTGTCATTATCTTTTCATACAGCTATCCGAGAACAGGTTTGTTCACCTGTTGGACCAGTCTGAACCTCTTCCTGACAAAACAATAAGTCGATGGAGCTTTACCATCCCTCTGCTCTTTTTCTTTTTTATCTGTCCTTGAAGCAGCAGCAGCGTCATCATCTTTGTCCCAAGCTTCCAATTTCCTCCTCTAAGGCAGTGGTTCTCAAACTTTTTAGACTGCGTACCACCTCCGAAAATATTTGTCTCTCCAAGTACCACCATTATGGTAGACGTTAAAATACACTGTAGGCCTATTTCTACACACATTTTACGCAGGAGGTTATTTATTATTGACTGTTGGCAGCCACACTGTAGGCCTACTAAGGGCTAGAGCTAGAACTGACACTTAAACTCCACACAATACTGACATTTGCCCAAATCAAAAAAAAGTGCAGCACAATAAAAACGACAACTTTATACCAGCAACCTGTTTGAAAATATTTAGTCTCCAGTGTTTCCCACACAAAGACGATACCTGGGCCCAAGTATATTTCCGACCTGTTCTTATTTAATTTTTCATTTATTCATAAAATTGCTGCGTGCGCGAGAGAGAGAGAGAGAGAGAGAGAGAGAGAGAGAGAGAGAGAGCGGGGGAGAGTGCAGGCGCGCGCTCCACAGCCTCTGTATTATAAGTCTCTGCGTTCAACACAGCAAAACTGCCTTTTAAAAAAAAAAATCCCTCTTGACTCCTGAGGAGTGTTAACACTAGAACCACCAAGACCGTGTGACGGACGGTTTGGGTTTTTATAATACAAATAACTCTTTTTTAATAAACAACTACGAGCCTCTCATCCAATGACTTTTCTTAAATATGTGTCCTGTATGTTTTCTGAAGCCTACGTGTAACTAAAATAAAACACACAAGATTTCTGAGCATTTATACCTCTGAGCGCCTTCATATTGACGGCAGTTGAAAATGATACATTTCCCTGGATTGTTTTCGCGCTTCGTTTTAATTGGCTCCGTTATGTACAGCTGCTTGCTGCCGATTGTACTGAACTCCAATAAATAACAGAATATCTGTTAATGTAGACCTACAGCTGCTTGCTGTTGTTTCAGTACTGAAATAAAAACGGAATATCGAGCGGACCACGTACCACCGGTGGTACGCGTACCATAGTTTGAGAACCACTGCTCTAATGAGTTACGGGCTTGTCTGTCACTTTCTCAGTCGATTTATTCTTTATCTCTCCGAGCGAGACAGGAAGCAAGCGAGCTTTACGCTCTGGCCACATCAGCTGATAGCTTCCAAAAAGTCATCAGCTTTTAGCATTATTTCTTTTTACTTCATTTGTCACAAGAGCTAAACTTAATCTGTTGTATTGTGTTTTCCATGGAGCTGTGGTTGCTTTTTGCAATAAAAAAACACTCCATGGACGAGAAGCACAACATCAGGGTGTACATCTTTGACCTACAGGATTCATTTTCACCACTTTCAACCACGTTTTTTCTGTAATCTTCTACAGGTGTGGACATTTTATTCAGACTGCAAAACTAAACAAATGAGAAATAAGGTCTAGTTAGTTCAAATCATTTTGATACTTGTTATACCTTCAAACTAGCATTGCACTCCAATAAAATGATAGATAGTTTAAAAACATTCCTTTTTTATTCTGTGCATTCTTCTTTCTTAAAATGTATGCCTACATTAACCAGATTGCAACACTGCCACTCACACGTTGGTAAAAATGTAGGTGTTAAGTTAATAGAGGATAATGTTGCCTCATCTCACACAGAAGTTCAATTCTTGCACATGAAGATGTTTTTTTCCAAACTTGCATTCTTCAGACCCAGCCGACACTGACTCGAGTGACATCACTTGAGTCAATTCAAATAACTGAAGCCTCAACTATTTTTATACACTCTTCTCTCCCATGACCCGAAAAAAGACGTAGCTTTGTATAATTAATTGAGTTCACATTTAGTATCACTTTTAATTCTGTGAGGAACTGAATTGAGTCACTGTCATGTAAATCTAGAGCTCTGGCTGTAAAGATGATGCTGTTATTGAGAATGGTTTCAGTGTGTTTCAGAATAGCTGTAAAGATTGGCTTCATGCCAACGGTCGAGCGTTTGTCTGGTGGCTGATTATAATTTCTTTCCCTGTTTAAGGCCGACTGAAGGTCATCAGGGGAGCACTTCCTTTTCTGTTCGTCCTCTTTCCTCTGCTGTCTCATTTCTGCAGCGTGAACAGCTCGCTGCACTTTTTATGTTCTCAATTCATTAAATGTGCAGGCCTAGGTCAGGTAAGGGAGAAAATCACCAACCTCTTTTTAAAGAGTTGAATTAACTTAACATCAATGACTCGATTGATCAAGTCACAGTACCTCCCATTCACTTTCTCTTTTGGGAGATTAATTGTAAAACCTGACATTTTTATCTTCTGCAAGTTATAACCCCCCTTTTTGTCTGATTGAACTGGCCTCTGTTCACACACTTCTCCTCTGTGTTTTTAGCTGTGTGTGTGTGTGTGTGTGTGTGTGTGTGTGTGTGTGTGTGTGTGTGTGTGTGTGTGTGTGTGCGTGTGCGCGCGTGTGTGCGTGTGCGCGTGTGTGTGTGTGTGTGTGTGTGTGTGTGTGTTTGAGCAGGATGTAGCAGAGCACAGGGAACAGTTAATGAGCTGAGTAAATGTAGATAAACTTCATGACTCCCACAGTTTTTACCACATCGGCCTCTAGTATCCGGATGCTAATTGTAGCGACTTTAAAAAGCTAACGCTTGCTAACTTGGTGTTGTATTTTTAGCCTTGCTTTTGGCATTACCATTAGCCTATTAGTCCATCATATTGGCTCAGACTGAAATGTCTCAACAGTTATTTGATGTATTGCCTTGAAAACTGGAGACAGTCATGGTCCCCAGAGGACGAAGATGAAGTAAATTTTCTTTGAGCCTTATCGACTCAAGTGTCTTAGTGACGTCAACCACTGCTTTCTGAGGCCCACCGATGGCAGTCTCCTTATTGGAAATGCTGTCTCAAGCTTATTTTCTGAACCTAACAGACAAAGAGGTGGAGCTGAGGCGGGCTCTAAGTCTTCTGGCAAACTGCTACAATGTGCCTAATGGACTTTTGGAGCCAGCCTCAAGTGGACACTTTGGGAACTGCATTGTTTTGCACTTCTACATTGGCTTCATTTTTCAAAACCACAGATTGCTGCTTGATCTGAGCATATCTCAAGTGTCCATCAAGCAGCCGAAACTCCATCTTGCTCTCTGATGAGTAAAAAGGAATCCTCTGTCCTGCCTGTCATCTCCTCTCACATAACTTTCTTTCTCTAAGTTTCCCACTTTATCACACAAGTAATTTTGTGGAAGTTTCACATAAAGACAGGCTAATTGATTTAATTCAAAATCCCCCTCAGTGCATTAACTACTCAGGCTGAATCTTTTTCAGGAGTGTGACCTCAGAGCTCCCGCTTCTTAAAATGAGCATGAAATGAGATGACTAATCCACTTCGATTACTCATTTCCACAAAAAACTGTGATCTGTGATTTTTAGAATAGAATTTAACTGAAGGATGTGAAAAGCAGGAATATTAGATAATTGCTCTATTTTGTTACAGGACACTTTCACAAGTATGTTATTCCGTGTTGATTGACTTATACGGCATGAATCATGGGATGTTAAACCATGGTGTAATGTAAGTCCCTTTTTCTGCAGTTTTTGGTGTTTATTAAGCTTCCACATATACATTTTTTAGTTTCACTTGGTTTCTCTTTGTCAGTAACTTTTTCTGTGTATTTTATGGTGTATCTCTCTTTCTCACACGTTGTGTTTCAGCATGACATTGTGTAAAAAAGGACAGAAAACTTGCAGACACCAAGCCCTGTCATCAAGACTGTGTGCAGATTTGCATGCAAAGTGTTTTGTGTGTTTGTGTGTTTGTGTGTTTGTGTGTGTGTGTGTGTGTGTGTGTGTGTGTGTGTGTGTGTGTGTGTGTGTGTGTGTGTGTGTGTGTGTGGGTGTTTTAATGCTTTTCACAGCTCTTCATTGCACTCTTGTCTCTCGCTGTATTTCCTCAAGAGCTCCTTCAATTGCTCTCAGCTGTCAGAGTCCTCCTTTACACTCTTAATTCATCACTTTGACTATTTTCAACTCCTCCTTCATGAACCCTCACTGCAAGTTAATGTAATAACATCCTGGTCATATCAATGTAATCCTGTGTCTGTCTTTTTAAAGGATTTTACATTGTCATATTGATTTTTTTCTAATATAATGGCTATAGAATAGATATACCTTATTGTCATTGCAGTGCACAAGTACTGAACATCAAAATGTAATGACTATCCTTACAGTAGGGTTGTCATGATACATCTTTTTACAGTCTCATAATTTCACAAATTTCTTTTTTTTTTTAATGCAATTTAGAATTTTGATGAACTCTTTCCTCTCCTACGTACCTGTGGTTTGAAATAAATGGAGTCTTTGGTCCTTTTTGATACTAAGGATCATTGAAATAACAGCGAATGGGGCGCTGTATAGCCCAGCGGTTATGTCGCCGGCCCCATGTACAGAGACTGCAGTCCTCGTCGAAGTGTGTAAATTGTGTGTGTGTAAAAACTTCTGGTGCAGATGGTATAAAAATAAATAAAGATACATTCATTAATGATAACTATATTAAAATGAAAACACAATATTGCTCATATTCCACTTTGTTACTTGCACAAACATAATGTGAGTATAATATATTCATATAGGTAGAATTCAATAAGTCAACATCGGCCTTGTAATCTTTGATTCATGCAGAAAATGTTTGTTGAAGCAGTAATTTGTGTATCTCTTTGTCCAAATATTCATCCAAATAGTTCAGAAACATGTTCAACCTGAGCATGAGAAGCCTCTCCTCCCTCCTCAGATCAACTGATCCGTGTTAAACTGACTGAAATCATGATGACAGTCCGACCTGGAAATAGAGACAACATTACCATCTTTGACCTTTAAGGTAATCTGCAGAGTTTAAAGGCTTGTGGTGCGTTCAAATGCTGCTATCTGGCTCCCCCTGGTGCCTGTTACTAAATCTGTTTTTCTTCCTCTTCTTGTTTCTCTTACACTGGAGTCATCTTTTACACTGGTTGGTGTCAATTCAGACTTTTACAGTAATTCAGTATGTTTGGGGATGGATTTGAAAGTCACAAGTGTGGTGTGTTTTATGCTTTTATTTCTGCAGTACCCTAACCCTACCCGGACACGGGAAACCTCACCCGGCCCGGACACAGAAAGGATTGACAGATTGATAGCTCTTTTCTCTCAATAGGCAGATTTGTAGCATTGATGCAAATTCTCAGGATGTTTTCCAAAGTGGGAAAAACGTGTATTTGAGATATATTAATATCCTTTAAAGTATGATACAGATACACAACAGATAAGTGGCTTTAAATATGGTAAATGTGTAAAATATTACATTTTTTCATCACATACTTTTAAGTGCACTCTGATCACACTTAATATAATGTAATATATCAAATATGTTTATTTTATCATTTACTTTAATGTGTTGTTAAAAAACATAAAAGTAAAAAAAATCAGTAAATTATTTATTTTACTGTATTATTTTTTATAAAACATTTACTGTACATAACTTTAACACCTTTATAAAACATTAAGACGTCTTTTGACTGCTCAGTTGACAACTCAAACTACCTCACTCCGCATCTTCCAGTATCATGTCACCTCACAGGTTACACATGGCAGCACAAATTCTTAGAACTTCGTTCATTTTTGGTGCAAGATTGATTGGCACGACCTGTGAAATGATTCTAAAGTACTTGAGCCTACATATAATGTGCTCCACATGACATAAGCAATCCTTCTGGTGCAGGGGGTTGCTTCTTCAGAGAGCTGACCGAACAGCAACATAAACTGTACATGAATCGACTTAGACCCATTCATGCATAAAATATACGTGTGCAGGAGTGTATAGGAGTGTATAGGAGTGTGTATGAGTGTGTATGAGTGTGTATGAGTGTGTAGGATTTGCTTGCAACTTTTGATAATTTAAAAACAATACATTTGCCACTATTGTTTAATGTTTTAACAGAATCCTGTTAAAGTCCCAGGTTTAAAAAAAGGTTGATTCAGTGGGTGGAGTAACAACAGTGTTATTTGGTGAATTGTTTAATCTCTGAAATCATTCTTTAAATACAATTTAAAGAAGAGCGTCTGCTTGCAGTAAGAACCCTCCAGCCCCTAATTATGCATTACTCATGTCATTCATCAAATCAAAATGGGTGTACAGGTTTGGATGAGCCATTCAGACCAAAATCGTTTTTTTGGGCTGTAATTGTTTATTTCTGCTGTCAAAACAGTGATTTAAATATGTGATGTGTATGGGACTTCCGCGTCTTTTGGAGTCAGCCTAAAGTGGAACTGCAATTTTTTTTTTCACCTGTGCATTGGCTTCATCTTTCAACGTTAGAGGTTACCCCTTGGGTGTAGCCTATTATAGAAAAAAATCAAAAAACCTTTGGAAGCTTTGAAGAGAGCTGTGAAATGAAGTAAACTAAATGTAACAGTTCCTGTGAATTGCATTAACTGCTTTAATGTTGTCACAATACCACATTTTTAATCTTCACTCCTATTCTATTAAAAATCAGATAATATTACCAGTTTCGTTACCATGGTAACAAAAAGAGAATACATAGGCACCCAATACTTGGCAATGCTGTCTTTTATTACAGAAAACGTAAATAAACATTTAAAAGAGATACTTCTTCCAATGTGCTGTGACCACAAAAGTGATAAACAAGGCTACATAATGACACTCTAAACTTATTTGCATTTTCCTCTCACGTACATTCAAACTCGATTGAATGCTGCTTCAATATAGGAACATTTGTTCACGTCGAGTTTACCAAATCATGCAGCTTGTAACATGCTGTGGGTGAGTGCCACAGCAAAGACTGCATGTATGCAGACTCAGGGTAAAGTGCTTAATTTGCTGTTGAAATGTCCACATCAGAGCCCTCATGCACGTGATGATGTCACAGTGAGACAGCACTGTGCGCTCACTCAACCTGCCTGAGTCTGTGAGTGTGGAGAAGAAGACTCAGCCTTTCTGAAGCTGCTCTCACCTCCTTAACGAACTGGAGTATATACTTAGTTCCACATAAAACACAGACCTTTGACTTGAAGGGATTTAGATTCAAATATCTTTGATTTGGATGTTGGAGTTTCAATGCTCTGATTGGTTGAAGTTCCTAATGCATTTTGGTACAAGCATGATGATTAAACCAAAAGGGGTCTTTAAAAGATGCAGAATAATTCAAAATAGTCCTTCAGGCAAGGAATTACTGTGGCCTTAAGGCAACATACATATATACCTTACATTTGATTTGACTCTGTTTTCCTATGATAACAACTTTTCGGTTGTTTTCTCAAGATTTTGACTGATTTACGTCTTTAACTCAAGATAGTAAATGCAGTTTTGTTGTGATAGCTTGTAGATTTCCAGATATTCCAAGAAAACAACTGACATTAAATTGTTATCATCAGGAGTGCAGATCACCTAGTGGTTAGGTGGCGCCCCATGTACTGAGACTATAGTCCCCTCAGCGAGCAGTCCAGGTCAAGTCTCCACAGGCCCCCCCCCCCCCCCACTCTCTCTCTGGTTTCCTACTCTACTGACTGAAGGGCTTCAGTCATTTGGCAGCTGCTTCAAACTTATTTCACCCTCTTTAATTACGCGCGGTGCATTTAACTGTCAGATCAGGTTTGGCAGTCTATCTGCTGTCTGCTGAATAAAAGATGAAGCGTCTATTTCTGTCCACTCCAAACACGCTGTGCAGGAAGTCACTTCAGCTGCTTTCTACCTGCTACCTGATGTAAAAGAAATAAAGAAATCAGCTCTAGCATTGCATGCCTGAGCTTTGATAATGACTGAGTGATTTATTTCATTTGTGAAGTGGGAACATCATTTTGTGTCAATTTGTAAAAGGAAATTCTTACTTAATATTCTGATTAATTATCTTAAATATGGTATAGTCATTGATGGACGTTTTATAGATTGTATTGACTTATTGATGGACTTTTTTTTTTTTAAATCTCAAAATCCCTCCAGAAGGCTTCTGTGTGAAATTTGAGGTACTGGTATCTCGTTTATCCGGAAAAACAGTCCATGACTTTATTGTTTTGTCAAAACACAACTGTTACTTGGAGATGATCATTAATTCAGAAATACAGATCAGATGTGTATTTTCTTATGTGAATAAAGTACGCTTCTGTTAAGCAGAGATGTACTTCCAAAGAAGATTAACAAAAACCAACATGTTGAAAATGAACTAGAACAAGGATGAGTCATTGTGCCATGCCTATATAATTAACGATTCAGTGTGATATTGCAGATTCTCTGGTTGAAGAAACGAGAGAATGACTCTACAGTGATCACCATCAAGTTCCATGTAGGCTTCCTCATCATGTCAATCCAAGGTTTATGCACTTCGGCCTCTGCGTTCTTACTCCATGTTTGAACACTTTGCACGGACAGGATTTTCAGTTGACGTAAAAAAAAATAAAAAATCGCATAAAGTAAAAGTTCAAGTGATGGTGAGAATATCAATAAGCCCTTTAACTTCAGTTCCTGCTGCAGCATGTTTCAGGCTGCAGGAAAAGTAGTTGCTTCCTTGAAACGTTACCCTTTACTGCTGCGCGCTTCTTCTAGACATTACGGTAGAAGAGTCTTCAGGTAGAAGGATGCAGGGGACCGACAGGTGAGAGCTGTGAGACGTTGTGAGTGAAGGACCGCGAGAGCAAAGGGAAAAAGCGTCACGAGCGTACCAGCACGGGTCTGGATGTTAGGGGTCGAAGGGAATTTTAAGGTAAAACAATTACCTGATATATGATTATTAATTTGATCAATAGGTATATTTAAAGTGAGCCCAGTAATGGTAATTCAATCCGTGAGTCGTTTATTAGACACTTAATGTTAAATGTTATCAGAGCTGATTCGTTGTGGATAAAAATACAGCAGATTCTTTAACTACGGAAGCGCAATGCATTCACCAATTAAAAAAAAAAAAAGCTATATTATCTGATCTCGTTTCTCGTAATTATGAGAAAAGATCTCATAATTATATGATATTCATTATATTATATTATAATGTGTCTATTTTCTTTTTCTTTGGTGAATGCAATGCCCTTCCGTATTTAACATTATAAAGCTGTGACGTTTATTAATGGAAACATGACTAATAAATGACTGATGTCAACCTGAGAAACTTGCTGGGTAGTTTGGGTAATGTTTCTTCGATTATTTTGTTCCGAGTCCCGACTACATATTAGTCTCCTAATGAGGAAGTGATCAACTTTTAGCTTACTTTTTTAATACTTTAACTTCTTTACTTTTTGATTTCTCCACAATAATGTCGTGAACTATAACTCAAAGTGTTTTCTAAGACCACCAGGTGGTCATAAGGACTTATTAGAAAGCCTAAGAATCAATACTGCCGCTTCATTGAGGTGTTTCACTTCCACATGACCAAAATCCCTTTAAATTGTTGTAGCAGACAATGAATACCGTGGCATTAAAATCATTCATTTTTTGGGGTGTATAATGTTAGTTATGTGTCAGTTCAAACTCGTGCCATGCATCCAAGCAATGCATTAAGTCACAAAAGTTAATTTGAATTGGACAACCTAAAGTTTCTAAATGTATGGAAGCCCTAAGCGGACATGCATCGTTACATTTTTATTTAACTCGGGATTAAAACCTTGGTTCCAGTGATAATTAATTAAATCTCGAGAAATGTATAAATAGTCACAGTAAAACTAGAGTTGTTACCCCGAAATAACGACATATATAAGTCAAGGTCTTAACAAAACAGCCGACATTTACTATTATCACTGGAAAACTAGCATGCTCACACGACTAAGAGATTAATGAATCGAGATCTCAAGAAAACAGACTAAATGTACCAATTATTATGCAGAGCTAAATAAAATGTATGGATGTATGTATGCTCAGTGCCTCCATAAAATGCACCAAACTTAATGTTTGTGAAATGTTCATTAAATTACATTTTTTTAATCGGTTTGTCTAAAGGAACCAAACCTGGCTAAATGAAATTGCGCCTTAGCTCTGGCAGGTTTTCAGGTCAATTCTCTCAAATACTCAACCGTTTATTTGAACACACTTTACACAATACTTTCATTCAGCAGTTTAAGTCTGCAAATTTTTTAAAGCATGTTACAATTTCAGCAACGAGCCAAACTCATGCTTTGCAGCCAACATGCTTCAGGTCCACAGAAGTTGTTTTTAAATAAAGTTTCTCCTAAAGTTTTTCAAAAAGGAAAAATATAATTCATAAAAATATATAGAGTTAAAAGTCATCAGAAAGTGTGAGATTATTATTTAAAAATCAAATGTCAACATTCAATGAAAAACTTTTATTCCTCCAGGCCGTATATGAAGCTGTGCAGTCCTAACATGAGTGAGGTTGGAGGCTCTCTGTGCCAGGTGAAGCAGATTTCCCGCCACACCGCCCCCCTCTGTCGCCTGCAGGCCGTGGGGCACCACCTGCACAGCTCCTCCCACCTCACCCAACAGTCCTGGGTCAACCAGTCGGCCCCATCCATCGCCTCCAGCCCCCCCGTATCCACCCGTCACCGGGTGAACGGCGTCATGGCGTCCAGCTGCAGCAGCCTGGATTGTGCTGTCTCCAGACTGGCAGAGGAGGCCGCTCTGGCCCGAGGCGTATCTTCGGGGAAGGTGGTGGTGACGGGAGGGTTGGGGTACTTTGGTTTCAGGCTGGGGAAAGAACTGGCCAGTCAGGGGATGACAGTGATCCTTCTGGACATGAGGAGGCCTCCCTGTGAAATCCCTGATGGAGTCATCTTCTTTGAGGTATGGAGACGTGCGATGGAGGGACATACTTGTTCTAAATCCAATCTAAAAAATATTTTCCTCTGAATGTAACCCCCAAACTTTGCTTTGAATAGCTCACTTTGGTAATGCACAATAACACTATACCTTAGGAGATCATGACATGAAAGGCATTGTGCTTTCATCAGAATCAGAATGAACTTTACTGTCACTATACCATGATTGGTGCAGAACCTGTCTGTGTAGTAAATAAATAATGATAAAATACACAAGTACAATAAATTAAAAGATTAAAAATAGAGCTTAAAGTGACATTCAAAGTTACAATAAAAGTGAAATCTGTGCAGATATGTAACATAAAAGAATCAAGCTGCTTTAGAGCAGGCATCTAATAGCTTGTGTTTTGGGCTTCTGCTTTTATTTTGAAAGGGCAGCTTAAGATGGACAGGAAATGTGGAGAGAGTTGGGGATGACATGCACCATATAGCATCAGGATCAGGGGAGTTGAATCTGCGACCAGTGCGACAAAGACTGAAGCCTCTATATATTTAAAAAAAAGTTTCTATAGTGTATTAATCCCTGAGGGGAAATTCAAGTTTACACTCTGTTATTGTCACACAGAGGCCCGAAATACACACATGCAGCAACAGGACTTATGGATATGTTTTAATGGAGAGATGTCAGAGAGGGGCTTACACAGGGAGTCCTCATGAGCCGTTGCTCAAGGGCAACCTCGACGGTTCTCAGGAAGTGACCTTACCCCTCTCTGCCAATCACACCAAATTCCATACTTCCATGACTTTGGTCCCTACAGACTGAGCTGTCGCCCCAAAGTCATGGGGCGCCTGCTCTACTAACTGAGCTAAACCAGCAGCACAGGACACTGAATATTGAAAATGAAAGGACTTGCAAAATGTTTTAAACCCTTTTAAGTATTATTTTTTGCCTGGTTTCTTGTTATAACGAGAAAAAGATCTTGTTATAATGAGAAAAGATCTCGTTATTACGAGATAAAGAGAGAAAAGCATGAGGGTGGTGGTGATGAGGAGGCGTGGGTTTGTTTATGGGAGTGTACAATACACCAGTGGCAGCTCATTACAACATTTCAGTATAAACACCGTAGCAGGCGATTCTGGCGCCGCAGTTGTTTTTCATGGGGTTAAAGTATTTTCAGTAAATGCCTAAGCGTATCTTGAAACACCACATAGCCAGCTTGAATACAATTCAGATGCATGACTTTATATCGGTGAAGCATACCATATCTATTTAACTGATCCTGGAAGAATGACGCTATGTCAAGTAGGTCAGAGTGTGCTTTGCTTTCCGTCTGAACAACCTTAACGCCTTCAGATGCCTGCGTTAAGTCGACAAGCTCATGAGAATACCATCTGTATTACTCAAAGATGATAATATTTCCCAATGCCTTAAACCGAGATGAAAATAAAACGCAATCAAATCAATAACCCTGGTCATCGTTGCCTTTTGATCTTCCTCCCTTCTCTGCCTGCCACAATGCAAACTTCATTACCCCTCTAGTATCATTTTAGTCTGTTATGTGATCTTTTCTTGTAATAACGAGATCTTTATCTCGTTATAACAAGATCTTGAATGCAATACGCTTCCGTTTGTCACCAACAGGGCTCTGTAGTTATATTTTAGCTGTTAGTCAGCTATGTTACATTTTCAGTGGTGTCTTGATGGATTTGTTCCCTTGCAGGGACAAAAAGGACATAATTTTCATTATCTGAATACTATGTCCTCTGCTATACAATATTTCTAAGTGTTTCGTCTGCCCTTTGGCAGTGAAAAGGTGAGGAAATCCTGGTTGCAGCAAAAATGTCCATCCTTTTCAATCTTAAAATCTAAGTTATAACTGACTTAAAACACACGGTCAGCGTTCTTCCTACACTGCTGCCTTGAAAGTGGACTCTAGTATTTCCGTGCCTCAGGGTTACAGACACAGCTGAGTGATTCACGTCTGAGCACCAGCTGCTGACTGGGTCACTGAGGGTGGACACATGATTCAGGTTTCACCTGCAGGCCTCATGTCACACTTACCTTAATTATAAGTGTCTTTTAATGGAATCATTATGGACTCACTCTGCAGCGTGTACCCTGCTCAGGACTTGTCCAATCTGTTTAGTGGAGAAGACACTCAAGACACTTCCTGCTCTCTCTAACTGACTGAAAGATTTCAGACAAGAGGTTTCATTTTCTTTCTGCTTTCTTACAGAGTGACATCCGGGACTACGCTTCCCTCCATAAGGTGTGTGAAGGGGTCGACTGTATATTCCACACAGCGTCTTACGGCATGTCTGGACCAGAACAGGTGACCCCTCTACATTTTCAGAAACAGAGAACCTGACTCTGTACGTGTTCAAGGTGCCAAGACAGTGATGAAGAGCTGCCATGGTCATTTTAGAAACTATACTTACTCTACTATACTCTTAATGTCTATAATTGGCTGCTGTTGGGTAACTTTCAAACAAACTGAAACTGCTGCAGAAACAGACTGTTTAGACATCTTTCACAGTAAGTGAGGGATATGATTGGTTGTTAAAAGTCTGGAGGAGATTTTTGTACTTACACATACAGGATAAGGTCAGCAGACACAAGAGGTGTCGTCTTGTCCATAGGGGGCGCCAAAATCAACATAAGGAAAAAGTTCCTCACACTAGCTTTAAATGCTTTAAGTTTAAATGAAACATTTGATATAACAGTTAAGAGGGCTCTGACGTTCTCAAATCATCAAATCACTGAATTAAATTTAAAAAAATCAAGTTCTCCGTCATGAGTTAATGGTCTGATCTGAAAGAGCAACAAGTCTTGATTTAAGATGAAGTGAATGCTGACATATGTCTTGAGAATTCTGCCAGGAGCTGCACAATGACATAATGTCAGACAATGTTGTCGTCCAAAAGATAAAAAATAATGTGGTGAAAAAGTGACGTACTTTCTTCTTCTCTTTCTTTTCTGTGTGACAGCTGAATAAAGACCAGGTGGAGTCCGTCAATGTTGGGGGGACCAACAACGTCATCAACGGTAAGGGTCAAACTAAACAAGCAGCATCCCTATGGTAACCATTTCAATGTAGCATATATAGAATTTTATTAGAACGTTTACCTTAAAATATCTAAATTAAATAAAG
Source organism: Labrus mixtus (assembly GCF_963584025.1). Taxonomy (NCBI): domain Eukaryota; kingdom Metazoa; phylum Chordata; class Actinopteri; order Labriformes; family Labridae; genus Labrus; species Labrus mixtus. The sequence continues at coordinate 5,646,265 of NC_083631.1, read as the reverse complement.
TTGCCTTTAACATTTTTCAATACTTTAAAATGATGGTTAGAAGGCAGGTTCAAATTGTGTATTTTAAAATGATTTTTTCACATATCCCCTCATGATAAGATAATTATAGAAGCCCTGAGTTTTCTGACTATCTCTAATCCTAATGATATATTTTATAAAATCTTAGCCTAATTGTATTTTAAGCGAGACAAAAAAAAGTTTTTTTTAAATTTGCACAACCCCAGAAATGAACCTTGTTGTGATTGATGTGAATTTTCCTGACATGACTCCACTGTGTGGTCTTCTCTCTCTCACAGTGTGTAAGGAGAGGAACATCCCCAGACTGGTCTACACCAGCACCATAAACGTGGTGTTTTCTGGGAATCCAATCGACGAGGGTGACGAGGCCTCTGTGCCGTACGTCCCCTTTGATGCAGTGAGTAAAAAAAAAGTTGAAATAAACCTTTGGCCAACCTAAACTAACAAACTTAATCGACTGAAAAACTACCCATCCATTTCAACTAATGTCCCATCCACCTGTCCAAAAAGTTGGAATGAAGAACTCAACCAAAGCTCAAAAATTGTAATTATTTCATTAATTTGCCAACAATAACACATTTCAGTTCTGCGCAGAGTAATTCAATTCAACCGTGTTCCTCTCTGTCGCAGCACATCGACCACTACTCCAGAACCAAAACGCTTGCGGAGCAGATGGTCCTCTCTGCAAACAGCTGCATCCTGAAAAGTGAGAAACTGCGGGTGTTGTTATGGCGACAAAATCACAGGATGACATAAAAAATGTTTGTATGTAAAAAAACAACAACAACATCTACACTGGAGCGGTAGTTTCCATGGAAACTACAGCGGTAGAAATGATGGCTTGAATTCAGAGCTAAACGGTTTGTAGTGCAGCACTTGTGCACTTTGGTACATACATAGAAGCATACCTGTCATTTTGTTTGATCAAGCTTTTTTATGCTATGTCATTTTCACAACTTCCTTTAAACAACAAAAACATTAAAAGATACTCGAAAACCAGAACAGGCAACAAGAGAAAATTAAATGTATCCTTAAAAACGATTCAAATCTGTAAACTGCAGAGTGTGGGTGGAGGAAGAAGCCACCTTTCTGAACTTAGTCCACACCTTCACAGTCTACAGGTGTCTTAAGGTCACTAGAACACACACCCAAATACACACACATGCATTCACACACACACACACACACACAGGCATGCACAATGCTACCAGAAAACAGGATGTTACGGTTTAAGTGAAACATTCTTTGCATTTCTTCCTTCTCCGTGTAACCAAACTCCCCCCCCCATCAGATACCCTTTCCTCATCTATTCACTGAAGCTTAGAACGAGGATCAGTATCATTAAACACGATGCAGGTTGAAGTTATTGCTACAACACTGCCTTTCTCCACTATCAATATGAATCAATGACACTGGAAAACATTCTGCTCCAATTTGTGTCTTCTTCTTTTTCTGTGTAAATATGAATTTCATCTGCTCTTATGAAGGTGGAGGTCAGCTTCGAACCTGCGTCCTCCGGCCGTGTGGGATCTACGGACCAGAGGAGAGGAGACACCTTCAAAGAGTGATGGTGAGACATAAACACACACACACACACACACACACACACACACACACACACACACACACACACACACACACACACACACACACACACACACACACACACACACACACACACACACACACACACACACACACATTAATAAATATACAAAGAGAGATAGAGAGAGCAACAGATGGTTCTATTTACAGATGAATGTCTTTTGTGTCGGCACTGGAAAAAGAAAAAGTATACATCTTGCAGTGTGTGACGCGCACTATAGTTTACATTATTGATAAAGCTCTTCAGGTATCCAGTTTCAGGCCCCAGTTCACCCAGTCTGCCCTTTACAGGCAGCAGCGCAGACTGCTGAACGGCTGCATGTTACAGTATGTTCTGGGTTTAATGTCGGCTGAGTGGCAACATGATTCTCTTTTTTCTATACCTGATAATGTAGTCTGCTCTTAATCTAAACCACCAGCCTGGAGATTATTGTAGAAATGTATTTTTTTGTCTAAAAACACATAGACAAGACTTTCTTAAGATCGTAAGTTTGTTACAGTGCAGTATAAAACAGTAGCCTTCGATCAGACCAAGACCAAGGCCTTCCCTTTCGCACCATGAGACCGTGCATCAGAGAGCTCGAATGAAAATATATCTAACAGCAGGGCGCCTCCAGTGATTTAATGACAGCGTTTGTGGAGGTTTCCACCTCACGACCAGGATTTTCTTTGCAGAAGTTCGGCCAGAGAGCCAAATTCTGTTCTCATGTGCAAACGTAGGGACCTGGGAATGATCATTTAGTAGGCTCAGTAAAGTAAAGAGCAACATGGAATCTCCTCACTGAGCATTGCTGACAGTGATTATCTCTGGGTATTAACCACTCACTTAAGTTCAGATACCTTTCATTTCCCTTCTGTCCCGTAGTTACCTTCTTTCTTATCGATCTTAGTTTCCCCCATTGCCAATCCCTGCTCTTTACTTTTTCTTTTACGAGGAACATAATGGTGACACAGGTTACAAGCTGTTCTCAGTTTATAGTGTCAATTTTATTAACCTGTAGTCCTGGTTGAACAAGAACACAAGGTGAACACAGAAAACACAACGGGCATTTTTTGCACATGTTTCTGTGTTGCCACCAACTGACACCTGTCATTCCCATCCTGCCTTGAAGTAGCCCTTAGTTTTGTATTTGCCAGACTGTTTAATATCTGTCTTATCAGTTGTATCTGAATCTCTGTTTGTATAATTATTATGGCCCGTTCTTGCATATCAGGAGTCTAAAAGCAGATAAAATATCTGTCTATTCATTGACCCTCATGCAGGTGAACGTAGAGCGGCGGTTTTTCACGTTCAGGTTTGGCGACCCCCGGGCCATGATGAACTGGGTGCATGTTGATAACCTGGTGATGGCTCACATGCAGGCGGCCGAGGCTCTCACACTGAAGAGGAGCTGTGTGGCTGTGAGTCAGGACAAAACAAAACACAGTTTGATCAACTACTATACATCTAGTTTAACCTTTTTGTTCTGCACATTCAGAATATGTATAGGTCTAGCTCCTATGATCACTTTTCTTGTTTCAACAAAATAAAAATACGGTGTCCCCTTTGTTTCCTCTTGCAGAGCGGACAGGCTTATTTCATTAATGATGGTGTGTCGGTCAATCTCTTTGACTGGTTGACACCACTGGTGAGTGAAACGATGATGCCTGTTATATTCTAAACTATAGTCTTACTGTCAACTATTTATGAAGGGATGCTTTTTGAAAGCCAAATTCTGATATGTCTTATTCCTGTGTGCCTTAAAGCAACGTTGAAAACTAAGAAAATAAGTCACATTGTTACATTCAGTGACATGTTAGTTTGGCATATACGATGTAATTTTAATTCCATTTTAAAGACTTCATCTTGCTGATACAAATACTCAGAGGTACCAAATTATCCGCAGCTGGAAATAGTTCCCCATAAATGCACTATTTCATCTCTTTTAGTTACATTTTCCAAAAAGTACAGCGCCCGGCTTTTACATATGCCTGCTAAAAAACAGTAAAAATGTACATTTGTTGCCTTTTCTTTAATATAAATACCTTCGGGAGGAGAGCTTAGACTTGACTTTGAGCACTACAGACAATTTAAGGAAACAAAAATGAACAAATATATTGTTGGTTTTGTCTTTGGGATTTATTGAGAGCAAAACAAATACAGAATAACGTTTGCTTTATCCATTCAAATGTAGTAAGTATTTAAAGTTAGATTCATTACCTTACTGTTTAAAAATGAATTTATTATAAGGAAATTTACTATTTTCTGTTTCATGTGACCTCTGCAGTTTGAGAAGTTGGGCTACAGCAGACCGTTGATAAACCTGCCCGTATCACTTGTCTTTTATGCAGGTACATTATCTCTCTCTCTTTAGTCAATTTATAGCACATTTGATTTTCCTATGTGTTAGAAAATAGCAAATTGAAACTAAGTTTGCATGTTTTCCTTCTATGTTCAGCTATCCTGGTGGAACACTTGCACATATTTCTGAGTCCTGTAATAGAAGTGCCTCTCCTCTTTACCAGAAATGAGGTAATTCTTCTTCTTCTTTAATTTACTCTGACAAGTCGAATTCATTCTGAAAAACCCAAAGTGCCTGCTCTTGAGTATGTTCTTTATTCACCTTTTAAATATCAGAGCCTCTGCTCGTGTTTGACCAGACTGTACTAAGTGTGAGATGCATTATGGATTACACGTCTATAGTGAGGAGCTGTGTGTGAATGACTGCATGCACATGTACCCGCCTAATTGAAAGAACGTGTGTTGTGTGTTGGGGATAAGTTACCTCTCGCTCTGAGATGAGCGGATTCTTGTTTAAGTCTCGTCACTGGAGACAGACTTCATTAGGGCGGGTATTTTCCTATCAGCCCCCCTCTGCTCTCCCCCTCCCTCGTATGATGTTATCGCTCATGCATTAATTATGGAAAACAAAAGTGAGACTTTAAAAAACGAGGTAGCCACAAAGTCAGTGGATGCATTTGTCCGTAGAAATGTAAGACACAGAAGATGTCTGGTGTACCAGGATGAGGGCGGTTGACTGTAAGCAGGCCTACATGATGCATCTTAAGGAGCCCCCCTAGAGGCCGCTGAGTTCCTCATGAATGTGTGATGAGGCAGAAACCAAAGCTGAGCCTGTGGGCCTGCACGTGCAGCTCATTCTGTCAGACAGCTGCTGGTCGAAGGATCGATGAATGTCCCGTGAATAAAACATAAAAAGACTGTGGGTCAGAGAAGGAAGTTCAGAATGATGTTTTGCAGGAAGTGACCTTAGTACAATGGCTGTAGTTGCCATGGTGATTGTGGTCGGTCAGCATCTCTTAACCTGGAGTGACCCTCCCAACTCTCAGGTAAAGGCATTGCGTGACGTACCAGAGAGATGTTGTCTTCTTGTTTGTAAATGTCAGTGACACTTCAGATGTAAAATCAGCTGCATTGAAAACATTGCACACGCTAAGAGTAGAAATATTTGTAGATATATAAAGCTCCAGGGGCGTGACCAAAGGGGTTGCCTTCGCTCCCATTGGAATCTCATGTTCAACCCCTAGTGCCCCATCGTTTTTGGTGTCACATGTTAGAAAAAAATTGGATCTGTATTATAAGAAAGGTGCCATCAAAATTTGCAGGAAAATTCCTGGACAATGTCTAAATTGCACAGAAAATCAAAAATTAAACTGTGCCAATGTTTTGGTGCATTTTGGACAGTGTGCAGGAGATTTCCTGCAGTTTATGATGATCGAAAACAAGAAATTACCCAATATTTGGTGCCTAGGAATCCTGTTTTTTTGTCATATTGTTTGATTCTTACTCTTATCATATTGAAGATTAGTGCTATTAAAGATTAGGTTTAGCGCTGTTGCCTTACACCGAGAAGGTTCCTGGTTCAAATCCCCGTCGCACAGGAGCCTTCTGTGTGGAGTTTTCCCTGCATGTGTGGGTTCCCTCCGGGTACTCCGGCTTCCTCCCACAGTCCAAAGACATGCTCGTTGGGTTAATTGGTGACTCTAAATTGTTTGTAGGTGTGAATGTGAGTGTGGCTGGTTGTCCGTCTCTTTATATCGGCCCTGTGATTGACTGGCAAATCCTCTAGGATGTAAAGATGAATTTACACTGTGCATTTTGGTTTAACCTGAACTTTACTGAATACTAATGCCCATCTTCCATTGCAGGTGAGGAACATTGCAGTGAATCACACCTTCAAGATCGACAAGGCCCGTCGAGACCTGGGTTACTCCCCGAAGCCCTACAGCCTGGCGGACTCTGTGGAGGAGTACCTGAAGTCCAGACAGCTTGGCACTAGATCGACCCGATCTAAAGTCTCCTGGATCTCCCAGCTTCCCCGGGACATGGCCCTGCTGCTGCTAATGTTTCTCATTCTGGGTCTACTGATTCTTTCTTACGTACTATAATAAGAGTAGAACCCCACTCTTTTTCTTCTATTTAAATTTTTTTTAGGAAATGACATGTTTGGCATAGATGTAACCACTCAAATTATTGTGGATCGTCAACAAATATGTCTTGTTTAAAATGCAATACATTGTTGAGAATGTAATTACTGTTAAGTCTTTGATGTTTTTCATGGTACGTGTGTGCATGATTTTAAAGTTATGGATGTACAAGGCCGCTGAAAAGTATTAGTTTCTAGTTGTGTAAATGTTGTGGAATTATAAGAGTGACTAAGGTTTTATTAAGTAAAATAAAAGCTAGGTTTGTATTTCAGACATAAAAAATGTGATTTATTGTATGTAAAGTGTGCTTCCAGGTTTTATTTAAAAAAAATGTACAACTGATAAAAGTATCAGTATTTTGTACACTTTTAGAAATAAAAGTAATAGAATGGCATCATCTTTGAAGTGAACTCTTCCTTTACTTATTTTTAATTAAGTTTATATGTAAAAATAAATAAATAAATTGCTATCCATCAAAACTTGAGGACAAAACTGGCAATTCTGAAAGTCGCCACAAGAGGGCGCACTTGCACTGTAAACTGTATCCCATGATTATGTTGTATTGTATTTTGTAGCGGAAAAGAAGACAAAGCGCCACAGTGGCATATGAGCTTAGTCTGTCTCTCTGTTCGGTATATGTGTTTATCAGAAAATAGCAAACGATTGGGAAAACAAAAGGTTTTGGCAGCGGTGGGATTCGAACCCACGCCATCGAAATGACTGGAGCCTAAATCCAGCGCCTTAGACCACTCGGCCACGCTACCTTAGCCTCCACGGGAAATTTACACATTTATAACACTACATTTAGACATACACTCTAAAAGCTCATTTAGTTTTGATTTGATTTGTTTTTTGTTATCGAGTTAAAAAGATATATTAACTATATTACCTAACCAATGTTGTCTGAATTACAGACGACATGGGATTCACACCTCAATGATTAGTCTAAAAATGAGTCTAAAACTGGGAGCACTAAGGTGCAGGCCTAAGCATCAGTCGTTTCCTTAAGGTCTGAGTGCAGGTTAACAGGAGAAGTAGTGGTTACATCATGCAGTAATATACTAACAACTTACTTTTGGTTATTGGGGTTTTATATGTAGGCCTCTACATATATTGATTGAATGCTAGCCAGTGTAGGTCTCCTTTCTCTCATATAATTCACACTGACAGTGTACCTTTCTGTGTCGGTGTGATCTCGTGGTTGTCTGGCAGACATCCAGGAGCAGATAGATGGAGGAATGTGTGGAGGGTTTGCATTGAAGTTGGAGTGAAATGAACATGTTGTGAAGCTGTGACATTACTCCACCACCTCCCCTGTGCTGCCACCATCAGCAAGTAGCTTACACTTAAAGTTCTTTAGCTACTGGCAAAGCCGCACCTGCTAAACTGGGAGCACTTACTGTAAAGACACAGTGCAGATCATGAGCACACACATATTGACACTGTGTCTTTTGTTCAGATTACTCCTCTTGTTGGAGTTTAATATGCTCTATCAACCATGACAGCCGGTGTGGCCTACCAGCTGTTCGAGGCTGCCAGTAGTCAAATACAACATAAAACCTGTAATGTTAATATTTGCAGACTCCCTGTTTTTTATGACACTAGCTTTAGTGAAACCTTATGTTTCAGTGCTTAGGCTTTGTTTGTGTTGAGGAGCAACACATTTACTTTATTGTAGGCTACATGAGGTATCTCCCAGATGGTCAGATCTCAGGTTTTTAATGATTTTCATTCTTTCATTTGTAACATTTGATTACATTCATTGCTGTAACTTTTTTTTAATCTTTTAAATTGAACCAGTAGCTCTGATTTGTGTTCTTATTTCTTTTCTGCCTGTTCCTATGTGAATCATTTTGGCGCTGCATGATTGTGTGAAAGGTGCTATCTACATTAAGATAAGTTACATTTGTGAAACCAGTATTAATTTAACTTTTGTAAAAATACATTTTAAGGGTGTGTTAGGGCAAAACATTAAAGCAGACTTCTGATTGCTCCGCTGATGCTTTTGTCAGATTTCTTTTTCTGCTCTTGCCAAAACCTGTCCTATTAGGTAAGTGTGGTATGCAATCCCCTTGTTTGGAGATTTAATGGATTTGGAGCAAGTTGAAAGCTGAATGAGGAAATCGGAGTTATGTAAAACCTAATTATGAAAGGAGACAAAGCCCCATTAATTGTTCGCTGGGCCACCGAGTCCACTGTGGGACGGAGGTGCGGAGGAACAAGGTGTCCTGTAGGAGAGATACGGCATATTTACCCTGCTGCAAACAGAATATCTTTCACATTTTTTCCGTCTGATTAATTTGATGATAATGCCCACAGAGGGAGGACAAGTTTAAACATCTCAGCAAACACAAACTATGCAGTGTTGATCTCTCTGTGCAGCGTCTACAATTCATCTTGGAGAACAAGCCCTAACATTAGCACACACAGAATACACAACAAGATTCTGCAATAACAATTTACATGTTAAACTTTATTCAGACATCTTTAGGCAAAGAAGGGAACATTTCTTTTGTGCTTTGTGTTTACCTGTTTTCTTTCTTTTTAATCACCTGTATCAAGCAGAAACGTCAGAACCCTCACACCTCAGTGTTCATTTAACTCTCTGGCCTTAGCTGAACTGAATGTGTAGTAAATATTAAAGGTCACACATTATCCTCCTTTTCAACAAGTTTAAATCATTCTCAGAGCTCCCTAAAACATGTCTGTGAAGCGTCTTGTTATAAATCCACTCTGATCCTGTATTTGATCATGCCTATAAACCCCTCTATTTCAGCCCTGCTCAGAACAGGCTGTTTCTGTGCCTGTAGCTTTAAATGCAAATGAGCTGTGTCTGACCACACCCCTCTCTAGGAGGGGATGTTGCTTGAGCTTCCTTGCTCAATGTGATGTCACAAAGAGAATATCTCATTTCTCCAAACTGGGGGGTTTGTAGACGGAATAGGGACACATATTAGTGTTAGAAAAACATGGTAACGTGTATTTTGCAAACTATGTGTCCTTTAAACAACAAATACATAAATATAATTTAATCTTCTATTAAATTCATTCAAAAAAATAAATAGGACAGAACATTTGATTCATCCATAAAAAGTGCTCAGATGTTTTGTGTCCCACTGACATAGACGCACTCGTCTGAAGCTGAACAGGGACATGAAAGACGTAGTAATCAGTTTCCACTATTATTCCTCTGTTGACATGCCAACAACTCCCAACTGTTTCCAACTTACACAAACCAACTCTCAGTAGCTGCTAAGCTAATTATGACAAACTCAGTAAGTTTCTGCATTTCTCATCCTATTACAACATTCCAACACAAGTCGTACATAACAGCTACAACTTTTACCGACACACAGAATTCGACATGTGCATTTCTTTCTAAAGCACCTTACAATCAAGTGATTACAGGATTAACATTACATAAACACTGAATACTGTCGGAGTAACACTTTAGATTTAGACACCGAGCTACACACAGAAATGTTCTTTTCATTATCTGAGGAACTGCCGATGATAATATAAATACATTAAGTATTTCGTCATACAATTAACCATATACTTTAAATAATTTACCTGCTGATCGAGCATTATAGAACACTTCTGATGAGGAGGACGTAATAAAAGGAACAGTGTTGACTAACAAAAGGTTTGTCAAAAATGACAGGTGGAAGACTGCAGCGTGTCTAAGCAGTACAAGGGCTGAGTGTGCTTATTACATCTGCACCCTGTTGATGTTTTTACAAAAAAAAAAAAGCAACCTCACGGTTCCTCCTTTGTCAAGACAGACACAAATAAGTCCCAGGGCGTTGAATGGCAGGATTATTTGGCAGAGCCCTGGGTGTCAGCGTTCTCTATGGGACGTCTGTTCTCGCTGAGGTCCTCTTTGGTCTTGTTGATGCAGGTGAAGATCTCGTTGAAGAGAGTTTTGTACTCGGGCTGCTGGCCGTCCTCCAGAACCACGCTCACCTCACACATGGCTGAAGAGCTGGACAGGTGGGCGCGACTTCGGCTGCTCACTAAAGGGCTGGTGGACGTCTGGACGGCTTTATGGCTGAGGCCGTCTGTATGATGGATCCGCCGCAGCAGCTCCTCATATTTCACCTCAATAACAAACATAAGCATGTTTTTATTTAACTCCTCTGTATGTCTGAATTGCTTCTTTGAGCACAAGAATACATCCGATACTAAACTAACTTCTTATTTCTTACCTGCAGAGCGCTGTACTGTGCGTCCACCTCATTGAGCAGAGAGATTCCCCTCTGTTTCACCGCCTCCGCCCGCCTTATACACAACTGCTCGTGACCATTGTGGATCTCCTCGGGGTTGGCCGCTCTCAAAACACCATCACTGTTACATCTTTGTCTGTTGTGACTCCTCTGCTCCTCGCTCTCTTCTTCGCTCTCCTCCAGCTCCTCCTGCCACGACCTGGGCCTGTCTTCTGAGGCGAAGAACACCGTATCGGGTAACAGCAGCTGCTCGGGTCCTCTGACACTAGTGAGAGTAGAGGAGAAAGCACAACATTTCATCATACCAGCAAGAGCAGGTCATAAAAATGGAGTGAATATAGTACTGTATTGATGATTTTGAATGATTGTTTGACCTTGTTTATGTCTTTTGGGTGTGAGTTTCATACAAACAATTCACAGATTTCTATCAAACTAAAACAAGCTTTAATAAGTGTTTTGTATTTATGATTTTTATGTGAAACGTATTATTAATACTAAACTGGAATTTAAAGACTCGTCCATCGGGCATGAGATCTACCTGTTGGCGCAGTCAGCCCGCCACAGAAGCCGCAGCTGCTCCACCTCAACCTCCAGCTCCTTCTGTCTGACCCGGCAGCCGGCCAGCACGGTCAGCCGCTCCTCCAGGCCCCTGTTCTCCCTGACCGTCAGCTCGCTCTCCCGCTCTGCTTCCTCCCTGCGGTCCCGCTCTGCAGCTATCTGGCCCTGAAGGGTCTGGATGGAGCGCTGGAGAGCGCCGTTCTCCTCCTCTGGGTCTTCGCGTCGGTCTCGGTCGTAGAGAGAGCCCTGAGGTGACCAGAGTCTGTCGCGGGAGAGATGCCTGAGCCAGGAGAGGGGACGAGATGAGTACATTTATGATCACAAAGATGACTCTGAGATTGACGTATAAGCTGCATTTAGATGTTCATTTAAACATTTGGAGATGACAGAGGAGTCGTTTTGACCATCCAGTGATGCATATAAATCCAATATAATGTCTACAGAGTCCAGATTAAAGGTGCACTGAAAGTCAGGTCCATTAAGCTTATCAAGCCGTATCAAATGAGAGTTTCTGCCCTAAGTTTCACCTCTTAGGCAACACATTACTTTGTCTTATATAATTGCTTGGAGTTGTTGGGGTCATGCGCCGCCTGAGAGCGAGACTTCTCATCATTTCATGAATGATCATGAAGATAAGGAGTGCAAAAATAAGATTATTTATCATGAAGTATCAGGGTTGTGTCATGGAAACAACACATGATTAAAGAGGTAATGGATTTATGATGCATTAACTTAATAAGAGCGTTTATACGAGTACACAGTGGACAATGAGAGAGGATTAACTTCCTCCTCTTTGGATTATGTTTAAAGGATCAGGTCTGGTCAGGCTCTGGGTGACCTGTATGTGCCCAGTCAGCATACAACCACGGGCGACTGAGAGTGAGAGAAGCTGGAGGACGTCTTACAGTTCAGAAGATTTAACCAGGCTTCACATGTATGGGCTCATATTACAGTGCAGGAGAGATAAACATCTGAGGAAGCTTCCCTGGCAGAAATACTCCAATATGTTTCCTGTAAATCTGTATTCTAACACACAAAGTTAGCTTCCAGCGCCGTGCAGCAGGAGAAGAGCAGTACCTGTCGTGGTGTAAGTCGTACAGCTCTTTGAGGCAGGACATGCTCTGTGCTCCGAGGCTGCGGCGCTGCTCTGCTGCCTCTCTTTTCTTTCTCTCGAACTCGGCCGTCTTTAACTCCTCCACCTGAGTCTGCAGGTCCTCCATGTAGGTCTGCAGCCCTTCAACAGCCTCCGTCAGACTGAAGGGGAAAGGAGAGAGAAAATGAATAATGAGAAAGTAAGGTTCTGATCTTAATGAGCTACAAAGTGTCCTGTTAAGGGCGGCTGTGGGTCAATGGTAGAGTAGGTCGTTTCTCAACCGGAAGGACAGGGGTTCGATCCCCAGCTCTTGCAGCTACATGTCCGATGTGTCCTTGGACAAGACACTTAACCCTGGATTGCCCTTACTGCTTTGTCGGCGCCTTATGAATGGGATTAGTTAATACTGATGGACACTTTACATAGCAGCCTCCGTCGTGTGAATGTGTAGTCAAAGCGTTGTCAAAGCGCTCTGAGTAGTCAGAAGACTAGAAAAGCGCTACACAAGCACAAGTCCATTCTCCATTTGAATATTATCTTCTTACTCTAAGTCTACAGGCTTTAGAGAGTCTTCATGTAAATGATATTCAAACAGACCTGTGGATCTTCTGCTGGGCCAGTCGGCCGTCCTGCATGAGTCTCTTGTTGTCTTGTTCCAGATCCCTGGCGGCTGTGTCCAGCTGCTCGTACACTTTGGCATGCTGGTCGTTCATCTGTCTCAGCAGGTCCACCTGCTTGGTCAGATACTGGTCGACAGAAAGGGGACATGTCGCACATTTAGCTTCCTCTGTGTTTGTGAGGATACTTAACAATATCTTGATGAGTCTGCAAACATTTGGTAAAAATATTGCAGATTATCCGTCGTCTCCTACATATGCTTTTCCCTTATAAACATGATTGTACAGTAAGTGGGATCTTATGACACCTTGACAGACCAAATATGACATAAGAACACATCTGATAAATTCATTTTTAAATTCCCCTTTACATGACGGTGAAGGTTATTGTTATAAGTACATGTTTATCAGCCTAATTTGAACTCTTCTTTTAAACCAACCACAGAGAGGAAACAAAGATGGCAGTCAGTAATTGGTTTATGTCATTAGAGTAGTTTATTTACAGGCAGACACAATTTATTACCGAGGAGACAAAGCAAAGCCAATTAAGGGCCTGAAAAAGGAAATAGAAGTGGTTCTGTGAGTAATATTACAAAATGAGGAAGACTGTCCTCACAGTTATGTCCCTGTTTATTTTTAACAACCATCTTTACTTTATGTAAGTCATTTCACTTTGGTAAAGATTGTAGTTTTACATTCAGAGTCCACAGTAGTGACTTAATGATTGGCTTTTAGTAGTGATTCTAAAAATGTACAGTAACAGCTTTGAGACTCTCATGAAGAGTGGAAATAGCATCATAGAGATGTATGGGGATTAGCATTTCAGCCTTGATAAATCCTCCACAGGCCCTCTCACTACCGTAAACAAATTAAGGCTCTTATGTTTGTTGACCTGCTGAATTTCCTCAAGCTCATATAGATCAGCGTTGTCTGTTCATGCTGAAGATAAATGTCAGAGTTATAAAATAAAAGAGCTAATAACAGTGTTTATTAACAGGTTGGTTTACATCTTAACCTGTCAACTACAATCCACACCCTGACATACAAGTTTAAATGTTTCAGAGAGTTTAAAGCTCCTGTGAGAAACTTTAAGTTTAAGGGGATTTTGGCGCCCCCTGTGGACAAGGCGACACGTCTTTTTTCTTCGCTGATCTTTTCCTGTACTTGCATAGGGTCATTTTTTCTGATGAAATATCTCATCACGCTGTTTTTCAACGACCAAATTAATCGCTCGTTTTTGAATACTTGAGGAAAATGTAAAAGACGTTACAGGCAGTAAAAATCACAATATAAGAATTTTTTTTTTTTTCTATCCGGTGGTCTTGTAGTTCATAAAAAGGCATCACTTTTAGTTTGACTCTGTTTCATAACCATTTAATGAACTCCTCACTGGGGCTTTAACAATGTAGTATCAATCAAGAGGAATATGTGAAAGAAAATAAAGTATTGTAGGGATCCACTGAAACACCCTCTCGGTTACTCAAAGTCGAAATATAAGAGGGAGAGTGGCCATTAAACTAATAGGAGTTTTCCTTTGATTAACTTGATGCACAGCTCACCAAGAGGATGCACCGTGCCAAAGTCTCACAAGGACAGACCAGTCGGGATTAGCTCCACATATCCCTTCTAGTGAGAGAAGTACTTGACGTGGACTTCCCTCCCTTTCATGCACAAACAACAATTACGTACCCTATAAACATGTTTTTTTTTTTGAACGTGGGATGGGTAAACCTCAATGACACATCGTCCTGAAAATAGTTCAGTGCTCATAACACTCTCGATTAGTCCCCTCCTGACGTTTATCACCTCTATCTCCTGCAGCTGCTCGTGGTTGGTGGAGTACATCTGCTGCAGGGCCTGCTCCAGCTCATGGTTCCTGTCCAGGAGCGTTTTCCCCAACTCCGCTGCCAAATGGAGGTCTGTCAAAAAATGGAGGAAAACACTTAAACGCTTGATACAAGACCAAAAGCCCAAACAAAGGCAACTGATGGAGCTATGTGTGTAAAGGGGATAAACACACACGCGCGTGCACACACACACACACGCACGCATTGTCTCACTCCATGAGTATCTGGCACTGGTGAATCAGTGAGGAATCTGGGGCATGCCTTAGGATTTCCTTGCGACCCTGTCTCCCACTAATTTATCCCAGAGTCTGGATCTTCTCCACTAACAGGGATGACGAGCCAACATAACTTAAGGCCCGGCAACAACAAGGCAATGAAACCAAACTAAATCAGTCCTGACACTACAAACTGTTTATCCAGGAGAATGTCTTGAAACCCTTCCTGAATCAACACAGCTGAGCATTTTCAGGATTTTTCAGCTGCTCCTACTTAGGAATGTTACAGGAAGTTGTTCCTGCCATCGCTCCGTGAAAAGGACTGACGCCTCTGTGTGTCAGGGATTTAGACTCCTACTCCCTTCTACAAGTGCACACAGCTCACGCAGTCATTTACTTGCTCCCTCTGGGATTCAATTATGACATTAATGTGTGAGGGCTGCAATTTGCATGATATTATCTAACTTTCCTGATTGATTGAGTATTTTCTAACGGCTGTGAAGTGTCACAAAAAGAGCCAAAAATATTATCAAGCATCGTTTGATCCAGAGCAGAAGTATTTGTCCCAGAAGCATGAATAATAATATAGTTTATTCTTTCCTATAAGTCAAACAAATAAGCTGCTGGTGCTGGGAAATGGTTGACATTTAATAAAAAGGAATAACTAAAGTAAACATTCACTAACTTGACTTCTTGTCCTTACAGTGCCCTCTGTTTTCTTTCACCTTTCACTCCTTTCAGACTCTCAAAGAACCATCACTCTACATTATGGAACTATTATTTATCTGAGAATACACACAGAGTATAATAAAGTTACACATATGTTTTTTACAGATACAGTAATCCCAACCCAGGCCTTTGTCAGAGAGTATGTCATTATATAAGCTGTATAATTGTACAGTATTTAAATGATTGTTATGTTTTAGCTTTAGTACTTCGATGGCTTCTTTTTGTATCTGGTTATTGTCATATTCCTTCACTTATTTTTTTTATGATTTATGTGACTAGCATGTCATTTAACATGTTCATTTATAAAAGTATTCCTATCTATAAATCTGTCACTGTGTCATCTGACACACCTTTAATAAGCAGGCTGTAGAACTTACATCATGCATCAGAAAATGATATACACAATCAACCATTAAACCCCCTCAGGATCTTTCAGTGTGACCACATGAGTACTGTGACTCTGTATCACAAGAGCAGACTATAGACTTTAATCTCATTTCATCTGAGAGACCACTTGTTGTTGGGGCTTTTTTGTGAGTGCAGTAAACTATTTAAAGAAAATGAATATGGTCACACATTTGTCAGACAACAATAACATTTGACAAGTCGCTCACATTAACATGAATCTGCTCCCTGTCTGTGAAGTACTAACAAGTGAGTCCACACAGTTTGACAGGGTGCGACCACGAAGCTGGACAGCTCTTACCGTGTTCAAGGTCCTGTGGTTCGTACCAAGTATCTCCATTTCTGTCAAAGTCTTCCTCTAAAATCATGTCCGTCAACATTTTAAACGGCAGCGGCGGGGCGAGACTCCACCTGACAGAAACTAGACACACAGAGGTGTGTTAGTTCAGCAGCTCGGAGTAGTCCGCCCTGCAGCTGCGTGTGTATGGAGGATTTGAACTACATTACATCCTCCTTGTGTTGGCCGAGACTTTAAGCCGGTTGTCCACGGCAACGTGGCAAACCGTAAGTAACCCCGAACACCCAGTAGGTGGCAGTAAAGAGCAACTACGACAAATTAAAATTATTTTTTTTACACCAAATGAATTTAATATTACACTTTAGTCCACACAACTCACTGCCTTAACTTTACATGCAATAATTACGTTATTGCATGAGTTAAATATTTTATTAAATGTTTTCTTCGTCGTAACTTCCTGCTTCGGTTGACAGGCAGTTTTTATGTCGAATCATAAAAAAGAAAAATAACCCAAAGAACCCTTCCGGCCAATCAGGGGATTGTTTACCTTTTTCTAGCCCCGCCCAACACAGTAGGGACAAAACATTTAACAGGATTCACTTGACTTTTGCCAAGTTGTGGGAAAGATTTTGTTCATATGACACAACTTCTTTGACCAGATAAGTTATTTTTCTATGGAAGTGAACATCGTCATATATGGACTATTTTTATTGGTTTAATGTCACTATTTTTATTATAAGCATGCTGTAACGATATGTGGTTATTTTAGGGTCAATCCTGCAGCTCTGGCTTATGCCATGACTACATTAGGATCTTGTATGATAAACCATATATTCGGTTTCCACTACGTCAAACTTTTTATTAATAAGTACAAAGTGTCAGAGGGAGCCTTCCACAAATCACAAGTGAGTATACTTTCTTGATGTATCATTGTTCTTTGTATGCATATTTTGAAAACACTGGTGCTATCATGAATAGAAGTGACATGTTTATGTCTGAATTTCTTGAGTCATAACTTTCCTTTACGGAGAAGTGCTTTAGATGGATTAAAGAATTGTCTTTATCTTACAGGTTTCGTCCAAAGAACTCTTCAAAAGCTAAGATACTTACTTTATGATCATGTAACTGGAAAAAACACAAAGCAAACTGGTAGATTTGATGTACTGAAAGGACCAAATGTTGGTTGTTTTTGCATGATTATTTTAATCATTACCTTCTGATATTCTTTCTATCAATTGAATACATTCTTTAAATCTTACTTAAATATTATTGTTTGCTAAGCATTTATATCTCTTCAGGTGGTTTACATGGTGTGGAATGCAGTCAATGACCCACTCTTTGGATACCTTCAAGATAACTCCCGTGTGCCCTGCTGCTCTCAGCGTCGTCTCTCCATCCTGTATGGTGCTCCCCTCTACTCGCTCACGTTCCTCCTGGCCTGGTTCCCGTGGCGGACCTACGCCCCCGGTGACTGGTTGAGTGGCCTACACCTGACAGTGACACTATAAAAGCTGTTCTGTATATAAAAGGACTAGATCATCAGGATCCTCAAACACAATATAGAGTTCAAAGTAGAGGATCTGTAAGCATTTAACATTTAATTGTAAATTAAATTGTAAATTAATTTACAATTTTTTAATTATAAATTAAATGTAAATAAAAAAGTTGCCTGACAAATTGGCTGAAAGTCAGGCAGCATCCTAAAGCACAAGTGAGACATTGTTGGCAGTGATAATAAAGATATTAAGTATAAATGGTAACAGCATCATCCAATTAAAAAGATATAAAGCCCATAATACCGTGGAGCTTAAGCAGCTAAATGTAACAGCTCTTGAACCAGGAAAACAAGAGGAGACTGTGTCTAATTATAATGTTGATTTAGTTTTTCTTCAATGAAGGACTTTTATTTTTTCAGGGTTGATCAGTGATGCATCATTTAATGGAATTGTATATTTCATGTAAACACACACAACCTTCAATTTTTAATCTGTCATGTTTTCTTAGGCACTCTGGTAGTCGGTTATGTTTAACGATGTGGTGGATGTGGTGAGGCGTGAAGACAGAGACGGCACATGCTGGCAGCATCAAATGATGACAGTTGCTAGTCAACCAAGCTCGGTCATTTTTATATGAAGATAAAGGGTTTGTTTTGTTATTGGCTCATTAAATTGCTTGTTTGCATAATGCAAATATCATGAGACCAGCTTGATTCCTTTTGGAAACCTCCTAATCCATCTTCTTAATGCACTTCTTTGGGGCTGCTTTTTGCCTTTATTTAGACAGGACAGCTGAAGATAGACAGGAAATATGGGGAGAGAGGGGAGGGGTTTGAGCACCAGACAGCATCAGGATTGGGAGTTGAACCGGGATCGGTACGACAAGGACTGTAGCCTTTGTATATGGGGCGCCTTCTCCACGCACTGAGCTTCTCTTGTGTCTCTGAATATTCACTTTTGATGGTTTATATAGTCGAGATTATTGGAGCGCACGCTCTAAGTTGACACTGTTTGGAAGAAAGAATTAACAAACTTCTACACATTGAAATACACTTTGACTTGAATGTTTAGTAAATTTAAGTTTTTACAGACTTTTACATCCTTTACAGAATTTTAAAATAATTGTTTAGGTGTTTATTTGATGTAAATACACTCAAATACCAACAATCCTAACTTTATTCTCTTCCTTGAACATTGTGTTCTGTAAAAAGTAGGCTACTGTATAACATGTAAAATCATCTGTAATGTACCTTTCAGCTGACTTAAAGACTAATTACATCCAACTGAATTTTTTCACTTTGGTTATCAAGGTTTCTGAATAAAGGTGTATATTAATCCAGCTATGCCTACAGTGATTTATTTTAACATGTTTCAAAGTTTGAGAGTTTCTTATGTGTCAAAAAAGCAATGGTCAATTGGATAATCCTAAATCATATTATCTAAAAAAAATTGCCTAAACTGCTCCAAGGATAGTTTCAAATGTCTGTTTCCTAAAGTGCAATTTTACACATTTTATTTGTCCATCAAATGAAAATTACTGAAGATGCTGTGATGTTAAAAATTATAAACAAAAACTACAAATCTATCACTGGTGAAATTGATGAAGAGAAAAGGTACACACAAAGGTGTGTGTTTAGTGTGTGTGTCTGCTGTTCACAGCTTTACATCCTGCTTGTGTTGCGTGAGGCTTTTAAACTGTTGTCTCTACGGCAACGTGGCAAAACGTCCAACATCCGGTTGGTGGCAGTGAATTTTTTTTTCTCCAAATTAACTTAATTTTACATGCAACTTTAGTGTTACCATTATTTACTACCTTTACTATACAATAAATACGTGTGTATAAAGTGTAAATTGTCGCAGCTTCCTGCTTCCGTTGATAGGCGGTTGTCTTGTCGAATCACGAAGCAGCAAATTCACCCAATCAGGTGGTGGTTGTGTTTTAGCCCCACCCAACCCGGTAGAGGCAAAATTCGAGTTGAACAGGATTCCAATTGAGTTTTACTTGTTTGTAAAAAAAAAACCCATTTTGAACAGATAAGAAGTTTTCTTCCGGGAGTTACGTCGTAATGTGGCCGTCATGAAGATGAGGAAGCTTGAACATTCTCGGTAGTCTTCGCTTTTTTGCTCAAATGTCAGTATTTTTAGCTAGCTGTAATTTTGAGCAAAGGTAAACAACTGCTAAGTAGGTCGTGAAGTTACCTGAGCAGCCATGGCCACGGAGGATAAACCTGCTGCAGGTGTGCGCTCTGGAAGAATGGATGTAGTTCGACACCTGAGGAACTTTGGGGTCAATCCTGCAGCTCTGGCTTTCGCAATGACCACACTGGGATCTTGCATGATTAACAACATATTCAGCTTCTACTATGTCAAACTGTTTATTAATAAGTATAATGTATCAGAGGGAGCCTTCCACAAATCACAAGTAAGTCTACTTCTTTTCTTGTTCTTTTCTGCTTTCTTTGAAAACACTAATGCAGTCATGATTGAAGTGACATTTTAAGGACGGTTTTGCTTCAGTTATACCATTGCTTGTTTCATGTGGAAGTTTCTCAGGTTGTTTAGGGCATTGTCTTCATTTTGTGGTTTCTTCCAAACAAATGCAAAATCTAAAGACAGTTGTTCTACAAACTTGAAGAAAAGTATCAAATACAAGCATTTGTGAAAACCAACCGAGAAAATGTTTGGTGTCTTTACAACATCACTCACAGACAATGCCTCTTACAATTGTTTCAGTCTGTTTATGGTTTAAAACATACCTTGATAATTATTGTTTGCTAAGCATTTATATCTCTTCAGGTGGTTTACATGGTGTGGAATGCAGTCAATGACCCACTCTTTGGATACCTTCAAGATAACTCCCGTGTGCCCTGCTGCTCTCAGCGTCGTCTCTCCATCCTGTATGGTGCTCCCCTCTACTCGCTCACGTTCCTCCTGGCCTGGTTCCCGTGGCGGACCTACGCCCCCGGTGACTGGTTGAGTGGCCTACACCTGACAGTGACACTGTGTGCTTTTGATAGCTTATTGACTTTTGTGCTGCTGGCACAATGTGCACTATTTGCAGAGATTTCCAGCCAGCATCAGAGCAGACTCAGACTTGTAAAGTACAGCCAGGTGAGAACTTTGTAACCTGACCACTGTCCTCATCTTCCTTGTGCATGCTCATGAGCTAACAGAGTAACTACACATCCCTTTAATACCCCCATCCTTTTCTTTCTCAGGTGGCTTCTCTCGTCGGCTCCTCCAGCATCCTCTTCTGCGGCGTGGTGTCTAAAAACATGGAGGACTTTGGAGCCTTCCAAGCCTACACGGTGCTGATCGCCATACTGAGCTGTGCCTGCATGCTCTATACTGGCTTCCACAGTGAGAGCCGCTTTGACAACAAAGGATCTGAACCAGAAGCACAGCAGTCTGGGGACCGGACTTCCCCCCAATCTGAACCTTCCCTCTCCAATTTAAGAACTCTGGTCTTGCAAATCCTGACCAACAGGGACTTCCTGACTTTTGTCGTAATGAACTTCTGCCAGGTCTTCATGTTGGCCTTCTTTAATAATTTTACCATAATTCTTACTGAGCACCTGATTCCTCCAAATGTGCTTCCATCACTGGCCAAGAGCATCATGTACGGAGCAGGATTCATCTGTCCACAGGTATTTTCCCTCAGTGTCTTACTAAATAAAAGGTCAAATGATGCATAATGTATTTATGTGTTTGTTCTGCTCCCTTGTCTCTATCCCAGCTGTTGGTATTGAGCTGTCAGAGTCTGCTCCACGGTCTTGGCTACTACAGGATCATCCTTTTAACCTTCTACACCGAGGCTGTGATGGCGGCCATCATGCTCGCACTCGGCCCTCAGCATTACTATATCCTGGCATTTTTCCTGACTGCTAACATGTAAGAATATTATATCATTAAAAAAAAGGTGATAACATGATCAAATCGCTCCTCTTCGATTGAATAATATCTTCACTCTCTCTCATATCGTCTATGCAGGGTCATCATTCAAGCAGCCTTCAGTCTTTTTGGCTTGCCTTTGGCTGACATCATCGACACAGATCTGCAGAAGTACAAACGCAGGTAGAAAGAAAATTTTTTATTATCCCACTTCTACTAATGCAGCTATCCCTCTCATGCAAATAAGTGCTCTACATGTGGTGTGCCAATATGTCCCTGCAGCATTGTGTTTTTTGTTTTCATAAAAATTTAAATTCAGCAATAGCATATTTTGTAACAGGCCAAATAACCAAACATTCAGATGTTTCTAATGAAGTCATCAGATACATGTATTGCATTAAATGTGTGATGGCATATTTATTCTTTATTTTTGTTGTGATTTTTAACAGTTCCCCACTCTCCTCCATGGTGTTTGGGACGAATGCTCTGTTCACAAAACCCGCTCAGTCTCTGGCTCCCATGATCGTGCTTTATATCCTCAACCAGTTTGGATACGAACGGCTGAAGAGCGCAGGAGCTGATTCAAATCAAAGGTACAGGAAGTTTTTTTTCTCCTTGATTCAACAGTTAAGATGAACCAAAATAATCAAACTTAAAACTGAAATTAAGATCGCGTAGATGGACGGTTTATTCAGTCCTGTGCCACGTGTGGCTCCTGTTTTTATCACCTAAATTACACAAACATTTTAAAAGTGAAGTTCCCCATCCAGTAATCTTCATGAATAGATGTCAAGGATGAAGAGATTGCCTTCTAACACTGGCTTTTCTTCCAATAGATTTATTGTATGATACATAATCTACAGCATATAATTGGAAACATAAATGCACACACCTGACATTTAACAAAAACTCAACATTAAAACAAAAGTTTTTGGTTGAAAATGTTTCTAAATCTTTTTCATGTTTCATCTTAATGTTTGAATAATACACATGAACACAGTCCAAGCTTAAATGTGTTGTTACAGTTTAAAATATGAGTGATGACATCATGCAACAAGTCTTACAGTCAGTGACCCCCAAATGCATTCTCTTCATTTCAATGACAAAATGACTCCTTTTTACAGCGACCTGGAGAGCCTCCACTATGTCATGTTTTACTTGGTGTGTCTGGTGCCAATGTGCATCGCTGCTCTGCAGGCCGTGGCTTGGAGGCCGTTCTCTATCCGCAACAGTCACACAGTTGAAACAAAGTACATTGACAACTAACTTTTGTACTTCACAATCAAAGGAAGCCTGGGGATATTTCTTTAGCAGGGGTTTGGGAGAGATATAAGGTTTATAATAATGTGTAAATGAATGTATATTTAAGAAATTCCATATTTAGATAGATGCAGTTTATGATTTAACTGCATATAAAGAATTGTAAATCAACTGTCTCCTCCTACAGGCTATGCAGACCAAACAAAGCCTTAAAATCCTCTTCCCCTGACAAAATCCAATTTCCTGAAGCTTAGTTTGCAATAACCTCTACAACTAATAAGCAGCAACATATCATAGACCGTTAATTCTCTGCAATAAAAGGATTAGATCATCAGGGTCCTAAAAAAACATTTTTAGTTCACAGGAGAGGGACTTGAAAGATTGAACATTGAACACACATATAACTCAACAAGATTCATTAGAAGTTGACATACATGTATTAGCAGAATGCCCAAACAGAAGTGATCAATCCTCCTTTAAATAAAATGTGGTCATCTCTCATTGATGATGACAGTGACATCCAATCAGAAAGATATAAAGCCTATAATGAAGTGTAAGTTTGAGCAGCAGAGTGTAACAGCTCTTGAACCAACACAGCACACAGTATAAATTTAACTAATATTAAAAAAAAATCGTATCTACATCTTACACATTCCAGGGTTGATCATGGTTGAAAGTAATTGTATTTTTAAATACAAACACACAACGTTCATTCTTAAATCTGTGATGTTGTCTGAGTGTAGATGATGTGGTTCTAGTAAATCCATCTGTGTGGTGAGTAGTGAAGGAAAGCTAAAGCACTTTATTGACACGTTTACGCTCATACACACATTTCAGCCTGCTGATTCAGAAGTGATTCACAGCCACGGCTCACATGGTTAATGCAGACGTCATCAAAAGCTGCAACTTTCAGAGAAAGCTGCCTGTAAGGCTTCTGTGAAGGTTGCACATATTCGGTTTTGTTTCGATAAGTGAAGCAGGCTAATATGAGTGTTCAACTAAATTAACACTGTAAGAAAAAAAATAGGATCACCTTCATTTTACTTCACAGAGGACAAGAACTTTAAAAGGGACTGAGACTTATTTGACTTGATTTATTTTCACTTTGATATCAAAATGTTTTCTGATATTATTGTTGCCTTTATCATACACAAAAGAAAACAAGACGGCTACAAACAAGTGACATCAGGCATCTTTAAGAAGTGGCTGCAGTCATCTTTGCAATACCTACTTACATAAAAATAACAAAGTGTAGCTTTAACTCCATACATGCTCAACAGTGCAGGAATTCAACATGGTGCTATGAACTGCAATAACATATGTACTGACTTTGAGCTGAAATGTTCAGTGAAACATTGTTTTCAACATTCAAGCTCAGAGAGGATTTCTCTTACATTACATTACATATACATCGTTTACATTTGGAGCGTAACGGAGGAGAAGAGAACAAATTCTCAGCTGAGGATGTTTGAGAGCCGGCATAACAAAAACAACATCCTCTTTGACTTTGATTAAAAAGTTTACAGATTATGCTTGTGTGCCTTTTAGCAAATACACATGGAAATCATTTCTTAACAGAATTGAACATCGGGATGCCTCACAAACAAATCAGAGTTTGAAAAAAGCCTTACTCTACATATTTTGTAAATAGGTGAGAAAAGACACTCCAACAAAACAAAACTGCCTTATCTCTGTAAATGAAACATTGTCCAATGTAAGTAGTGGTGAAAACATTTGTACTGTGCCTTTGGTTACCAAAGTTTTTGATTAAAAGTGTATTTGTTCACATCCATGCCCAGGATTCTTTTTTTTTTTTTACATGTTTACAGGTTTGTTTCTTTTTTTAAAGGTCTCTTTTTTTTTAGAGATAGGACAGTGGAAAGAGTCAGAACTAGAGAGAGAGAGAGTGGGGAATGACATGCAGGAAAGGAGCCACAGGTGGGATTCAAACCCAGGCTGACCGCTTGGTATTGATCGATAAATTAGATGATCTTGATATCATGTCATGATCTGTTATCAAATGAGGATTTGTGTGTCTGCTAACAGTTTTAAGTGCACTTTTATACATTTTCTTACCACTTTCATTTGTTGAAACATGATCAGTGTGTGCCTTAACTCTGCTGTCTTCTACTTTCTGTTTCCTAAAGAACATGTGTACACAGTATTTGTCCATCAAGCGACTTTCTCTTTGACATATGGCCTGGTATTAAAAAGAAGGACATTCGTAAAGGTGCTCTCATGGTCAAAATAATCAACAGGACATATTTAAAACTACAAATCCCATTAGAGACAACTGTCCCTCTATCACTGCTTAAACTTGAGAGAAAAGGTTCAGTGAGTCAGGACCTTCAGTCTGTGGTTCTTGTGTCCGGCTTCATGAAGACATAACTCCCTGTGGCCTTGGTTGATGATGTCATTTCCTCCTTTTGTTTCATGACTTTTGTGTAACCTCTCAGTCAGATGACGGCGGTCCAAATCTATTTTTTAACATCAGTAAATGACAACTCAGATATTTTGATAGATGTCATCAGGTGAGCCGTTGTGATCCGCCTGCCAAACAGAAACCAAAAACAAGATGTCATGTCAGAGATGGTAAAATAGCAGATTTTCCATTCATGCTGCAACACAAGCTGTGCAGAAGTTCCATCTTTACTCAATCTGTGTGTTGACTAAATCAAGCGGCGACATGCTGCAACGACCTTCACCTCGCCAACGTTAACTACTGTCACTACTCACGGCTCGTTTGTTCCTCTTCAAGTTGTTCCTGCTGTTTATTTCTTGCAGTACGTCACGGAATTGTCTTTTTTTAGTTGAGTTGTTCTGTTTGGAAAGTTCAGAAGAAATTCATTACAAAACAAAAGGCATTTTGAGATTTCTTGTACTTCATGTAGTGTTGTAAGAGCCTCTTCCTGTGCAGGTTCCTGTGCCTTGTTTTTTTTTTTGACACATTTTGGCTTTTTCCCGTTTTAATAAACACGTAACTGGAAGAGGATTAAGGCCACGTGTTGGAAATGTATTTACAGTCTCAGTTTCACGTCAGAGTTCTGAGTTTATTTCCAGAATTAGATTGAACTTCTGACTTTTACCTTAGAGTTTAGATTTGAAGATCAGGAAATTAGAAATGTTCATTTTTATTTATTCTCTATAATAAATGCAGAATTCTGAGAAAGTAATAATAAAGTTATTCTACTGTCACAAGATTTAAGTCAGAATTATAATAATATAATAATACATATATATATATAAAAAAATATATATATTTTACATACAACCTTAAAACTCTTCCAGAACTTATAAAACACATTAAAACACTAAATAGGACACGTATCCACAACCTTCTGAGTTTTGGTGATCCTTCGGCTGACGCCCATTCTGCAGCCGTACTAGAACAAAGAGGAACAGGCCGATTTCACATCATAACATTTTATTTTTCAGTCTTGTTTGTGTGAATTCTGATGGATCATTAAAATGCATAGAATTGAAAATAATGAGTTATTTACCTTCTTGATTATAAGTGTCACTAGTGCCAAGCTGTAGAAGGCCAGGAGGACAAATGAAAACCACAGGAGAATATTCCTCACCATATATTTTTCTAAAAAACAAAAGACAAACGCTCATCTCAATCCTCAAAACCAAACCAGTTTTCTCTTAAAAACACTCGTACCTCTCACCACCAGGGTTGTACCCAGCGCCACATACGGTTTGCCCTGCACCCCTGCAGCACAGTAGTAGATCCCGCTGTCATTAGTATGAAGGAACTTGATGTGTAAAGACTCTCCTTCCAGGCTGTACTTCGGAGGCTGCGGGATTAGACGACCATGTGAGTGTTCTCTGAAAGAGAACCACTCGTAGCTCTGGCCTCCGGTGAGACAGTGTGGTTTTATGTTACACCAAAGAACAACGCTTTGTCCTGTGTTTTGCCAGACCTCCTCGACTGGCTTCGATGAGCAGCCTTCATCCTTCTCCATGCTCTCTAGAACAAAAAGAAGGATACAGACAACAGATCACACAGGTCCTATATCTCCTAGTCCACAATACTTCAGAGAGTCCCCTGAGTTGTTTTTTGAATGGAAGCTGTGATTTTATAAGTAAGTGGAGCAATAAGAAGATTGTTACCTGAAGTACATAAGACCCAAAGACATCTTACCTGTTACTGGAAGGCTGAAGAGAAGGACAGAACACCAGAACAGGCGGACCATGTTTGTAGCTTGAAAGCTTGTAAATGATATTTTTTCAGTGCATGAGGCTGTGGTATAGGTTTGCAACATGGGAAGTGGGTATATTGCACTTCCTCAAGACTTAAGTTCCTGCTTCTGCTTAAAAAAACACGACTAAGTGTAAAAAGAAATACAAAAAAAGAGAGAGGGAATTTTTAATTTGGCTGTTTGGCAAAACTGAGCCACCATTACTCTAAAGAAAACAGTGGCTCATTTTTAATGCATCATGTTCAGTATTTGTCTTGTAAAAAATGACTGTCTTAAAGGATGTTCAACTTTCTCAAAATAACAATTTACTGTTTTAAAGTGTACAGTTTTGGTATCGTGTGATTCCACTACAACCAAATAACATAGGATTTGTGAATCTGTGTCTAAAGTGAGCTCCACCCTTGCCTGCTAAGCTTCCTCTCACTATTTTTTTAGATAAATACTGAGATAAATGATGCTGATGCTCCCAGAAACTCTCTAAGAATGAGTCACAGAAGTAAAATATAATCTTAGTCTCAGACATGAACCAATACAGCAGCTAAAATATAGTAATAGCATATTAAACATGACATCAAATCAAATGTAATACTTGGTAGAAAGATTTTACAGTAAAAGTTGAATGCATAAACTTTGATATGAAAAAGTTGTGCAATGTTGCAGATGTACTTATTCAATCAGCTCTGAAGCAGCTTTTAAAAGAAGTGTATATATGCAGTGATGTGGACAGAAACACATCAGTAATGAATATATAAAACAGGATGTAAACAGGTAGACACAAAGTAACAAGGTTAGTCAGCATGTTTAGCCAGTGCATGTCTATGTGCATTAACAATAAATACAGCACTGAATATAGTTTCTGTACTTGACTTGTCTTGTAGGGCTGGGAAATTTATCGAGTTTTCACTTCAAGTACAATGTTGGCTTCCCACGATCATGAAAACAAGATAATCAAAAAGTGTTCAGAATGTTTTAAGTGTTTTTAAGTTCGATCATTGCATGGGATCCTGATGTTGCAAAAATCACTGAGTAATCATGTTTAAGAATCATGATCACAATATCAATGAAATAAAACCTGAATTTGATTTTTCGCCATTATCGAGCAGCCCTACTGTCTTGTACAGCTTCCACATTTAATGTGTTAATGCATCCAAAATGATATGTTAAAGCTATCTCTTTGAGTTTTTAATCTCTTATTACAAACTCATAATATCCATAATGTAAAAAAAGCACTGCCAGTTATTACAAATTTAAGAAATCCTGTATGAGGTTTAGATGTTAAAGGGTTAATGCACGTGCACTGTTACCTTTCATTAAATCTCAGTTGGACGTTGGAGTCATGATATCTACCTTTTATTTAAACACAGAAACAAACAGCTTTGTCATTTTCTTCTAGGTAGTGGTCCCCACCCAGAGTAATGTCCTACCTCCACCATGCAGGGCTCTGTGGGCGGGTTCATTTGGTGCTGACGGTCAGGTTTCTGGTCCAATCAGAACCCCGCTTTGTGTTTTTTCACGCCCCCTTCCACGTCGACCTGCACTCTCGCCATATTTTCAACCGTGTGAATCCCGCAGCCCGGTTAGCGACTGAGTCCAGGAGGAGAAAGCATTGACACAAGAAAGCATTAAGTGTGAATCTTCAAAGGGGAAAAGGTGACAGCTGCGTGATCTTCCTCTCTGCGTCTGTGAATCCTTCAACAATGAACGTGTTCAGACTGACAGGAGACCTCTCTCATCTGGCTGCTATCATCATCCTGCTGCTCAAAATATGGAAGAGCAGGTCATGTGCAGGTGAGCCACTGGTATATTTTAGTATAACAGAAGCTACACTGCTATTTTGTTAACGTTACCGGAGAACTTAGTCATTGTTGACCTCTAAAGTTGTGTCTTTTTATCGGTGTCTCCTGTAGCTAGCTAACGTTAGCATAGCGGGCTACATGCTTACGGTCCACACTCATTCATTTGAGCCAATGGCTAACAGCGTTAGCATTGAATGTGCTAACTACCGATAGGATCCAGAAGCTGCAGTCATATTGAGTCGAAGTCATCTGCTAACTGGAAATATATAGTAAGTTTAATAACGAAATGTGAAATAATAATGCTCACATATGCGCACATGTTTAAATGATTTCAGCACATAGTTAACTAAACCAAACGCTGTGGGATGGTTGACTTAGTATGTTGGTTGCCTATTTAATGCATGACTGAGTATAAAGCTGCAGCTCATTTGTTTATGGTGTTTTATTTCCAGTTGCACCGATTTGTTTGGTTTCCCTCGGTTAATTTGTGGGTCGGTGCTCGACTTCTCTGGTCTGACATGTGACGTGGCGGTCTAGAGGGCGCTACGGAAGCTACTAATCTGCTCTAAAAAACTTTATAATACATACATGACTAAACAGTTGAGGTGCAATTTCCTGCCACGTTTGTTTTCTGACTCTCCCACGAATCTGACGTGTATATAGTAAACATTGAAACACGCAGATAACAGTGATTTGTGGATGCACAGTGCAGGAACATACTTTGTTGTGAGGAGAATTGGCTCTCTTGTTTGTGTTACTTATGTCTACATGCTCGAGTTTTTGTTATTTACTTCTCTTTGGTTCTACATGTTAGGATTAACATTGTAAAGTTACATTTATGGACCTGGAAATGATTAATTCAACCCCTTTCAATCAAACACTTTCTGCTGGGCCCCCCTTTGACATGAAAATATCATAAGCCCCCCCACCCCCACCCCCACCTTTCACCTTCCACAGCGACATATCTGCATACACTAAACACTCGGTCAGCTTTAGTCACCCTCTTGGCAAGAAATGCCTTTATATTTAGAATGCATCTCAAACTTTGGCTGCAAATGACAGAATATCAACTTCAGTGTGACAACAACAAAAAACTAACAAACTCATTTTAAAGAGAAAGTAATAACTGATACCATAACGTGAAACACATTTGTAAACTCTCTGGTGTAGATTCATTTTCAGCCTTACGGTCACCTGGAAGCCCCTTTAACAAAATGTGCCATGTTTTGCTAGCAGTGAAAAACGATGTGCATTGTTTTTGTTAAGCCTCTCTCTCCCCCCCCCTGTCATAACTCCAGGCCCTCCCAGGGGTCCTGCGCCCCACTTTGGGAATCACTGCTCTAATGGGATATAAAGGACAATCGCGCAAAGTGCAACACGGGAGAGATTTTATTTCTAGGACACCCAATAGACACACAATCCGCAGAAATAACACTAACGAAATACACAACAGAGAAATATAATGACAATATTAATTAACTGAAGGTGTGTATGAATCATCAGAGAAGAGGGCAGAGTGTACTTTACACATCTTTCACATTACAGGAAGGGAAGAGATAGAACAGCAGAGAGGTGGAAGCCTGCTTATCCTATGATGAACCATGGGGGCCTGAAGCCCACCTGAGCATAAATAAGGGGATAAACAATCAGGGGTGCATTTTGGAGAGGATCCCATGCTTTCATATATGTAATCGACTCCCTCCTATTGGCAGTTAAAAGTTTCCAATTAACTTCACCTGCAAATGTTTTAGGACTGAGGGCACAAAAAAACATGTTTGTTCCACCCAATTGAGAGCATCTCAGACACATTCAGAACTTAAGAGTGTAAAGTTTAGGCATTGCTAAGGTAAGAGAAATATGCTCACACTTTATGTAATGTTTTAAAATGTTACTATTTTTATCTGTTATTAAAAAAATGAAAAGGAATAAAGTTATATTATGTGTTGGCCTATGAGGTGGCTGATCTTTTCTTTTTTTTTTAAATAAAAAAGTCATCCAGTTACCAGTAGAGGTCACTGTTCAATAAGGAAAATCAAATTCATGATTTGTCAGCACTACTCTACAAAGCTTCTGTG
The DNA here is from genome assembly GCF_963584025.1 of Labrus mixtus. Taxonomy (NCBI): domain Eukaryota; kingdom Metazoa; phylum Chordata; class Actinopteri; order Labriformes; family Labridae; genus Labrus; species Labrus mixtus. The sequence continues at coordinate 5,615,506 of NC_083631.1, read as the reverse complement.
AACTAGCTGGAGACTTTGGCACACCAAACTAAATGGGTGAATTTGTTATTTCTGTCCAAGGTATCTCTGGAAAGAGCCAGATCCTGTTTGCCATAGTGTTCACCACACGCTACTTGGATCTGCTGAGCTCCTTCATCTCCCTCTATAACACATGCATGAAGGTAAGACATCCGTCCTGTCCCAGTTCAGACCATTAGCCTCCTGGTCCAGGTCTTGCATTCCTCCACAGTTCCTTCAGTACAGAGTGTTTCCATTCTCTTCCCCAGGTGATCTACATCGGCTGTGCGTACGCCACAGTCTACCTGATCTATGTCAAGTTCAGGGCCACCTATGACGGCAACCATGACAGCTTCAGGGTGGAGTTCCTGGTGGTTCCTGTCGGGGGTCTTGCTGTTCTGATCAACCACGACTTTTCTTTCCTGGAGGTGAGTTTAACCTCCTGTGTTGTTGCAAACCTGAGAAATAAGTCATTGATAAAGAGCTGAACGCCATACAGTGTAAATATCATGTATATTACTTTCGAATGAACAAAAGTAACTTCATCTTTTAAATCACTGCCAATCATCTCTAATCCGTCATCAGATCCTGTGGACGTTCTCCATCTACCTGGAGTCGGTTGCGATCCTCCCTCAGCTTTTCATGATCAGTAAGACCGGCGAGGCAGAGACGATCACCACCCACTACCTGTTCTGCCTGGGCATGTACCGGACCCTCTATCTCTTCAACTGGATCTGGCGTTTCTACTTTGAGGGCTTCTTTGACATGATCGCCATTGTGGCCGGTGTGGTCCAGACAGTCCTCTACTGTGACTTCTTCTACCTTTATGTCACCAAAGGTGGGTCTCCTTTTGGTATCATCCGTTATTACAAGAACCCAATTAAACAGAAAAAAGAGCTCACTTATCAGGAAGCAGCAGTCAGACGTATCTACTTTAATTTTAGTTTATTAATTCTTTGAATTTATAACTTTTTTTACTTTTGTTAAAATATGATCATAAAGGGACATCTATGTGCTCGAGCTGTGTCGGCAGCATTTCTTTTTTAAATTATATTTGTGGGTCTTTTTGCCTTGATTACATTTGACAGCTGATGAGAGACAGGAAATGTTGGGAGTAGAGAGTGGGTGGGCCACGGTCGGATTTGAACCCACGACTGCTGCGCTGAGGACTACTGCCTCCGTACGAGTCATGACCGCTGGGCTATTGGCGCCCCCTGGGTCGGTAGCTTTGATAGCATTTTTTGATAGTACATATTGGGAAAAAACAAAACAAGGAAACTTGTGCAGGACAGGTAAGAAACTTGAGTGGGCTTGTTTGAGGACCGTCCTTAGACAAAGTAAAAAAAACAGGAGTTATTGTATGTTGGGCCAAGAAACACTTATAAGGGTTGTCTTCTCTGGAAGTCAAATGTTATTTCTATTTCAAATCGGTCAGTTATTAGCAACGATTTGAGCATATCTTTGTGACTTTGATGATAATAATAAAAAAACTCAACAGCCTCATCAGTTTAAACTGTTTGGCACTACATATCAGTTAAACAATGTTTTTTTAATGTGAAATTTAAAGCCCAATAACTACATACACCTGTGGCTTAGATTAATAAATACAAACTTTTTTCTGAATGCCATCAACACGCTAACTCTAAAGAGGTAGGGGCTTTTTACATGGTTTATTTGTGTGGTCATCAGTGGTCACCGTCTTTGTAGTTTTTGTAAAAGTTGTCGTTTGAGCTCTGACTTTTTTGACCACTTTGGGTTTTCACTTTTTTGAATCAATAAAGTTTTTCCTCAAACAGCCACAGTCAAACATGTGAAGAGCCTTTTCATGCTCCTCAAGTTTATCTTAATGCAACGCTCACATGTCTATACGTCTTTTCAAAGCGTCATTGACTGGTTTAATCATTCTTAGTATCCACGTTGGGCCTGAGGCCATCGATTCTTAGTGTAACTTTGACGTAACGATCCTTTTTCCAGGCAAAACCGCTTTCTAAAGTCCAGCTGCAGCTAATCAGAGTGTGTAGCATTCTTAGATACAGAAACATGGTTTTCATCCACAGTCACAGTCATTGAAGTACAAGCCTCCCTTTATATTTAACTAATAATGACGCTCCATAGTGACACAGGGAGGAAACATGCTTTTTGCTGGACACACAAAGGAGATTTTGTGCGAGGATGACGGTAAAGTTTGAAATACGCACTTGATCTGGCTAACGTTGTATTAGCATCGGCTGAACTTCAAAATCCTTTTTTCTTGTAAAAGAAGGACTGTGGTTTAGATCGTATCCTCTTCCGTACAGTTACATTAGAACAAAAAAAAGGCTTGTGTGTGAATTCAAGACAGTCAGGTCTTTGCTTCTCTAATAATACACTCTTCATTAACGTCATGGTGCTGCTGAAACCTTCGCTTCTTACTCACCTGTAGGAGCACGTTTTGTTATGAAACAACAGAGAAGAAGAAAAACAACCATCTGTGCATTAATTACAGCTGATACTAGAACATATATCTTTTTGAGTCGTTCTTTGTTCTAACATTTTAAATAATACAGTAGTTCATACCTGTAGGAACGCAGGAACCTTTTCTGCATGTCTAACTTAACTTCCTCTTTGAGAGAGTCTGCAGAGGTTATTCTCGAAAAGACAGGGAAATGCAGTTCTCCACAGCATCTTTCTCAAACATGTGGAGTTCCCAGAAACAGTCTGCAGGAGGAGCGCCGTAGGGATCCGTTTGAAAAAGGAACATGTCTATTAGAGGCAGATCTATACAGCTTATACATCAAAACAAATGCAGCCTTATAGCAAAAATATATACTTTTATATACGTTTTGTCTTTGCCCCAGTTCAGAAACATACATAAAGATATAAATACATAAAGTAGTATCAATATTCAGAGGAGGAAGGAGCATTTTTTAATATGTTTGATGTTTTGTAGGTTTATTTAGAAAGCTAGAAAACTAAAGATGTGCAGGACAGAGATAAAAAAATACAAAAAATCAGGGCTAATCTTCCTTTAGTGATGTTGTCAAGAAGGAAAAAAATAGCTTAAACTCAGCAGAACACCCAGTGTTTCCCCAGTGTTTGCCCCCCTTGAAGGTCAAGTTAATAACAAAGATTTTTTATTTTTTGGGCTTTTTGTTCCTTTGTTGTAGAGATAGGATAGTGGATAGAGTCGGAAATCAGGGAAAGAAGTCATTTCAGGATACCTTTCCCATATAAAAGGACATCTGTCATTAAAAGTAACACATAAACACCAAGATTGAAGAAGTGTTTGTGTCGGTGTCCCCCCAAAGCTGTAAACCTAGGGGAAACACTGACACCTGTTTTCAGGAATCACTGCCGTCTCCTTTACTCACTGTGATCATTTAAGCTATGTAAGTGTCATTTACCTCATCTTTAAAGTTCTTTGTGTGGTTCAAATGGAGACTGGAATGTACACGAGGAACTATAAACGTGCATCAAACGTGCACTGTATTCCTGAAAAGTTCCTTGTTTCATTTTAATGTACGATAAGGGGCGACTTCTAAACCCAAATCACTGAGACTCCCTTCAAAGCCCCTCAGTAAAAGGAAATTGGCATTTCGCAGCTATGAAAGTAAGTCGCTGTAAATGATCAATTTCTCTCCTTGTCATCTCTCCCTCAGTGCTGAAAGGCAAGAAGCTGAGCCTGCCAGCGTAAAGACGTACAGGAGACGAGGACTCCCAGCAGACTCAGGGGGTGTGGAGATGACTTCATGGAATCTCGTGACCTACAGCAAAAGATGCCTGAGACAGAGAGACAACTATCGGGGGAGGGAAATAACACTAGTCTTCTTCTACTTGATGATTGCAGATCGAACTGGTAAATTCCAACAAACACCAGAGCTGAACAAAGATCATCCCGGGTCAACCTTTGGATTTCTGTGTTCAGCATCTTGCCTTAAACTTCTTTTCATCGCTGTTCAAATAGGAGGAAAGGCTTCTTTTTTTTTTTCTTTTCTTTTTTTTTTTTTTTTACATGTGAGGTGTACACGCTTTATTTTTTTTATTTTTTTTATAATGTCACAAATAGGGTCGACTGAGACGCACCTTGTTTGGCTTGTTAATGAAATGCACAAATGTACAGTCTTATTACAAAGTGAGAAAAAGAGTAATGTATCTGAGTGCCTGATGAGGATTATGTCCGCTTTCTCACAATATTTCTCCCCTTTTCTTTTTTTTACTTTATGATTTTTAAATGGTTTAGTTAACTGTAATCCCTGTACCCAAGAGGCCAACAGCACGAGCTCCTCACTATCCATTTAGTAAACTCTCTGAACATTTTATCTTCTCTAAATATCTACGCCTATTTGTAAGCAGAACGTATGAGAGGGTTTGTAGGTTTAAAAAAAAAGAAAAGAAAAAACATTTAATAAAATGCTTTAGTTGCCAGCAACCTTGACGGTTTAGATGTCAGTATTTTAAAATAGTGGCCATCTTACTTGGAGTCAAACATTTCACGTGTTTGTTTATTTTTTTTAAAATCTTTTTTGCTCAGCTTACTTTGTAAAAAAAACAACAACTTAAAGGCAGTAATTGTTCTACAGCTTTAATATAGATGTCATACAATCTTCAAACTATGCTACATCACATTTCAGATGTAGACCAGGCACGAGCTGTGTTTCTAGTATTGCACCTCCGTAACCAACAGTGAATAGTGAGTTTTCTTACAGGTGAAATCAGTGACGTCGGAGTTAAGCAATAATGATGAATGACTGATCATGTCTCTCACACACGGGGACGAGAAGTGTGAGGAAGGAGTGTAGGTGTTTGACGGGACGGGGGAATCCCCACCTGCACTCCAGTGGTGCCATTTCAAAGTTTAACTGTATGTCGAGTTTGAACAATGAAAACCGGTTTGACATTAAGCAGGTGTGGTGATGATGATGATGATGATGATGGTGCATTTCTATTGACTTTAAAGGCCTTGTGTCAACTCCAATTTGTTTTCCAAATTAGTCATTCCTAAAGGAGTATTTCAATTTCTATATTTCTTTTTTTTGCATGATACCACCTCCATTAAAGATTTTATGAGAATCACTTTTCAGTGTTGCTCTTCTTTGATTTAAGTCATGTTGGACCTTCAGCAAGTAGACGAACAATGGATGGGTTAAAAAATGCTGCTTATGTCCTTTTCACACATGCACTCCTGAAACTTCTCCAACATCCCCCCTACTCCTTGAGGGGGCGTGTCTATGTTCAACAACATGTTATGTGCATTAGCAGATAGAAGGGCCAGCCCTGATGATGGGGAATGTGAGCCTGATGAACATAGGGTCTTGTTTTTAAGGGGGAGGGGGATTTCATGTTAATGAGGGAACCTAGGGATGACCCCTTCCTTTGGATTGCTTGTTCACACATGTCCCTCAGCTTTAAGTTTTCCTTGTGGTTCAGGGGGGAGGCGTCGCAGAAATCCAATATGGCAGAAAAAGTGACTCCGACTTGAAAAAGTGACTCCGACTTTATATGGAGAGTTTTTTGCCTTTATATCCAAACTACATGCTACTTGGACAATTTCACAGTATAATCCATGGAGTGGGGCAGAACATGCTGGTGAGCAATAAAGGGGATGAAACTTCTTCATTAGTCCACGAAGATCACACAGGTCGTGTGATATGAACATCATAAGCCCCTCCTACTTGCTCATGGTGAATTTTCCTGAATATTTGTGTATATGTGCTGACCTCAGATCTACATATCTCTAGGGGGGCTGGCAGGAAAAACTCTGGGTCAAGTCGTGGTGAAACAGAGCTGCGCTTTAGGTTAACACATGCAGCTTTTTGTGAAATTTTCAGGAGCTTTGTGCATGTGTGGCAACTTTTTTTAACATCGTTTCTGCAAATGTTTTACAACTAAGAAAATAGGTTCATTTTGGTGACGTATAGTAGCCGAGAACGGCCGTGCATGATGCTGTATTATTTAATTGCATATTTAAAGACCTGTCAAGACCAGCGCTGATTGGTTATATTTCCATGTCATTACTGTGAGTAGAAGGGAAAATGCCCCTTTCTAAAAACAATTACTAACTTGTTCATAAAACTAATTTGATTTTTCCCCCTGGTTACAGTCTTAATGACTGACACGCCTGCTGCTCACAAGATGAGGATTTTTCAATGATATTTATGGTCTTGTCTCGGTCTCGGAGCACTCAGGTCTCGGGTATGTCTTGGTCTGGTTTACTGTGGTCTTGACTACAACACAAGTGTCCACTATAAAAACTCTTATCGTACATTTTTTGGAAGGGCTTCTTCTTTGTTATGAAAAACATCACTCGGTCAGAGATACAGAGAAATGACCACCAATAATAAATACAATGAGGTGATCAGTTAATGTGATTTTATTCATATTAAGTCTATTGACAGCCATTTAAAACCAAAGTGCACATGAAACTCTGACACACATGGGTCGTTCTCAGGTCGTATTTCATCGATGAAGCGGTTCTCGTAGTGGTTTGAAATCATTAGAGTACTTCAAGGTAAACTCCCGCACACAGACTAATGTTCAAACATTTATTGGCAACATGTCAGTATCAGACCTCCATCAGGCAAAAAGTCTGATAACATAAAAGTCACTGCAGTTTGTTACTTAAAAACATGAATTCATAGAAATGTTGAAAATCTTAATATTTCTGATCACAGAGATGGAACATGCAAGTATTTCATTTTGATCAAAAGCTTGTTTTATGTTTTTGGTTTTCACTTTTTTTTTTGATGAGACACTAAAAACAGAAACATGATTTTATACATTTTAACACTTTTAACAAGAAATCTTGAATCAGTGTCATTTGAGAAGTAACCCTCCAAACACTGAAAACAAATGAACAAGTTGCTCTTTTACAGTAACAGATTCATAAACATGGAACAACTATTTTGTAGTGCAATTGTTGCCATTGAGGCGTGTGCATCACAAATCTGCACAGTAAGGTTGTCAGAAGTGTTCAATATTTGGATACGTTTCAACAGCATATGTTTAACACGATACAAGCTCGGTACATATATTTCATTAGGTCGTTGCATAGAAGAGGAATGAGTCCATTAAAAATGTGTGAGTAATCTCCTACAAGCTGTGTGTAAAGGAGTTAACTAAAGGAGTCACTGTAAAGAAAGTTACCCAGCATTAGGTGACTTGGACTTGTATTTTTTGTTCCCGTGGAATCAGAACAGTTATTACGAGATAGTATGATTTTAATTAGCATGATATCAAAGTTTAAAATGTGAGTAGCCACCGTGACAACCCGACTGCACACACAGGCTGCGTTCACACTGCAAGCATTAATGCTCAATTCAGATTTTTTTTCTTTGCTCAGATCTGATTCTGATCATTTGGCTGTTCACACAGAATTTTAAATGTGGCCTTCATGAGACTCCTGAAGGAATCCACATTAATCAGATTTGTAAAGATCAGATTCACCATGACTTGTATTGGTCACACTGTCATAAAAAAAAATCAGATCTGAGTCCCATGGGAGCAAAAAAAAAAAAAAACAGATTCAGGACACTTTTGTCTACAGTATGAATGCAGCTCAGACTTCAGCAGACTGATCACTGTTATCTACTCTGTAAGGGCATGACATCATTTCCTCTTCTCCTCTTCTACTTGAAATAGAAGATTAGAAACATACATACACATACAGATAAGACGAACATGTCTATGAAGGCCTTTGATTGTTTTCTTGCTGTGGTTGTAATTAAAACATATTAAAATCATACTTTCTTTAAAGTATTTGGTAATAAAAGAGGGCTTAGTAACCATCAGGGTGCCTGTGTTCATACATGTAGAGTTGAGTCTGCAGATCCCAGACTTAAGCCACCATACAGTACGTTTAGATACTATATCATCTCCATCCTGGATCCATCAAGCCTCAGTAGTGCTGATTTAAGGCCCCAAGTTCACTCAGAGATTTTCAAGCTTTTCCACATAAAAGATGACCAAAAAAAAACGAGAGTCGGAGAACGGCAGCTTCTACATCTCCTTCTGTCCTAAGGTCTCCCTTTCACTCTGCTCCTCCTGCATGTCACCCTGAGTGTGGTCGAAGAAACATCAGACAAGAGAGATTAGAAACAACGTCACAGATTTGAGTTTAAATATGTGCATGGTATATATCTCCGTTTTCAATAAGAGGTCTGCTCAACTCTGATTTTTCATTGTTTCACTGACATTTCAATAACAGCCAAATTGAACTAAAAAGTGAGACGGAGTCTTAAATGATAAAAATAGATCTATTAATTTTAATTCATCCTCTATCGTAGCAGGGAGGCCCCACTGACACCAAGGTCTCTTTTCCAGGGGTCGCCCTGCAGTAATGCAAGCAAAACCACAACAAGATATACACCTGAATACTTTTACTCAAACATTCATAAACATAAATACATCCTTGTAAACTCATATGCTTCTTCCAATTACTTTTACCTTTAAGTACTTTTCCATTACTTACAATATAACCTCTTTAATGGCCTCATATGATTCCAGGCGGGAGAGCTTTAAGTGCTCACAGAATGGGTGTAAAAACACTAAATGCAGTCACTCTGGTTCTGTCCTTCACTTAGGTAATATCAAAGCAACACAGCTTTTGATAGAGGTTGATACCAAGGCAACAACACTAGAAGTCCCATATGCTTAATATAATATATGTTTCCACTCTGAATGAAGCGAGCATGCTGAGTCTACAGGACATTACCTTCCTGAGATGGGGGTAGTAGCGGTTGAGGATGTTGGAGGAGGTGAAATAAAGCACATAGGTGACGAATGAAGCCACAGCAGAGAAGAGGGCGATGCCGATGAGCACGCTCACTAGAGTCAACCCGGCTACACACAGCAGGAACACTGACAGACACAGAAAACAGCACGGTTATAGTTTGAGTTAAGACTACTTAAAAAAAGAGAAAGATTTCAGTCAGAAACGACAGATTCACACTTACCTTCAATGAAAACAAAACCTACAGCTGACATCACAACGGTCACAGCAGCAAAAGTGAGGAATAGTCCAACAGGTAGTGCAGCCAGGGAGCTGAAGAGCAGCGCTGTCAGAGCCAACATAGGGTGACTGCTGAGGTACAGCCCCAGCCTGGTGTTCATCACCTTCATCACCTGTTGCAGACACACACACAGATTACTGGACGGATAGAAACATAATGTGATCCTGAGCAGGGGAGAGAAAATGTCCCACTCTGATCTGTCCTGATGTCAACAAAGATGTTTGGGGCACACCCAGGCATTCGCATTGAAATTACCCTGGGGTCTTCGTAAAGCTGGTTGAACTGGGTGGACCAACTTCCCCACAGCTGCTGAAGCTCAGACCCACTGCTGAAGCCGCTGCTGCTTTTGCGCTCCATCTCCTCAGACATCTGATCAACACGAGAACAGCTGGATCACACAATGAGTTCAACTTAATCCAGCATTTTGATTCAAAGCTTTAAGGTGCATTCCTTTATTTGAAATCAAAGATGAGGCCCTGACTTTATTGTTCTTTAGTGACTGATAAAGGAGACTAAACTTCAAGTTAAGAAGCTGTATTGAACCTGAGCTGTTGAATACATCACTTAAAAACATTTCTAAATCAAATAATAAAGTCAGGTCAACTTGTACGTACCTTGTTTGTTTGTTTATGTCGTGAGTCTGGTTTGATCCTGAGCAGCTCACAGCGAGAGAAACTGTGTCCTCAAGTTGCCTAAGACACTCCAACTCTAACAACACACCCTTTTTAAAGACCCAACCTCTTCTTCTTTGTCTTCCTCCTCCCCCTTCCTCTTCCTGATCAGAGACTAAAGAAAGGCCTGTTGGTGTTGTTGCTGCCATCTGCTGTTATAAATATTGATCTGCAGGGCTACTGTTAAGATTTATTTTTGGGGATGTTGTGCTTTGAGGGGAATGACATGCAGGAAAGGAGACTCAGGTCGTGTTTTAACCCGGGCGGCCCAGGACTACAGCCTCTATACATGAGGTGTAGGAAATAACCACGAGGCCAGCGGCACCCCACTAGGAGAGCTTTAAGACCCCAGGACTTACAGGGGCCCTACAAATATATAAAAAAACATTAGTTTTTAAAAAATATTTTCTTTATAAATATTTTAAAATATATATTTTTATGGGTCCCAAAATCCCATGGCAGCACTCCTGTTTATTATCATGTAATCATTTTCTTATATATTTTCCCTACCAGTTTACTTTACAGTTTACTGAGTTCATCCTTTCTGTCACCTCTGCATATCGGCCTCCAGAATATTATTTAGTATTTATTTTATAATAAACTTCTACAATTCCTACAATTTGGGATTAACAAGATACTCGACCCAAGTGCAGACTCATCAAAATGATTTATTCAACAAGAAAGGCAAAAACAAAATGTGACTTTTTCTTCGTTCTTAATCAAAGACCATCAAAAGTTCAATTTAAAATCCGACAGGAGACAAACAAGAGCCACAAGGATCTTAAACTCACAGGGAGGTAAGACGTGTGAACTGACACAGAAGGGAGGGAACACAAAAGACTAAATAGGGGTAATAAGACGAGTGTGACAATGACACAGGTGACGACAATCAGGTGTGGCTCACGATGCTTTTCTGTTAATACAGGTTAGAACAGGCATGGGCAAACTACGGCCCGCGGGCCATATACTTACAGGTATATGGCTTGGCTTGGGCTTTTTAATCCGTTTGGTCTTGGGTTGGGCTTTTTAATCCGGCCCGCCAAACTTGTCCAAATTATATTATTATTAAATTAAATTTTATTATAATTAAACCTCGTGAGGTTGAAGGATAATTTACAGACTCAGCAACATTTTTTTCACCAACAAACTGCGATTCAAGAGTCAACTACCAAGGCAAGTTTTTTGCTGGCATTCAAATTAGCAAAGGCTAGCAAGCCTTTCTCCGAAGGCGAGTTTTTAAAAGACTGCATCATAGAGACAGCAAAGGTCCGGAGAGCCAAGGCCAGTTTGTAAAAATCAGTTTATCACGCAGGACTGTGACTCGCTGTGTGGAACTGATTGATGAAGATATAGCCAGAGAATTAAACAAAAAGGCTGAGTCCTTTAAGTTATATTCACTAGCGCTGGATGAAAGTAATGATGTGAAAGACACTGCTCAGCTCCTAATTTTTATCCGAGGGATTAATGACAGTTTTGAGATAACGGAGGAGTTTTTGACCATGGAGTCCCTGAAAGGAAAAACGCGAGGAGAGGACTTGTATAACCAGGTGTCTGCTGTCATCCAGAGAATGAAGCTACCTTGGAGTAAACTTGCCAATGTCACAACGGATGGATCGCCAAATTTAACTGGAAAACATGTTGGGCTGCTGAAAAGAATCCAGGATAAAGTGAAAGAGGAAAACCCTGACCAGGATGTTATTTTCCTTCACTGCATCATCCATCAGGAATCTCTGTGTCAGTCTGTATTGCAGCTTAATCATGTCGTGAATCCAGTTGTAAAACTTGTTAACTTTATAGGAGCAAGGGGACTTCAGCATCGTCAGTTTATTATGTTCCTGGAGGAAACTGATGCGGATCATCAGGACTTACTGTACCACTCTGGTGTCCGCTGGTTAAGTTTGGGCAAAGTGTTTCAACGAGTGTGGGAGCTGAAAGAGGAGATCAGCGCATTTTTGGAGGAAATGGGGAAATCGACGAATTTCCTGAGCTAAACCACAAGAACTGGCTTTGTGACTTTGCATTTGCTGTGGACATATTTTCACACATGAATGAGTGTAATTAAATGAATGCATTTGGAAATCAATCTGTACAATGAGCCTTGCATATTCATGCTTTGCTACCTGTTAAAGGCCAAATCCTTTCATGTAATGGCTTTTACATGTCATTTATATTAGTTCACACAAACACTCCATCCATCTGTTCCTGGCCCGGCCCCTCTGTCAAATTTTAGAACCCATTGTGGCCCGCAAGTCAAAAAGTTTTCCCACCCCTGGGTTAGAGCTATGCTCACTTATAAATCAAACGAGCTTCAAACTAATGAGCAGATATCAAAAAGTGTAAGAGCCTCCTGGACAACAACGAGAAGTACGGTAAGTACGAGACTCTCGTAGGATAGGGATATGTTAAATGCTGAATCAAAAACTCCAAGGACCTTTTTAAAAAAAAACCATTTTTTTTTTAAAAGAGAGCACATTGGAGTTTTCTAATAAACCATTACGTTTCATATATATATATTAACTCAATCAGTTGAAAGTTGATTTGCATCATCATCTTATTTATATTTAAACTTACTGAAGTAGTATTGAATAAATGTCATAGATAGATGACTGCAGGGTATCCATGGAGTCATGAGTGATCAGCGCCCTCCAGTGGCAGCAGGTAAGAACGACAACATATCGATCAATCTGTCTGTCTGATCGAATTAAATGTTTTAGGAGGTGAAAAGGAGCTCCCTGTTTCTCTCTTATTTTCTCTCAGGTGACTCTTATGATCTTAGTTTGGTGTGAGGATTCAATCAGCATAGTCAGGGCTCCATAGACAACCTCAAGAAACCACACAGTTAACTCATATTTAACATGCTGCGCTTTTTGTGTTGAAACATCAGGGAACATGACACCTGCCCAGGTGTAATATACAGTGTTGGTAAAGAGTATACAAACCCTCTTAAACTTGTTGAACTGCTGCCTCAGACTAGTTGTTTATGAGGGAAATCACAACAGTATTTCCCCCAGACGTCCCGAGGAGAGGGGTTCCTGGTTTCCTTCCCAGCTGTCACACTGAAACAGCTCCTTAAAAAATAATGACTGCAGTGTCTCCCTTTCTGCTCTCTGCTGCCATTAGACGGTTTACAGCCAGCCGACTGCTCAGACTATTAAATGACTGAACTTTCCCACTATCTCTGATTACTTCTTCAATCAGAGGCAGGAGTTGCAGGCCTCGCCATCGACACACACAAATGAGGTTTATCCCCTTGAGTTTTGGATTGCATTAAAAAAAAGAACACGGGCACATTACTTTGCCGGGGAAATGGCAGTGTGAGCACTTCTAAACTACGAGAGAGCGACATCCCAGGGACCAGAGATGACAACTTATTTGGACCCTCTATAGCTGCAGGCCATACTTATTAATCACACTCTGTTGTATCGAGTACAGGAGGAGCGACTTCGTCCACCTCACAGACTGCTAAACAAAATGAACTCAGTGAACCAAAGCTGGAGGAGTCACAGAGGACTGAGCTGCGTGAGAGTGCAGATTGAGCTCACACAAGGGCCATCTACACAAAGGCCATTTTATTCTTGCATTCAACCCAAGGTGGGAAGTGAAAACCCTGTAATTATGTAGTACTGACATGGTTGTAATTTGTCCAACTGTCGAGGATCTGACAATGGTTATAGATTCAAAGTGTGTCCATTAATAAGCAACTGAAGATGGTTGAAAGATAACTTAAAGTGAAGATATGTGTATTTTAGCTAGAAGTTTTGATGTCCGAGTAGTGTTCTTCCCCTTAGAGAAGTTGAATTTCTTTCCATATGCAGTAGGGGCATAACAGTATGTGTAGTCTATGGCAGTGTCCCCCCCCCCATCGATTTGATGATAATGCTTGTAACTGTTTGCCAACTGCTATTGAATAACAGACAGGAGAAGAAGCTGACGCAACAAAACCCAAGAAGAAGAAGAAGGAGAAGAGTAATATAGCAAGATGACGAGGTGTGGAGACATTTCAGGTTTCCCAGCAGGTTGTCATTGGAAACACGTCAAACAGGCTAATGAACATTTAATAGCCTCAACCCCCGAGGTGCCAATCATGCAAACGAAAACAGGTGTCCAACAACTAATCCCTGCTTAACCTATCCCTGTTCCTTTAAAACGACTCTGGATGTAAAAGCAGAGAAGGTCAAGGTCATTACCAGAGCTATACCTTTGAAGAGCTAGTCGCCCATTTGCAGTATTAGAGGACTTCAAGTGCTAAAGTGCACACATAAGGTGTACACGATCAGTGATTGAGCATGAATAACCACGGCTCCTCCCGCTATTTACTAACAACAGATAGATGGTTCTGCCGTGTCAGTTAAATCTATCTCACAGTGACTTCACAAGCAGCCTGTTGAAATACAGCCCCAATAGTTGATTTTAACACAAATCCCAAGCCAATCATGGTTTAGGATTTTTGGTATAAGCACCATGGATGGAGGATCAGATTCCAAGGGGGGCCCCTGCCACCGCTGGCTAGACCTCTGGATGCGCCCCTGAATGTATTCGAGCAAATTGTCTGTATGATATATCTGGACAAATGCCAACTCCTCACTTCACACGCTGCAGCCTGAGTGTGATTGATGAGCTGTCTGTGATTTCAATCTGCCAGAGCAGGAGTGTAAAATAGTCAGATTTCTCCTGTGGTGCAGTGTGACCTGATGCATGTCCACCTCCTGTGCTGCTTCCAGAGTTATACCACGAGCTTGTAAGAGACGTCTGTCCTTTACTGACAAGCTGCAGCCACTAGCCTGCTGTGTCTAATGAGAAAATAAGAGGAACCTGGTGCTTTTGTTTGCTCGTCTAAGCTTGTCACTCTCTATACCACCATATCTCCATCACATTATCCGTCTCTTCGACTCTCCCAGCCCTGTTTTGTTCACCTCACTTTGAAGTGGCAGAGGAGCGTTCGGCCCACAGCTGGACTGCAGGAGAACAAAATGTCTTTGGAGTTGTGTCCTGTGTCAAATGAGATACTACTCATTGTCAGTGGTTGTCGTTAAGCTAGATGAAGGGGGTCGTTGTCTGTTCCTGTCCTCCAACTGGGGAGTGTGTGAGGATCAAAGAGAGCTCCCTGGAGGGTCATAAAGGGCACTGCAGAGGATGGGGTGAGAGCTGCAAGTCAAAAGTCTCGAAGCCCATTAACAGCCGGAGTAGCATCACTTCACTCACACACCTTTGAGTGTGAAGAACGATGAAAAGAATAGAGAATACAGGGAGATACTGCATAGAGAAAAGGATAAGTTGTACTTCATGGGAAATGCTTTATGCATTAGACACGATTTATACGGAAGCCCTAAGCAGGATGAAACAATATTGTTAAATAGATATGGACAAGTTCAATCGATTTGAGAAAAATATATATTGCAATACTCCTTTTTAACCAGCAGAGGGTGCAATCTCCAGGCTTCTCTTGTACGACATCAGTAGCTTAAGAAGAGACCTCAAGATTGAAAAGTATTACTTATATTAATATAAAAAAATATATAGAAAAGGGATATTTTACATTTTTACCGTCGGAAAATTAAGAAAAAAAAGATTTTGATTCTTTCAGGAATGGGCTTCAGTCTCTTGTCTTTAGGAAAATTAGAAGGAAAAAAAATGTGATGAGCTCCTATATTGTCAATCCAGTATCAAAAACACAGGCCCTAAAAGCTGCTGATAGGTAGATTGTGTTACGTTGGGAATGAGCCGCGTGAGCTTTTTACCCTTGTGTCCATTCCACATGCAAAGCTACGTTTAATAAGCACCTGCTGCAAACGTAGCTTAGCTGCATATTTCGTTTCAGACCTTACATTTGAATTCATTGTTGTCTTTCTTGTTAAGGTAATATATTTTCCACTGTGGTTAATCATTCCTTTAAGTAATAATTCAAACTGCACTAACAAGATCCAGTTTTAGGAGTCAGATGTCGCTATTCGCTTCTGTCGGCACATTTTCCGTCTCTGTTGATACAACCAACATCAGGTTTGCTTTATCAACTTCCAAATTATGAGCAGTGATTAAATCTGCAGTATAATTGGTGTGTTTAATCAGTGTTCAGTCATAACGAATCAACACTTCTGCTGTAGTCAATCAGAAAACAAACCATACATTAATTAAATGCCAAATCTACGAGGCGCTGCTGAATAACGAAGTCGTGTGGAAATGTTGAAAACCTGTGTCAATGGGTTTACTGTTTGACAATTTTCATACTCAGCTACAGTTTTGTGATTGATTCTCATTGCCGCGTTTCCTCTTGTATTATACAACATTTGGGGGCTGATTAAGGAGCAGGATGGCTTTTATTCAAATAAAAAATAAGGAGGAGGAGGAGAGGTTGGAGAGGTCATTATTAAAGAAAGGTGATGGTGGAGTAATACACCCTCATCCATTATTTGCTGCACCTTTGTGTGAATTTGACCTCGAGGAAGAGTAGTGAAAAGAGAAGATGAACTGAGGGGGCAACATGAGGCTGCAGGAGGAGTCTTTTTTTGTCTCATTAAATCTGTGTATCTTCATCCTTTTGTATTTCCCTTCATCTCACAAAAGTGTCCCTGCAGAAGTCAAGGAAAGGTTGATTTTGGTTTTGGTCATATCATTTTATTTGAGTGTGTTTTGTGCTTTCAATCCATCGTACTGATTGTGTTGGGTTTTATTGCAGTGCCCCAAAGCCTCTGGTTTCATTGAGCGTTCACCTGACAAATCTTTTATGATGCAAACATTTATCACAAACACAATTGCACTGTGAAAAAACACTACAACTTCACAGGTAACCCGTTTTTTTTTTGTCTGTGGTTGTTTGGACTTGCAGATTATTTTTTGATGCTCCAGCCAACGTGAATAAAGCGCTCCTCCAAACATCAAGGCGGCGGCGGTGTGCTTAGCTGGATGAAAGCAGAGGGGGTCGCACGGCAGGTAATACATTAAACAGGCAGGTATTCACAGCCACAGACGAGGCAGCTCGGGAGAAGGAGGAGGTGTGATGAAAGGGGGGGATTAGCATGGATTCATCATCCCTCTCTATCACAGAATAAAAAAGCACAAGTGCTACATGAAGCCTGCATGTGATTGTCAGGAGAGGAGCTCAGCAGGTTTTGTTGTCTAAAATAAGCGGAAACAAAACATGAGACATGTTCATACCTCAGTACATCTCAAGTAACATCAGCAATTAACTGCTTTGTTTACAACATCAAGGCAGAACAACTGCTTTATTGTCACTGATTGGCAATATGTCACGCTGAATTCTTTATTTATTGGAGGTGTATTATGATTACTTTGAGTTCAATGCGTTCAAGCACAAAACCCAGACTCAATGTTTTATTAAAGCTGTATCCGTCTGTCAAGTACAAATGTTTCATACCTTTGGAAACTTTGAGATCGCCTCCAGCAATGATGATTAAACATTGAACAATGTAACCCCGAACAGCAAAATGTTTTGTACCAAAAGGATTTTGGAAACAAGTACTGAAGATGCTTTGTACATCAACACAAGAGTATCATTTTGTCACTCCAAAGGTGACATTTTCCACCACCTGCAGTCTCAGGCAGACAGAGGTTCAGATGTGAAAGAGTTGTGACAGTAGTTTAAATTGTTATCGATGACTTCAGGTGTACGAGTCAATGATCCGTGCACACTCGGGCTTGTTTGGAAATCCATTTGAGCTCATTTTTCCATACGAAGGACCTGAACCTGAACAGTTACATGGTGAGACAAAGTACTGCCGCCCCCCTATTAAAGATGATACCAGTTATTGCACACAGTGATGACGAGTTGTATTCTCTAATGAGCCTAGACATCACAGACAGATACAGCACAACTGAACAACATAATGCGATGCAATATAACCACCCTGCTATAAGCATTTAATGAAGAAACATCAAGAACACCAGCAGGCTCATTGATGATGATGATGGTTGTCACAATTGCTTTTGTTTGATAACTACGACTTATAAGATGGTTTCTATACTGATTAGAGCTCTCAAGAACTGCCCTCAATGTTGTGCTTTGCCTCTGGTCACTTCCTGTCAGCACCTGTGCGTCCAATCAGACTCAAAGCTGATCGTTTGCTCTTACTGACATTGTTCCCTTTTTTCTAGATCCTTGCTTGTGTTGTACTTACTCTCTGATGTATGTCGCTTTGGATAAAAGAGTCTGCTAAGTGAATTGTAGAATTGTAGAATTGTAGGCTGTAACACCTGTGTGAAATACAATGTAGTCCAATATTTCAGCACCACACATTCTCAACAGCACACAAAACAGATCACTCATATTTTCACCCTGAGGCCAGTGTGTTGTAAAGATTGACTTTATATCGGTTGCAATGATCCCAAGTGCGGAAGAAACCTCTCCTGCATGTGTATTGGACAGTGAACAGTCACTTTAAATAACTGAGGGCATGAATGTTGGTTGCATTTGTTAGATTTGTTTGCATTGATTAACTAAGTGAATCAGGGAGAGCAGAAGTTTGGAGAGAGTTTGTTGGTCTCAGGCAGCATTTGGGCTTCAGCTGTAACTCTTAGCTCTAGATGGAGTCGAACAAAACTTCCAGGTGAAGCAGGTGTGGGAGTTTGTAGGAGTGAGCATGAACTCTTCTGGCATCACGTTAACACGGGGCTGATAGCGGTATACATATATACAAGGGGACAGGGAAAGCAACAAGTCAACTGTAGCTCATATGAGCAACAACACTGTTATTTAACTGATAAGAAATAGTGCTGGTGTGCTTCCCAGACTGTATCCTAACAGCTGACTTACCACTGTAATATTATCTGCTTCATGCAGCCAATAATTAGGAAATAAACGGGTGTGTTATCATTTAAAATGGTTTACCTTTTTGTTAACCTTCATGGTCCCTTCATGCAGCTACCCCCCCAGATGTTCTCTCCCTGTGCTCTGTCATTGCCAGCCCTGCCTCACACAGGTACTGTGGTACCACTTTCCCAGCACCTTTCCCCTAACACTGTGATTTACATACATACAATGACTACATTCCAAAAAACAGAAGCAGCTAAAAGGAATTCAGACATCATTAATTCTGTCCTGTAAAATTTGACATCCCCTCATTAAGAGCCTTGTGGCTTTGGAATTTGTAGATCATTTATACACATTATACACATTTGATTAAAGATAAAAGCCCTATTCAGACTACCAGTTCTAGGCGCAATATTTACGTCCCTGTGACTTTTCACTTTCATTGTGAATGTCACAGAGGCGTAATGGGGGGATGAAGCAATCTCACCTTTTTTCCACCATCGGAGGAAGTAACAGAAGCCTTACAAAGGGATCAGCAGGGAAAAACAGCCCTGTGTGTGTGTGTGTGTGTGTGTGTGTGTGTGTGTGTGTGTGTATGTGGAGCTCCTGCTGTTTCTCATGGACTAGGACACAAATATTATGATGTTGCTGAGTCAGTATGAATGTACAAAGTTGTAAAGAAATAAAATACATCCACTGATTTGTGCATAATTGACCAGCAACTATCAGAGTCTAACCTGTTTTAGTTTTGAGATGCAGTACAAATCTGCAGACTTGTTTCTTTACATTGCATGATTTATAGTCCCTGCTTCAGATATTGACAGACTTATAGATTTAGAAAGGTTCTTGCAGTGACGCTCAGGGGATGTAATGTTTTTCTCACCTCTTTTTTTTACTCTTACTTTTTTTCAGTTTTCCTCTGACTCCAAAATGTACACACCAGCCTCAGGTAATAAATAATTAATCATTGCATGTACACACACACACACACACACACACACACACACATACACACACACACGCATACTTCCAATCTGCAGCAGCACAATCACAGCAGCAGCAGCAGCAGCAGACAGGCTCATCCATCTTTATCACTGCAGCCTCACACTCGGCAGTGCACACAAACACACAAGCGAAGAAGACACACACATTCCTTTTTTTTCCAGTGTCTGTCCATCTTTCTGTCTTCATCCTCTCATTTTCTCTGACTCTCCCCGCCTGCTGCACGAGCATCACATGAGAGATGTTTACAGGCTGACAGAACATTTATCAAATGGACCTACTTTATCTCACAGTGTGCTTGAAAAGCCCCGTGACCTCAGCATATACAATGTGGTTTTGATGATTTACTGCAAGGGGACAGATGCAGGTCGTTGCTAACAGACACAGTGAAGCTTTTGTTCAGCTGCAGTGACTTATGTAGGGATATGTCACTTAACAGTCAGCCATATTTGGCAGGAGATTTTCTTTGTGTGTGTGTGTGTGTGTGTGTGTGTGTGTGTGTGTGTGTGTGTGTGAAAAAGTGAGAGGTGTTAACTGGCTTGTCATGAGCTCTGAGGATTGGTAGACTGTGAATATGAGCAGGGTGCTGATTGGCTGGCTGTGCCTGTGGATGTCACCATGGGGCGTTTGAAAAGGATGACACACATGTGTTGCTTTAACTCCAAGAAGACTCTTGTGTGTTTGTTCTCAAGTTCACTCACTGGTTTCTCACTTATCCTGATGATGACAGGGACAAAGTGTCGGCTGAATCATCGCTGCTGTTTTGACTTTAGTTTGACACACACACACATGCACACGCACACACACACACACACACACACACACACACACACACACACACACACACACACACACACACAAATGTTCTCTTTTGGATGCCTCATGTTAGAGAAAAAGCGTAAAAAAAGTGCCCTTTAAAACTACAGTGATGAAGATCCCTCTAGATTGTCAGTGAGGTGTTGTCTTGCGTCAGATGTTGCCTTGCATGGTACCTTTGCATTGGAGGAAACATTACACGCCTTGTAGGAGAGGTAAATTATCATTCAAAACTAACGAAATAATCGTCTTAATCGTCCAAAAATGTTTTTGCTATCTAAAATAAAAAAAACAAGGCTTTCCAAAAAATGTAAAAAAAACTTACTGAAACTGTATTATGTGTTTACAAAACTAACTTAAATGAATGTATCATTTAGACGGCATCATTAGTTTTCACTTTGTCAATTTATTTCATACATATGTTGAGTATTTTGATATTTTAGGTGGTACTTCAATCCAAACACTAACTGAGACATTTAATTTGTGATTTGTATTTTGTGCATGGCTGCATGTATTGCATTGTATTTGAATACACACAAAAAAATATATATATGAAAATAGTTGTAGCTGCACATACACAACTCACGTTATTTAAATAGTTTGCTTTTTTTCTTGTCTTCTGTTGTTTTCTGGAAAGTAACTTATGGACTTTATTTAAAAAATATTGGATACCAATAACCTATATTCCAACCTTTAAGGTGTTCTTTCAGTGGAGAAAATATGATCAAGTTAAAATGTTTGTGCCCTTGTGGTGGATTCTGATTCCCTTTAAAGAATCCTTTCAGGTGATAAGATGCTGACAATAGTAGCCTTGCGATTAAGATAACATCAGAAGGTGCCCTTTGTGCCCCACCAGTTGAATAAAACACGATAATGTCTCCTATTGGGTGCACCCTTAGAATCGAGAGAACACAATGAGGACTGCCTAGGGACGCAGTCTGCAACAAAACACAAAGAATAGCCTCCACCGCGTGCCCTTGCAGTGGATATAAAGGTTGTCGTACATGGCATGAAGTTTTTATGTGCGCTGGTGTCACACTCCATACAGCTTGCCCCTTTATTTACTTTGTATGCCCCTGCTCCTGAGACTATCTGAGACCAACTTTGACTAAATCTCTTTTCTCTGAGCTCAGGATTACCACCCTGGATTGTTTCAGTTGAGCTGGTGCTGTGAAACAGCAAATCCCTGTTTGTTGCTGCATTGTTCAGTGAATCCCCCTGACTTATAAGAAAGTGTTGCCACACTAACAGACACACACAGACTGTGACTGGAGGACATGTTGGGTCGCTTCTCTGATATCTTCTATCCACTTCTATATTCTGCTGGAAAATGAGCAGATGGTGAGTGTGACTTATGAAAAACCCTGTTGTGTAGCAAGCATAATCTCAATGCTGTACACACAGTCAGAGATTTGGGTTTGGATTTTGGACAGGAGTATTTCTGTCCAAAAGCTTTCTAGCAGTCATAACAGATTATTAAAGACTTTTCTACTGTAGAGGAAATGATTAATTCCAAACTGGAAGATACTTTTTAAAGTCTGGAATTTTCTAATTATGTCATAGGAAGTTTACCGGCATTAAATAATAATATACTAATAACTATATGGTAAAAAATGATTTTTCATGGAAGCCATCTTGTTTGTTTACAAAAATGACCTTAACTGTGACTATTGGTGCGTTCCATCTTCCTTGGATGTCGGGTGTCGGAGCTGGGGATGACGTCACATCTGAGTTGACTGTGTCCAGTTGCGAGTTGCTAACTCTGGGTTACTTAAAGTATCTAAGAGTTTTGGAGCCTGACTTCCGACTTCAAGGGGTCGTCTGGACACAAATTAGACTTGCATTTTGGAATTTCTGACTTGTGATCAAATTGAAGACATCATAAACTAGGTGTGTTCCTAAAACAACCAATTTCCCTATCAATTAAACAGAATGTAACTTCAGACTAGTCAACCAGTCCATAAGGTAAACAGACAGTGAACTTCCTGTCTGGTCATGTCAGGCAGGTAAACTCAGTGTCCTCAGTGAAATGACTTCTGTCATTGACCCGCTTGGAGAACTATAGCCTCTGTACATGGGATGTGTGCACTTACCGCTATGCTACCGGTGACCCTTAACTTTATTTTTGTAACTATAAAGCACTTTGTTTTTTAATATTTTCAATGAAGTTATCACCATTATTATGACTAAAATCAGGCAACCAGTTGTCATTGATTTCCGGGCGAGAGAGTGGAAAACATGTTTCTGCTAAATTTAAAAAAGGGAATTACAGGGAACAGCATAAAACATGAATGTGCAGATTTGTCTGGTTCCCATGCAAAATCAATCAATCAAAATAATAAAATAGTTATCTTCAATCAATCAATCAATCAATCAACTTTTATTTGTATAGCGTCAACTCATAACAAGTGTTATCTCGAGACACTTTACAAGAAGCAGGTAAAATACCTTACTCATTGTCTGTTAACATTACAAAAGAGCAGGTAAAAGACCTTACTCATTGTCTGTTAACATTACAAAAGAGCAGGTAAAAGACCTTACTTATTGCTATGTTACAAAGATCCGGCCTATCCATCATGAGCACTTTAGCAAAGCAGCAAAAGTTACAGTGGCAAGAAAAAATCTCTTATGTTATCTTCATAACATAATTCAGAAATCTCCAGAAGTTTTTGTCCATTAATTAAAGCACGACCAAAAATGTTTTTTTTTAACAAGGTCTATATGTATAAAACAAAATGAATAGAGGAACATCAAAAAGCAAACATCTGAAAGTCCTGATTAAAATGTTTGAGACCAATCAGAGCAGTTTTCTAAAATCAAACTCCAAACTCAGATCTGTCTGAAATGTTCATGTGTTTATGCTGAAAACAAATGTTTTATACCTACAATGATGTCTAAGTCTTTCTTTGAGTTATAGTGTGATTGTATGTGCAGAAAAAAAAGACACAACATCATCAGCACTTTATCTGAATGCTCGCAGATTCTGTTCTTTATTTTGTTAATCAAAAATATCAATATCAGCCAATACTTTTCTGCATACTCTGTCACATTACAGTAATAAATACTCTTGATACGATCAATACATTCATTAGGAGGAAAAACTGATTAATGCAAGCCTATAACCACTCCAGATGAGTCCTGTAACACAGTCCTGTAACACTGCTGTGGACCAAGGTCAAAGACTGCTCAAAAAATGTAATCATGTAAAAAATCACAATCAGAAAAATACAGACAAAGATGCTCTAAGCTTCAGTTTTACATTCATAGATATATCTTTATAATACTGTGCTGCATGTAGTTATATTCATCAAGACTGAGTATAAATACATCGTTTAAATCGTACATTACAGGTCTTATGGCACAAATATTACAGCTTCATTCTGTATAGCACAGACATTATGTACACACACACACACACACACACACACACACACACACGCACACACATTTGCACACAAACATGCACACACACATTGTAGAAAGAGAGAGATGGAGAGGAAACACTAGAGCAGCCTGTGTAGGAAAGAAAATACAATTTTACCGTCTGATTGATTTATGCTGGGTTATCTTTTTAATATCTGTTTTTTTTCTCATAACGATGGGATATTTCTTCCCACCCCGACCACACACACACACACACACACACAAATACTCACACATACACACACCTCTTCCACTTGCTCCAGAGTGTGTCACGTGTGGACACAAAGGCACACCTGTGTGCGACACTCTTTAAAACCCCCTCCCCACTCATCCCTTTGCTTTGGTTTCCCAGCATGCATCACTCCCTGGAGGCCTCTAAAATGAGCTGCAGGTTCTTGCGCAAATGTCACATTAACATGGCCGAAAACACTGGACGGGTTTAACACGTGAAGTTATTGCCATGGCAACATTGATCCGGCACGAGCTCCTCGGCCTGAAGCCCAAATCATTTTTTCCTGATCTTACTTTCTTATTGATCTGCTCATTAGGTGTATTGATTAGGATTAAAACACATATTTCAGTGCCTTTACACTAAATGAAATGTATCCTCCTGCCGAGCCTGACTATTTCACAGACTAGGAGCTCACTGAGTGATTATTGGTTATTGACTTTTTGTCTATTATAGTCTTTAACACCCACCAGATTTTTGACAGGGTGACAAAGATGCACAAAAAGTACTTAAAGGTAATCGTTTCTTTAAGAAAAAAAGGAACCCTTGAGAGAATTAACTCTAAACGAGTGCTTTTGACATAAAGCGTGGGTGGGTTTGGATGAGTGAGAGGAGTGCAGAGTGAAGGAGTTGAGGAGAATGTGGAAATTGGTCGTCCTCTATTTGTTTTGCAATTTTAAGGAAATCAATTTGTGATAAAAAAAAAAAAGAAAAGGAAAAAGGAATTGAAAGTCGGCAGGGCCAGTTAGTTTCTGAGTGCAAAACTGAAAGAAGGGGCAGTTTGGATGTGGGAGAATTGGGTTAGGGTTTTTTTTTAGTTAAAAGAATGAATGCACCTTTACGTAAGCCATGAGTCAGAACCTTATATTCAGCCCTTATTTGCAATGTAGCACTCACTGACTGAAAACTGACTGAAACGTTATTATTTTACAACCTTGATCTGTTCATTATTCTTTATCTGAATTAAATCTTGGTTTTAAAAACATTTAAAACAGAAGCCTCAGAGTTCTGTAAGTAAAATAGAGCTGCATTTCTACCAACTTCAGCTCTACGTCAAAAAATGCAGCCCTTTGATTTATTACTCCTTTAGATACACACTTACTGATCAAAATAATGACACAGACAACCGAAGGACAATTAATCCAAAATCTGAAATCACAATCAGAAATACTCTCATTATCCCTCTCCATGAAAATCTTTAGTTAAGGGCGAAAAGATTGATCTGATCTGAAGAGAAACAAGA
Organism: Labrus mixtus; assembly: GCF_963584025.1. Classification (NCBI taxonomy): domain Eukaryota; kingdom Metazoa; phylum Chordata; class Actinopteri; order Labriformes; family Labridae; genus Labrus; species Labrus mixtus. The sequence goes on along the minus strand of NC_083631.1, from coordinate 5,590,374 downwards.
GTGATAAATATATGCAAGTTCATATCCCTGCTTTACTTCTTAACACAGATTTGTACTCTTGTGCTCTGATTTTCAGCTGCAGACAGTTTCTGCTCTGATAGTTGTTATGGTGAGAAAAAGAGTGACGACACAGCCGCTGTTGCCTTCTTAAGAGCGTCAGATATTTGAGTGTTAAACAAGAGTCTGGAGGTCGTGACATTATCAGCTATGACAGACACACCTAACATCAATCAGATTTAAAGCCTTATCCATTAATACAAAAGGCCAGATGTGTCTGATCCCTCCTGGCAGGTATTAGCAGAAATCTGCCCTTTGGCAAAGCTCCATTCTCTGTAGATAGATGAACACCGCCGATGCCTCAAGGTGTCTGCAGAATAGATGTGCACTGATCTTAATGTGTTCTTAATACAGTGCAGAGTGTGTGAATGTGTGTGTGTGTGTGTGTGCGTGCTCACATTTATGGTTCGTTACCAGGCAGCATCCAGATGGAGTTGATGCAGAGGACTATGTCTGGGTGTTAAATGTTACTTGGACAGCAGAACAAACAGCGCTGAAATGCCTCTCTGTGGCCCTGAGATCAAATTCACTGCTGCATCATGGGAAAGAAAATGTCATAAAGGTTGAAACTAAAAGGATGGCCGATTGCTTTATCCTCTCAATCTCTCTCTCTCTGTTTTTTCTCATTATCTTAGAAAGCTAAAGGGTTTAAGAGATACAGTCATTGTATTCATCCACATAATGGCTAACAGTAAGTCATCAAGGTCCATTAAAGGTTAATCAAGGACTATCTACAAAAAGCAGAAATGTCCTCTTCCTAATGTTGGAAATGCGATTTCTAGGTTAATGACACCTTGGAGCTAAACCAACTCCAATTAACTTATTTTTGTCATGTTTTTTTGTGCAGCTACAATAACAGTCAAGTTTAATAAATAAGGAACCAACAGTAAGGAGAGTGTCTACTCATCCTTTGACAATCTTTGAGCTTGGTTGTGGGATAACTTCCATAGCGAGTGCCGACTTGAAGGTGACCTGCACTGCTAGGATGAGGAAAGTCAGGGAGGCCTGTTCATTGAATAAAAGCACAAACTAACAAGCCTTTGAGACTCTTCTGCATATTAAACTGGAAACGACAGCGCTGTTTTGAAGTGCTTGACAGACAGTCATAACCGTGGACAATGGACACGCCGTCGCTGGCTCGGCCTGAGTGAATCACCCCTCTAAGGTGAGCCGTTTAGTGCCAAGACTCTGGCAGGAATCTCTGCGTGATGCCTGGAAAAGACTCCCAAAGGAAAAACGACACATCTGCTCGAGGCTCGTCACTGTTGTGCAATGGCGAGCGACCATAAAAAAAATCACTGTCAGCAGACGTTTGATGCTTCACCAAGGACTCATCCAGTCGTCGGTTTATCACTGATACAAACATCGGCCTATGAAAGTCAGTGATAGATGGTGATGAGACCCCTTTATCAGTCAGTCTCTTACAGTAAGTGTTTTTTTTTTTTTTTGCTGGAGGAAACAATCAACCTTTCTCAGCTGGTCTCAGCTTTGTGAATACCTGCTGTTTCTTTATCCGTCCTGCTAGCTTGCCACTTTGTTATCACTGAAAGCTATAGCTAAACCGTCGCCTCTGTGCTCTCCGGGCATGTTGACATTTTCAAGCCTCAAAGAGTCCCACGTGAGTAATCTGGTCACCAAGTAAACAAAGCCTGAATATATTCCCGTTCTGCTGAGTGTGGCGGTAGCTGCTGGCGGTTGACAGCTCAGGAGGAAATGCAGATTGGCTTCCCGTTTTTGTCGTACTGGTACACCAACATCTTGATGCAGTGGGAGTTGGCCGGCGAGATCCAGGGGCTGCTCGTGATGGAAAAGTTGTGGCTGGCGTAAAACGGAGGCGGCTGCTTCCGGCAGTGCACCATGGCTCGCAGCACGTTGGCCGCCATTCCCCGGAATCGCTTGCTGATGAAGCAGTAGAGGAAGAAGTTGACGCCGGTGTTGAGCAGTGCGAGCATATTAGCCAGATCTGTGAGCATGTGGAGCAGCACGCCAGCACCTCGTGAGGCAGGTGGAGGGGAGTAGAAGTGGTAGAGGATCATGAGGGTACGTGGAGCCCACAGAACGGCGAAGACGGAGGTGATGGCGAGGAGGATGGCGGTGGTCTTGCCGGTGGAGTAGCCGCGCAGACGGAAACAGCTGCGGCGTCTGCGCAGCTTTTGAACGATGGCAGCATTGAGGGAGAAGAAGACGGTGCAGGGGAGGAGGTAGACAGTGGCGCAGTGGGCCCACACGAGGACATGCTGGGCCACGGTTCTCCTGTTACCCTCTCCTCCTCCACCGCTCCCCACCCCGTGCAGGCTGTGCCACAACTCCGGCCACCAGTAATAAGGAGCTGCAGAGAGCAGGCACCCGATATACACAGCAAATATTACCCTTCGAGTGCGGGCAGGGTAGGAGACTGTGTGGTAGCGCAGCGGGTGACAAACAGCGATGTAGCGGTCGATGGTGAGAGGCACGGTGATCCAGATGGAGGTGTGGATGGAGGAGAACTCCAAAACCTGCACCGCATTGTTGAGCGACAGGGGCAGCGGCGCGGCCATTATGAAATCCTCCAAAATGAAGTCGACAAACACAATGAGGAACAGGACAAGGATGTCGGCGGCTGCCAGAGCCAGGAGATAGTTGTAGGAGGACTTCTGACGACGCAGCACCAGCTGTGACAGGATGACCACCGTCAGGATGTTAGCTGGGGAGGGAGGGATACAGAAAGGTGATTGAAAGAAGAAGAAAGGTGAAGGAAATTGGGAAATGATGGAAAAAGAAAAAAAAGTGTGAGATTGGAAAAGGAATGGGGTGAGGGTCAGGGCAGGAGAAGGAGAGAGAAATGTGTGTTAGTCGGCAGGCAATTGAAAGAGCTGCAGCAGACTTTATAAGTGCAACACACAAAGTTACTGTACAACATCCAAGTACAAAGATAAGGACAAAAGAGTTTCACTTCTGTGGAAGAGTTTCACCACCACTGTACAGTAGCTACCAAACATAAGAGCATCCAGGGTGAATTCTTTTCTAAATAATATTTCAGCATTCACAAATTCTGAAGAATAATCCAGAACCAGTTGGCTCAAGACCAGGTTACGGCATCAGAAGTGTTTTGATTTCTGCTTGTAGTACAAGTCATAACGCCCTTAATTGTTCCGCTATAGGCATTGGCTGTACACAAGAAAAAAGTCCTGTGGGGGGCAAAAGAGTCTCAACACTTAGGCCATCATGCAATCCTAGAAGCATTGGAAGTCATGTAATCTAAAGTTATCTATAAAATGTCTATATGCGAACATCTGCATGTGAGCGAAGCTAAAGACCTCACAAACATATACCGTTTCCCTCATAGGCTATAACATAGTCAGATAGCAGCTGAGAGGTTCTGCGGTTGTCTTATGGGAGAAGATAAAATGCAGTTCCTTAAGTTAGACCCAGTACGCCCTAAATTAAAATGCACAACTGTACAGCAGAAACAAACATGAGACTGTTAAAACAATTTGTTTTGTATGTTTCTTTATTCATGACAACTGCAAGGGGATCAATTTAGATTTTATTACCTCCCTTAAATTATATCAAACTTCAAATAATACATACTTTTTGAACTAATTGGATAACATTTTAATCAAAAACTGGTTAAAATAAAGGGCTTGCTTTGCAGTTTCAAAGAAGTCTCTGCTCAAGTTTCAAGTGTTTCTAGTATTATTTTTACTGATATGTTAACCCTAATTAGCATGTTTCTGTCTGTTTTACCTGACTGCATGAAGGCTTATTTCTAATATTTGTAGTGAGATGTGCATTTGAGTCATGGTTGTTTACTTTTCCCTGGAGGTCAGCCACAGCCAAAAATACTATTTCTTTCTGTTGATAGTTTGCGAGCTCATTCGCTTGCTTCAGCCCTATCTTTTTTTTGCCCCTCACAAAGCCAACATGGTGACGGCCAAGATGGCAAAAATGAGGTTTAAAGGCAGTGGAAAAACCATAATGGTAGTTACATCCTTGATAAATACTCTATGGTCCCTCCTTAAAATGTTCTTTTGCAATAAGGTAAAAGCTGTTATCACCCCTCCCGCCCCCCATTGCTTCCGTCCCCTCTGCCCTTTCATGTACACCTGCTCTGTAATTCCAGCAGCACCTGTGTCTCCCTTTGGCCAAATTGTTATCTCTAATAAAGAGTAAAGCCACAACAACAACAGGAGGGCAATGTGCAGCATCATAGCCTTGGCAATCTGCTGAGCTCACTCCTGCCTGCCTCCGGCAATTTAGTTCCTAAAAGAAAGCACAAAGACACCCCATCTCCTCCTGTCTTCCTCCCTTTTTTAATCTTAAATCCATTTCCCCAAAATATATCCTTATACCGTCTCCTCCATGTGGCAAAATGAAGCGTTTCTCTTGCTTCCTTTGGTTTGTTTATTCGACCTCTCTAGCTTTCTCCACAGGACAGTTAAATAGCCCAGGAGGGGGACCACTACTCTGTTGCTTTCTGCTAAAAAAGAACGTGGACAAAGACGTCTGGATGTAATTTATCCCACTGCAAAGCATGACCACTGTGCACCTGCATTAGACGGGAGGAGCACAGCTTTTTGTACAGAAATGGAATTGAACAGCCTCATAACACGACTTGTTTCCTGTCCCTGGTCCCGTCCCGTTACCACATAAGCTTAGAAGTTGTGAGCATGCTCAAGCCTCTCACACACCTGGAGGAGACAATGAATCATAAAGTGCTTTCGCACTCGCACAAAGTTCCTGAAAACTTCAAAACATTGGAGAGAGCCGTCTCTCCCCGCCGCCTCAACCTTAGAGTCAATTGCTAACGAGAGTTGCCATGTCGGGGACAGGGAAGCGTCAGTGTTTAGCTGGCTCTGCATCAGTCTTTAAACCACGTTTCTGCTTATTGAGAAAATGTTGAGGCGTTTTAGGTTAGGGTTAAGGTTAGGGTTTTTAGGTCAGGTAGAATCAGTTATATCTTAACTATTATGATTTAATTCAGTAGATATCTTACAGATTGCTCCTTTAACATGATCAAAACATCACCCCTCCATATAGTTTATAACAAATAAAGAAATTAACGATAGAGACCAAATTTTGCAACAGTCTGTATGTAAAGATGTTCGATTCCTTATGGAGATTAATTGGCTTTTGACGCCAGCCTCAAGTGGACACTAAAGGAACTGCAGGTTTTTGCATTTCTTCATTGGCTTCATTTTTCTGCTTGAGTCTCACAAAACATGGACCCAGGATTAAAAACATTGATGCATGGCACTTCAAGTTGCAAAAACTTAATGGACCAGACGTTTATATATTTAACCCTTTCATGTATATAAAGTGATTTTCTTGAAAGCTGAATGAGACATTTAAGAAATACATGTTTTTAAGCAGAAAATGATGATGTTTATTTATTTTGTTTCAAGGTGATTTTTGTTTAGTTGCAGGTTCATAATGTCATTTGCCTATTTGGAAAAGCCTATTTTTTCCTAGAAGGAGACTCTTTGTTTGTCAGCACTTGCACATTAAGAACGTTCAATGTCTATTCAATACCGACATGACATGAAGTGTAACTTACAGAGGCATTATTTGAGAGAATCAATAATTTTCCTATTTCGTGCTGTGGAGGTTCAATTACCTAAACAAACAATAATGTATCCATCCTACTCTGTTTCTAACAAACCTCATTTAGTGAAACGGGCTGCTGCAGCATGAATCCACGTCCAATCTGTTTCCTCTGACAGCGATCTGCATCAATGTACTTAGTAGCTGTCACTGTCCATGTATGTTTATGTGTGTGTGTGTGTGTGTGTGTGTGTGTGATTGCTGTGGTTCTTTCAGGAGTAATAGATCTCGGATTGGATTAAATATGGCAGCTAGAAGTCTGGTACATCACACTTCACAGCCTCAGCCACTATCAGCTGATTACAAATTACAAAGCAGGCTCCGCATAATGACTGACGATGTCCTTGCCAGACGGGAGGATGTTCAGCAGGACATACACACACATGCACACACACACACACACACACACACACACACACACACACACACACACACACACACACACACACACACACACACACACGCAGACACACACACACACACGCACACAGACACACACACACACACAGACACACACACAGATCATTAGGGATGCACCAATTCATTAGCATACAATCTATCAATAACCATAAATGAGATGTCAGAGCAGTTTACAAGGCTCAACAAGACAATATACATGGAGGGCTGCTGGATTACATTGCACCCCCCCCCCCCAACCCCTCCAATATTGTCACCCCCCCACCCCTTGTACGCCACACAGACCTCTTCTCAGGCCAGTTAAATTGCTTTCATGCTGAATCTTGTTGACTTTGTTATTGATTTGTGAGTCTCCTGCGGGTCTTACACTTTCTGTCTATTTCTGCTCTTTTACGGGTCACAGTTTGTTCCTCCAGCAATGTCGTTTTTCACAAAATGTATAACTTGGCTTACTATATGTGGCAACATAATGTGGAGCTTTAGAGGTTTTTTCAGACCTGCACCTTCCTCAACTGTTAGATAAGGAGAGAAGTCTAATGATAAGGCAGCGATCAATGAGTAAGGTTTCTAATTCTTTAATCTTGTAAACAGGTTTCACCCAAGTAAATGTTATGTCACTGCCTTATCTCACAACATACTTTATTATCAAAGCAGGGACAATCTTCTCTGCTATATCAAGCAAAAAAAAAGGTTACACAAAGACACAACAATAAACTACAACATTGCAAAAAACACTGTCATGCCTTTAATGAAAAGATACGTTACTACAAATCTTTAGACATGTAGAATTGCAAAATAATTCTTAAAGCCACAAAACCACAAGTTAAAATGTGTAATTCTAAATGCATCACTGCCTCCGAGTCCATACTTAAAAGCACATGACAGTTGGAGGTAAAGAAACACCCGCAGCCTCTTGTCTGCTGAAGCTGCGCTGACATTTCCTAAAAGGAGATCTTCTACAGTCCTGCAAAACGTGCCTCACTTATGGTCCATTGCCTCGCTCTCTCTTTTGTGTCTCTGCCCCTCAGGTATCTGACTTTCTGTTTGTCTTCATCCACAAATGGCTAAACAGAGAGGAGAGACATGGAAATGGAAACAGGGAGGTGTTCAGTGTCACTGCCATGGGTGTCATTCTGTTTGGGCTCCCCGGTGAGATGGCGGCCTTCTACCAACAAACAAAAGGGATCCGTGGTGAGCTTGACATTTCCATTCAATTCCAGCCAGCCTGCAATGGGTTTCCCATTCATTTCAATTGACTCTTGCTCTTTACTTTGTCTGTGGGGCTGACGAAAAGGAGGGGGGATACAGAGCTGAATGGGCATGCCTCCCATTCTGCAGGAATGAGGTGGCACATTCAGGGACAGACGAGTTTGCGGGATGCACAGAGACACGAGAAATCATATACGCAGATGCATCCATGCTTGCAAATGGAGACATGTGCATCTCACTGCAAGATACAATGCAAAATCTCCCCCCTTTTTCTCATTGCAATGACAATTTAGAGCCTCCAGCTGCGAGCGGATCAGAATGACCTGCTGTGGGTTTGTCTGTTTGTCTACATTTACTTGTGTTTGTCGCTGTGTGTGTATTTGCTTGAGTGACCCCTTCTGTCTATTTGTGTGGGAGTGCTTTTTCTCCGCTCCCCCCTGCTGCTCCTCTAATACAACGGGAGACCATTGACGTTGTTTAGCGGGAAAAGAGGAGTCACAGCATGCTCCCCGAGGTGTGTAACGAGGCTGACTCATCCCGCCAATGAAGGGAAGTGTTCAGATAAATGACAGTATGAAGTTTAACCCCTTGAAACCTGTGGCAAAACACAACCTCCTTGCACATTCATCAGGCTTTCTCAAGGGCATCATATACCCAACTGACACAGAAAATAATTTACAGAAAAAGAAAAGAAAGATAGTTGGCAATGCAATTAATTTTTTTTTTAATTTTTTGTCATTAGGAGGAAATTGAGGATCAGCTTTGCAGGATTAACCTGAAGATTAATAAATGCTAGAGAAGAGAAGGGATGAGGAAATAGATGATGGGTTAGAGACTGTGTGGTCTGAGGAAGGTCACAGGGAGTTAAAAAGAGAGCAGGTTATCGAGAGAGAATGGAGGGGAGGATTAGACGGAATAAAAGAACGAGACAGAGGTAGAAAGAGAGAGAGGAGGAGATGTGATGCAGGGAGGCGGTGGGAGAAAGGAAGAGAAGCGAGGGGACACAGAGAGGAGCTGAATATCAAAGCTTGCTTCAAAGGTCACATGCACTTTGTTCTTGATGACAACCATTTCCCTTTTGTCTCCTCAAAGTGTCAGACCGGACATGAAGCACATGATTCCTTAAAACCCCTGAACAAAAAACCTGGAGGACATATCGGATACTAAGCGACAAAAAAAAAGAGAAAAACTATGATTTTAAAACGGGAGACAAAGATGTGCATTGCAACTGGATATTTAATTTCTGGAGCCATATTAGGACAAAGCAGCTATAGTTTATTATAAATTCCTTACAGTGAGGCTCTGCAGATCACAGAAGCTCATTTACTTCAAGGCTTTGCTAACAATGCTTAAAATAAAAATTAGCTTTTGAATCCCCCCAGACGTTTTTATGAGGCTAAAACTCCAGGAAACATAAAGGTGAAAAGTATAAAGGTTGGAGAGACATGCAGGGGAATTAAAAAGTAGACGAGAGGAAATTATTATCCCAATTACTGCATTATAATTATCCTCAGTTTGATAATTTACCAAATCTTGCAATGAAAACAGAAACATAATGAGTGGATTTCAAGTGTTCTTGGCTGCAAAGTTTTGTTGTTATCAGCTCGGCTAACAAGTGGTGCTTTCAAACTTGCAAAAAACTTGTCTGTGTGGAAATGGCTAAATTTCCCAAACCCTCATATTCCCATTTTTTTTTTACAAACTTGCTCTCCTCTTTGTCCAGTTCCATAAATAAGAAACAAATTAGTGTCCCTAATCTCAAAGTCCTCCTTAGAAGTGATAGTATCTTTTAACAAGCCCCCGCCCCACCACACATGCCCTGTCACTGCTGCAGATTGACTGATCAATAGCTCAAACTGAAAATCAATGGGGCTCATTTCTTCATTAGTGGCTCACTTGGCCTGGACTGTGACGTGAAACACGGGGTCGTTAGCGCCTAACATCTGTGACCTTTTCCCTCTTGGGTGAATGGATAAGTGGGAGTGGGAGGACATGCTTTTCAAACTCTCTCATGTGCTATAGGCACACCGCTGATTGGCAGTAGACAAACCCACCATGACATGCTAAAAGGAAGAGGGTAGGAACGCACTGACACATCTGGAATAAGAGCATAGAAGAGTCTGCATTGCACTCAGAGAGGGGTGAAGTTGTGAACACAAACGGACAGATTCGTTCACCCTGACACTTTTCCTACCAGCCCCTTCGGAAAGTCTCACAAAGTCTGTTCAAAGCAAGTTACATCATAAATGCAAAAAATCTTCTGATGAATTATCACATTAAAGACTAAGTTAATGACCTAAACTCTTCTTAGACCACGGTTCAACTGAATTGAATGATTAAGCCGGGTCTTTGTAATAAATCATTAAGTAAGGTCTTTTACCTGCTTTTTGTAAAGTGTCTCGAGATAACACTTATGAGTTGATGCTATACAAATAAAAATTGATTGATTGATTGTATTGAATGACCTTCAATATTAATGTAAAGCTTTCCAGTAGTTTTATGAAGAGCTTTGCAGAGCACCCACAAACATACCTGAACACAGCAGCGTGGGGCTTTGAATTCATACATGAAGATGTTATGAATAGAAAGAGTGGAAGAGTAAAAGATGTGATGTCAGAGAAAACATGTTGATGCATCGACATGCAAAGCATCAACATTTTGCAAGTTGTTGGTAATTCTGTTACGAGAGCCTCGGGACTAATTTAATAAAATTTCACAAGTGAATAATTGTTCAATAGAAGAGCACGGAATTAAATGTAATCCTCTCGGAGGCTCTGGGCCCTGCTGAACTATCTTGGAATGCAGACGTTTTATTACCATAAAAAGATTTGCACATCATTCAAATGGAGACATACTCGCACATCAACAGTGACCTCAAGGCTGAGCAGATGGGATTTAAAATGTATGTGTGCAGGTAAAATGTATATACACCTTTAAAGAGAAGTGATGGTGTAAAAATAAATAACTTCAGCTCAAAAACTCTGGAGAGCAGCAGTTTGTTCAGACTAACCTCACTTGAACCAACAGTGATGTCTCATGAAATCGTTCCCGTACTGCCTAACAAACCGGACAGAATGTCTTTAGTGGTTAACGCTTTGGGTAACACTTATACTGCTGAGCTCATATGCATTAATGAATGCTTAATCAATGTGCAGCTCATGAGTGAATGTATGACTCGTGAGGAATGAAAAAACAGCGACTGATGAAAAGTCTATATGGTTCACAGACCATCATTTTGAGTGCATGTGTGGTTTTTCAATAAAACATATTGTCTCTTAGTTAAAAAAAAATCACAATCCCAGGATATTTCTGTGAGCCCCATAATGGAAATTTCCATTATGTGTTAGCATGAAGCTAACAAAGAAAGTGTTGTTTTTTAAATATGGCTGCGACAGTTATGCAAGCTGTGCAGTGAGTTGTATGAGCAATATGCTGTTTGAATATACATTAGTTTAATTAATATTTGAATAATTTGTGTATTTTTTTTATACTTTTTATATATAACCTGAAAGACTCTCATTTGAAGAACTGTTGAACTATCATCTGAGAACTTCAGGGATTTGACCTCTGTTGGTTTTGTGTTTGTGTGTGTTTGAAAACTAAGGAAGCCCTTAGTGGACATACACCCAAGTATTTTATTTTACTCCATTTTTTTTTACATCTTATCTGGGAATAACAACGCAGGTTTTCCCAAGATCTCATTGTTGATCTAAAGAAAACGGCTGAAATTAACTTTTTATCACGTGAAGGCTGGCAATGCTATCCCAAGGTAACAATACTACAGTTTTTTCATTATCACAAGAAAACAAGGTAAAATAACATAAATGAATGTATGTCCTCTCAGGGCTTCTTGTGGAAACTATTGAAGATCCACTGTTTAATTAATTAAGGACTAATGATGGTTATCAAAGTAAATTTTTGAATTATTTGTATGCAGGCTTCTACCTGATGTGTAACCATTAATGCACAGTTAACTACTCCACGAGTCATACATCAACTAACGATTATCTGTGAAGTAATTAAGCATTAATAAATGCTTATGAGGGCAACAGTGTTGTAAAGTGTTACCTCTATTTAAAATCATGCAGCCTGCTGCACTGCACAAAGAGCAGGCCTCACATCACAGCATGTCATAGTGACCGACTGCCTTCACTGTGCTGTTTGTTATTCCAGCACACTTCTGTTTCTGTCCGGTGCAACGTGTTGGACTGAAAGAGAGAGAGAGAAAGAGAGAGGGAGAGAAAGAGAGAGGGAGAGAAAGAGAGAGAGAGAGAGCGAGTTTGCGATTAATTAAAAATGTGGCAATTCGTTTCGGCTCTGTCGTCTGCGGCTCCCCCACTCTGGGCTCAAAAGGTGCTACTTCACTGGCTCTGCCGTTATTAATCTCTTTCTCTATTACTGTTCGGATCTCTCTTTTAACTGCAGTCCTCTTCCTCCTCTTCTTTTCTTCTTCTTCTTCTTCTTCTTCTTCATCTTCGTCTTCTACTGCATGTCCTTGTCTTCCATAAACTCTCCGGCTGTTACCTGTTCATCCTGAGCTCTCACTTCATCGTGTCCTTGCAGGTCAAATAGCAATCATTTCCCACCACTTGCATATTTCCTTTTCTCATTACCTTCCTTCATCTTCTTCCCCCCCTTCAGAAGTCTGCTCTTGACCCCCCCACCCCTCTCTCTCTTTCTTTCTCTGCCTAAAGCTTTAATGTCAGCAAAGGTGAGAAACCTATACAGGCATGGTGACGTCTCTGTGCAGCCCTGTTAACTAACGAAACACAAGCTGGTAATCAAGGTAACACCCTCCAATCAATCTGGGAGTGTTGTGCACGCGTGTGTCTGTAGGTCACGCCGCTACTATACTCACACATGCTCATGAAACATTCATGATTCAGCATGAGCCCGACGAGCTGTGTCATAATGATTGAATAAGTCGAACTCGCGCGGCTGCAAAGAATCAGCCGTCTGCAGTCGACTCTGCCATTAACTCAGACAACTATTGTAGGATTGCATTACACCCGCGGGTCATTGTTGCTCACTGATTAAACAAACAGCCTCAGTCACATTTGTAAAGACGACTCGGCAAGCAGAATCGAATAAAAACTTTAAATGGCAGCGCAGAGGATTGCTTGTGCAAGACTAGATTGGCTTTCTGAGGGAATTAATTAGACGAGACGGGCAGATCTGTACTTTTACTGATACTGCAAATCTACTGCAGCTGAGGCATGCAAACAGCTTTTTGAAAACTCTGCATTGCACATTCGTTTTTAAACCAGAACAGCTTAGGTTGAGCTCCCAGTCTCTATCAAAGTGAAGGGATACAGAGTGTATGAGTACATGTTACTGTAATACAAGGGTCGAATAGTAAACCCATTGAACTATCCTTCATGATTTTTTTTTTTTTTCCACAGAATGATTTTTGTTGATTTTGGTGACCCATTTGGACAAAGCAGTCTTGCCACTGTACTGATCTTGTTCTGTACATGTGTTTGAAGCTGTATTTACGGTTTAAGAATCTCTCCCTGCTTTCACATCAGTCATCTGATCACTCACGGTGAAGCTTTACTGCGGGGAATTTCAACAAAGGCTGTTTAAGCAGGGTGCTGTAACTCACATTGTCTTACACCTTCCCGGTGGCAGTGTTAACAAACGTTAAAAATAGCTATATGGAAATTATAAATCTTGTTGCTGATGCTTTCTTGTTGGCTTTGGAAGCTCATATAGAGGCATTCGTACTGTCTAAGTCTTTTTCAAAACCAGATAAAAACTCCTCAGGAGCTTTAAACTCGAGCCGTTCATTCAGAGTTAAGTGTCACATTAGTCCTCACTGGGCTTACGTGATGTCTGTTTTTACTAAAACTATCACCTATTTCACATATTTTCTCCTAAATTGCTTTAAATATTTTATTTTTTTTTTTACTGTTTATTGTATCTCATGTAAGTCCCCTGAAGTTTATACTATTATGTTTGTTAATTTACCTAAAACTCAAAGTCACTTAACTGTATCTATTAACAGGGGCATGTCCAGAGGGGTAGACACTGGTGGCATAGAGCTCAACAGTGACCGCCCACTTTTTCGGTGGCTCTGTTTCCGGAAGTAAATTTCCCCATTCAAATCCTCCCCTGATTTTTCACAAAATCCTTATATCAAGAGATTGCTGGAACCACGACAACCAGCTACCCCAATACTCGTGACTATGGTACATTTAATACAGAATCAAAACGGCATCAAAAAACTGGAAAAAAGGCAAAGGTACAAGACTGTGCACATCATTTTTCATCGGGAGTCAAGGAACTACCCATCCCACAAACATTTCTTCTTAAAAGTAACTGTTGTGGTTGTTATAGTGTTTATACTGTTAACACAAGTGTTGTACTATCTATATAAACTACATTCACAGCCGCATTACAAGGTTATTAGTACATGTCAAGTTAGCTAAATAACTAGCTAGCCTGCTAGCGAAACTTCACTGTTTGCAATATTGCCATGGTAACAACATCCTCAACCAATCAGAGACGTCTCTGTGACACTCTATGATCGTGGGTAGAGTAGTTCTTTGCCCGGATATCACAAATAAACATACAAACATCAGCAACGTCTCCTACAGGAGCAGATACGATCATTGTATACTCGGGTAGCTCGTGGTAAGTCTACCTTGGATGGTTATGACATTATGGCTAATAATCAAATCCGCTATGGAGAAAATGAATGGGATTTTTACTTCCGGCACCACACTGTTGAGCCCTATGGGCCCCCCTTGAAATCTTATTGGCCACCCCAAATCCTTTACAATGATTGGCTATTTGCCATGAGGTGGGACTTATGTGGAAATCCACTATTTAGGCAGCTCTTAGTTTTCAGTGAGCAGATGTTTGTCTGCAATCTTTAAAATAAAAGATGCATCTGAATATCTGAAGGAATTGTATTGTTTGGTCCTATATCTCTGTTATTAAGCATCTACAAGTCTCCTCTTTAAGCTGACCTCCAGGTGTTCTGTCCTTGTCGCTCTCTCTCACACACACACACACACACACTCATATAACTCATGCAAGGTTAGCGCACACACACCGCTTTGCCTCCCTGTATGAGACGAGGTCAGCGCTCATAGATCACGCAGTGGGACAGAGGCTGACAGTGACTGTGAATGGACTCATCGGTCGATGGGTAAAGACACAACCAGGAAGCGTCATAAATTCATTCAGGTCACTGATGTCATTGACACCCTCACTCAACAGGTCACTCTTGAGTCATCACTTACTTAATCCTTCTTGTACACATACATCAATATCAACCTCAGATTGATTTTTTAAAAATTGTAGAATGTTAAGTTATAACAAGATTAAATTATCCACTGGATGTAAAGTCTGTTTTTCCAACTTAAGAGACACATATGGAAGCAAACTCCAACAGACAAATACACACAAAGTACACACACATGTACAAATGACTGCCACAAGGTCAGAATGACAAATCAACAGTGTGTGACATTGAGGAGCAGCTGTGCATGACACACACTCAAGCCTACATACAAGTGCACAACTGATCAACATGCAAAGCGTGACTCCTGCAACCCACCAGTGCAGATTCTAATCTCAAATTTGTGCAAATTAACACGGAAAGAGTTGGCATGTGATCAATGCACACACATAAAACACTCAAACATGTGCAAGTGTCTTACCAGGCAGGCCGAGACAGAGCAGGACGCTGTAGTAGATGACCGGCAGTGGTCCGAGGGGGCATCCCTGGGTAACCTCAGATGGATGCTGCCCTGGGCTCCAGGTGCTCCCATTAGAGGAAAAAGCAGGGAAAATGTGACTGTGCTCCATGGCCTCTTCCTCGTCCTCTTCTTCAGCTGAGCTCAGAGTCAAGAAACCGGCAGGCGGCACAAGCACAGTGCACGGTCGCCGGTTTGGGAGAGAGGGTGCTCTGTCCTTGGGTGCCAATCAGTATGAGTGTGTGTACACGCGTGAGACAGCAAGGTTGAGTGTGTGTGAAAAGAGGGAGGAATTGAAGAGATGGAGGAGGGAGCCGGGGGAGAGATGCCAGAGATGATATGTGTTAGTAGGTGATGGAGGAAAAGAAAAAAAAAAGAGGCGAGAGGAGCAGACAGAGGGAGGCGCGAAGAGGGGAGTGTGAAGGTAGAAAAGTGGAGAGGATGGGGAGGATGCTGCCTGAGTGTGTGAGCGAGGGGGAATGAGAACCAGTCGAGAGCACAGCAGAAGGAAGAGGAGGAGAAGGAGGAGGAGGAGGAGGAGGAGGAAGAGGAGAGGGGAGGGAGGCAAGACGGGAGGAGAGAGGAAGGTAGACGGAGAGCAAGGGCAAGCACTGGAGAGCAGAAAGTGAGGGAGAGACTGATGTTGGTGGAGAGGAGGAGGGTGAGGGAAGGTGCAGGGATGCTCAGAGGGAGATAAATTGGGGTGACATGTACCTGTGAACATGAAGAGGCAATAAAACTGATGAGAAGAGGTTATGAGACACACGAGGAGAAGGTGTTAAGACGACTGAGGAGAAGTAAAATCTGCAGATGAGTGTACATACATGTGAAGCAACGTGTGCATCCACCTGCTATTTGCATATCGTAAACATTACAGTATAAATACATGTGATTGGCCACGTGTTGGTGTTGGTGTTGGTGTTGGTGTAGGTGTAGGTGTGTGTGTGTGTGTGTGTGTGTGTGTGTGTGTGTGTGTGTGTGTGTGGGAGAGTGGGGGTTGGGACTCAGTCTAATTTGCCATGCAGTGTGAACTGTCTGAATCTGCAGTGAAAATGTGTTAATGAGCTGAAGGCTGACACTGAAAAACAAGATTCATCTTGAAAAAAACACCATACTGGTTTATTAAGCTGCAGCTGACAGTCATTTTTTGAATAGATTAATCTGCCTATTTGAATCTAATATATCCTTCACTGTAGTCTGACAACTGTAATTTCTGATTTGAAGAATCCACTGAAATGTGGAGATCCTTGCGAGCAGAAGCATAACTCATGCAAATTAGCAATAATCTAATTAATAGACTTTTCCACTATGTGATATGTTTATTCCCGGAACATTTGCAGCCACAGTGCATTGCTTTAGCAGCCTAATGAAAGCAACACAGAGTCAAACCTTTGGGGATTACACACACAATAACAGATAGGAGCTATGGGACCAGTGTAATAATTTACTCTTGCTTATCACCAGAATGAAAACAAAGAATGAATGAGCCAGAAGTAATATCCGAAAGTTGCTTCTTTAGTCTGTTAAATGCCCAAAAAAGGAGGTATTCAGCTTTTAATAATCCAGTGGGGAGAGGTTAAAACGTGTATTTGGCAAAACACTTTATACAGCCAACAATTCAGAGTGTAATATCTCATGTCTTAATGTTTTTTGGTCATATGAGTCAGTAAATGGACAAATACACAACTGTAAGGTGTTTTGGCTACAAAGCTAAAATGTTAACGATAAGGACGTCGTACGGTATCTAATACGTTATTTAAATGCAGCTTCTTTAACAAATCGAATTTGTAATGAGTAAAGTACAAGACAATTGTGACAAGCGACAACCTCCAGTGTTGAAAAATGAAGCGAATACAGAAGTGCAAAAAAAAACCTGCAGTTCCACTAGTGTATTTTTACAGCAGAAATTAAGCTATGAGTTACCAAAGTGTGCTAACATTAGCCTGCTAACACAACAACACCACAATGCGGCCACAGGCAATTAGACAATTTTGTCCTCCGCTTGCATATAAGGGTGCTTAATTATGGTGCTTTCTAATTCATAACTCGATTGCAAGTGGAGAGATGTTGGAGGTGTAAGACGGAGGCTTCAGAATAGCAAAGGTTTTGCCAAAAAGCAGTTTGTTTTGGTTTAATGCTGGTGCTCAAGGGCGACATCTACTGGATCAAAAAGGCGCACATTCACCCTTTAAGGCTGTGGCTAATATGACTGGCAGATGGGTGCTTGATAGGTTGACTATATAATTTAACTTAATGGTTTCTTGAATTGTTATCAGAGAAAATGTATCTATTTTTTTTTATTTTAACAATCTCAAAAGTAAAAATGCATATTTGTTAGTAGAGTTTAAGAAAATATAGCATGCAAGGTAACAAACAACTGACTGTCAGTTTTGATCTGGAAGATATACAGTCGCTCCTTTTTCAACCAACCTCCTTAACTGCAACAGAAACAGGAGGATTGTTAAGTTAAGATTTATCAAAGTGAAATAAATTGAGGCTTCTATTTTTTCAGATTCACCCCAAAGTTTCAGGTCAGTGTTGTTGCTCTTTGATTTCTTCGGAGAAAACTCAGGAGCAATTTTTTTCTGCAAAATGAGGGGTTCCACTTTTGACACTTGAAGTACAATTTCTGAAACATACTGACATTTTAAGAAGTGGGACATCTCGTGCTTCTGACCTTCTTTTTTTGATCCTTTTATCTTCCTCAGTACAGGAGCTGCTGTGAAGGCAGATATTATTCAGGGGCAACTTTCAAAAACATGAAATGTTTTGTGACTGCACCGTATGTCGCAAGAATTACGGATGCACACTTTTAATTTATTTTACTTTTAGTGATTAACGAACCCCCTTCTGGCTTTCAGGAGTTGTTTATGTACAGGGAGCAGACATCAGAGCAGCTTCTCATCATCTTGTCCATTCAGACAGCTGTCAGCTGTGTCTCTGCTCTCTCTGTGCTTCTTCAGCACAATCAGGGCCAATGCCACCTCTCCATAGGTCTGACAAACACAACAAACCTCTGCTGTTGGAGTGAGATGCGGTATATCATAAACAGGCAGCGCCGTGGCTGTGAGGGTCAAAAAGATTGAAGCGATGTTTTACACAGAGAAAGAGAGAAAGGAATGGGATTTTGATTTACTGCTCGTGGAAAGCAAAAGATGAGCAGGACCATCTTCAAAGCTGCTTGGAACTTCAGTTATGACCTCCAATCAGAAAGAGGGCACTGTATGAATGGAAGGATAATTTACACAAACGGTGAAATGATGGCTGACCTGTTTCTGCTGAATGCTTCCTGAATCAGATTCAGAATAGGAGTGAGAGAAGTGGAAATCATGTGCTCTTAATTTCTCCTTCCTTTCTCCAACGTGTGAACAAATGAGCTGCAGGGGACGCAGGGAAGGGGAGCGCCACCATTAAGTGTTAAATAAAATATGGCCGGCTGACGTGAATTGATCACAGAGAAATGTGGGACAGAGGAAGGCGATTCTTCAAGAGCAGCGGGCGGAACTGTGAGAGACCCCCACAGGGGCAGTGGCTGCCTGCTCTCCAGTACTTAATACAACATCATCATTGGTCCTTGTCACACAAACTCAATTACACTCAGTCTTCTGGCGCTTTGATACAGGCGTGATTGTGTTGCTGTTTGCAGTCAGATTTAACGCAGGACAAAATGATACTGCTCATGTTGGAGTGTGATGTGACACTGCAACCGAAGCAGGCCAGAGGATGCAGGTTATGTGTTTGTATGTTTGTGTGTCACTTCAGTGTAGTGGTCCACTTGACCTCCTCCCATGCTGCGGCGGTATATGAGTGTGTGGACGTGTGTTATTAACCTATTACATCATCATCATCATCATCACACGCATTGTCAGGGGACCTGGCACTGTCACACCCTCCGTGAACTGCCCAATCACATGCAGACCTGCTCAAACGTGCAAAGCCCGACACGTGTTATCGCCTCAGAATCCACAGAAGTGTTCGCAGCTTTGTATGACAAGGAGCACACTCGAGTCTTCAGGCGCAGGACCGCAGAAAGACTCACCTTAACAACGGACACGTTTCAGCACTTCATCAACGCTGAAACGTGCCCGTTGTTGACCTGTAGGCATACGCTGCTGCGCAAATGTTACAGGACATTAAGTGTGCTGACTTTTGTGTTGTACTTGTAAGCTTTATTTGTATGCCATGTTGATATATGTGGGTAGTATCTCAGCAGAACAAATCTGATCTAAGTGGCTTTAAAGTGCTTGATCTAGCAGCTTATAGTGATACATGATAACCTCTGGAAGTCACACAGTAAATATAACTACAAACATTTGAAGAACGCTAATAGCTACGCCACCAGCTAGCCATGAACAAACAATAGAGATATCAGACTGCCAGTGGGAGGGGGGTGGGGGGCGTTTTTTAGGAGCTGTTATGTGTGGTCAGATTCCGCCATTCTCACCTGCAGTTGACTTTACCCCCCAGTACGCCCTTGCAGTGCTAACTATGACAATGTTACAGTAACGCAGACGCTAGATGGTTTTGTAGTTTTGGTAGAGAAATTAGAAAATCGGAGAAGTGTAAATATTCTATATGTCCATAACTCTATACACAAACTGTCCTCAGAGGAAAATCTGGTCCCTGTAACACTGTTTGAAGATAAAAGGTTACGCGAGAAGTTATGGTGGGGGGTCCGTAACACATGAAACCGTAACTCTCCTGGTAGATTTTAAGCTCCAAACAGTGTATCAGGGACCCAATTTGTCCTTCGAATAAAGTTTGTGTATTTAGTTCAGATAATATAGCATAGAACTGTTTCACTTCTCCAACTACCACTGCCAAGAACTTAAAAACTGATCTCTTAGTAAAGGCTAACATAATGTTATTATAAGACATGTTACATCAGCTGCAAAATAAAACAACAAAAAAGGGTTTTAACAGAGAGAAAAGACTGTTAAAAGATCATTTTAACTGACATCAAATCAGGAAATGCTCTCTGATTCAAGGTTGCTTTTAGAGATGATTAAAACGACATCACTGTCTCAGGTGACCTGATTTCCTCAGGCAGATCGTTCAAATCGTTCTCTGACCTCAAACACAAGTGAGTAATGAAAAGCCGATGAGGTACGTTTGAAGGAGAGTAATCAAGTCTCCAATATGGAGGGAGACCCGGGGATTTCGTCTGCAGCCTCTTACACAGTATCCATCACAGATTTGTCAAGTTTCAGGTGGCATTAATTATAGATGCCTTGTGTGATGGCGGGAGCTGTTTGTTTAGCGTGCCTGTAAAATTGGAGCCTGGATTTGAAGAGGAACAGGTGAATGAGGTGACATGTGAGTGCTGCACCTCTCTTTCCATCCTTCTCTCCCTCAATTTTGGGCCGGCACTCAAAAAATAATGAGATGTGAGGGAAGAAACGGTGCAAGAGAGAGAGAGAATATCAGGAGGGAGATGTTGAATAAAACATCACTAAAAGACAGAGATGGATGATTGGTTGAAGGAGAACCACTGATGTTTGCTAGCGGCATACAGCTAATGTTCCAACACGTGTAAAATCCATATTGCACATGTATGAACACATGCATGTCCTCAACAACTTTGTATTTCACCTCGGACTACAAGCTCAAGGGAAATTATCACTCTCTTTTTCATTTACACGTCTAGCTGCAGCTCTGCAGGTTGGGGCAGGCTCTCCCCACCCAGGGTGAGTCCCCCCAGCACTGCACTGGGCTGTCCTGATATACTTTCCCGGTTCAGATCCAAAGACCAGCTGGTCTAGACAGGCTCTTATGATACCTCTGTTATTAGACTTGGGAAATTGAGACGTTTAACACGGCTGCAGCTGAGACTAAAGCCCCACGGCCCCGTCTGCAAATTACATTGCTCTCACAAACAATCCCAATGAAACAAGGCCACGAAGGAGTGACTTTGAAAATCCTTTGATGGCCCAGTTTCAGCCGCTCTGTGAAAGTGTTTAATCACAATATACTAGAATCACAAAGTTTTACATAAAATATTCAACAACCCTAAATAGACGCTCATCACTCCTTGTGTGTGAGTTTTAAAATCGTCTAGCGTTTGGTTGTATATGATGTATAAAAACGTTTGTCTTTGTGCAACCTTCACAGCCTCTCTGCTCAGACACTCTCAACTGTTTCTTTTTCTGCTGTCCTCTTTGATTTCTTTTTACTTGTCTGCTTTGGCCCATATGTCTTTGCTGTTGTCTAAACTGTTGAGTGTTTGTTTGCAGTGAGGCATCTCCCCTACTGATCACAGCAG
This sequence comes from Labrus mixtus, assembly GCF_963584025.1. Classification (NCBI taxonomy): domain Eukaryota; kingdom Metazoa; phylum Chordata; class Actinopteri; order Labriformes; family Labridae; genus Labrus; species Labrus mixtus. The sequence continues at coordinate 5,569,140 of NC_083631.1, read as the reverse complement.
AAAGCATCGCCTTTTTGTTTGACTCAGTAATGAGAGGAGGTCTCAATTCCGATCACACTGCCAAAGGCGATAGAAGTTATACCATAATCTTTTTTTGGGAATTCAAATCTGTGTATAGCTGGGTTTTCCAGAAACATATATTTCTGCACAAACATGCCGATTTGTAAGAATAAATCCAGGCTTAAAAACTGATATTGTACTCATTATCACCTCCCCATTACAGGATTCATTTTTTATTCATATTTGGATGTAAGTCATGACCATTTCAAAATAAGAGTGATCTGTTTAACTCTTATTAGTCAGACCTTTAGGGGCCTGAAGAGGATAAATAAAAAAATCACAAAAAGCAGATACTTTTAAAAAGTAATTAAATTAAATGTTGGATTCCCTTCAATCACTGTTACCCCTCAGAATCTATGTAGTGATGCTCAGGATAGAAACTATACTGCATGGGGGGATACAATGAGAAAACAGACTTGAAATAGACAATATGTGTAAAAACATGGACACACTGATTGAGTCCTAAATCCGGGTTGCAGCCTTACAGTCTATGGTTGCAGCCCACTTTAGAAATATCAAATATAAGGCTTTTTAGAGACCCAAACAGAGAAAAATGAAATAAAATGCCTGTAAAAGGAGTTAAGTGCTTCTTCAAATAACTCGCCTTGTGAGTTTTTTTTTAATGCATTATGGTGCGTAAACTTGAGGATTTCACTCATTCGTCTTCTTTTACTACCTGTCTCTTTAAACTCGACTTTTATCTGACCTACAAACTGTTATTCCCCCTTTCTCTACTGGGCCTGCAGGGTGACTATAACACACTGCCCGTCACAGTCAGCTTTGTGTTACAGCGCCCTCTGGTGGCTCCTCTCCATCATTACACCCACAGTACGCTCTTCAGTCTGTGTGCAGTGAGCAGCAGGCTTGGATTTGGTTATCATCTGTTAGTTTGGATTGATAGGCTTGTCTGTGGTGTGTGTCAGGACCAGGACCAGTCCGAATCTGTCCGGAGCGGTACGTACCGAGCACCATCATGTTGTTGTCGTTGTTGTTGTTGTTGTTGTTGTTGTTGTTGTTATTGTTGTGTCGGACCGTTACTCGGAGTCGTGGTGGTCAGATGAAGTGGCCCACCCTGAACACTGTGACGGATTTGTAGATATCTAAATGTAACTGTACTGGTTAAAACAGCAGCAGTGTATAAAACAGCCTCATGATTATAACTTCAGTACTGAATATGTGTTACATTTATGTAGGCTCCTTCTTGTCTTTGTTACGTCATGAGCTAATGCTATCAGCTACACGGGCTCAGTGCGTCACGATAAAACACATTGTACTCTACTGAGGTGACTGTACAACACAGTGATAGTATCATCTTTATTCTGCAGGCTGTGTGTGTGTTTACAATGTTTAAACAGATGTAGAGAAGCGAAACAAGCTGGAAAAACTGCAGCATCACTGATGATAAACACTATGACGTCATTTACTGAACCTTAATTCAAAGAAGCAGAATCAGCTATGCTCATTTATTTCACTAACATATAAAGGCTATTATTATTATTATATATTTTTATTTCAGTTTCACATATTGTATTGTAAAGTCAGTCAAGTCTGTGTTTTAGACACAAAAGACAGCTTTCTCTGCAAAAGATTTAGAATAAGTCTACTGTCTTAGACCTTTAAAGTAACCTACATAAAACTTAGATCGTATGCAGGAAGGAAGACCATGAAGAGGCTTAAAGGTCATCGAAAATCAGGGTGCAGGTACCCTAGTGGTTGGTGCGTACGCCCTATGTACAGAGGCTTGCCCTCAAAGTGGGCGGCTCCTTTCCTGCATGTCATTCCCCACTCTCTCTCTCTCTCTCTCTCTCTCTCTCTCTTTTCCTGATTTCTGACTCTATCTTCTGTCCTATCTCTAAATAAAGGAATAATAAGCCCCAAGTTAAACCTTTAAAAAAAGTCATGAAAATGAATCCTGAAGCACACTGGTATCCACTCTAAAGAAGCTGAAACAGACGTAATGTGATCTTGTTCTTGGGTCTGGTTAAAAGCCTGACAGCTAAGTTCTGCACAGTCTGTAATCGATCAATACATTTGTGTTTCAGGCGAGTGAGAAGGTTGTTGCAGTAATCCAGGCATGATGAGATGACCTTATAAAACATTGAAGAATATTGATTTTTCTCTCAGCCTCGTATCGGTCGACATCTCATTGTCTTCCTGTGCGTCATGCCTGTAATCTGTTTGTCTTGTTTGCAGGACTTCAGGTTGAGCCCTTCTGCTCCGACAACTTCACTGAATTCAGACTTCAGCGCCACCATGAGCTCCTGCACGTCCGCCGCTCTGCTGTGTCTGCTGGCCGGGGCTGTAGCCGCCATTCAGAACCCACATCCAGGTGAGAGGAGCCGGATGAGTAAAGTGTCAGCTAAGGAAAGAGAAAGAGAAAGGTTAAAGGAGGTTAAGATGGCAGCATACTGAGTGTGACATGGAAGAGTTTCTCCTGGGTTTAAGGTGATGGTTTTGTAGATGCTGCATGTGAAAGCATGTTTGTTTATTTCTGTCCTATTTCAAGTCTTGGCCATACCAGACCATTACCCAGGTAAGTTTATAAGGAACAGTTTGGTTTCAATATGCAGTTTCTAACTGTGAGGAGTTTAAATCTGCTTATAAACAGACCAACATTAATAGCAAAGTAGAAGGAATTACTTGCGCTTCAGCCCCTCTACAGATGGAGGTCAGTGCTCTTGGCAGTGGCTAAAAAGATGATACAATAGATTCCTTCACACAGGTAGTTGTGACGCCCACTGTGTCTTCCTCAAAGTCAAACCACCTGACTCTGAGGTAGACGCAATACACGTCCAAACGTTAGATAATAAATTGTAAAGTGATTCATGTGCCCAAGTATTTTCTCCATTTAATGGATTCCAACTGTGTGAAGGAATCCATTAAAACATCTTTTCAGGACCAAAGTTAATATTGATGCCCTTTATGACCTTAAACATCAAATAGGACCATCAATGATGAGACTGAAATATTTGAATGTTATTTTTAATGCTTGTTATCACTGCCATCTGGTGGGTGTCAGACAAAATTTGTTACAGAATGCTGTGAAAAAACCAGCCTTTCACTTTTACCACAGCAGAGATTGACAGTAAGTGATACGACTGACTGTTCAAAGGCAGCAGGAGGAGATCATTTATTTGAAAACACTACTGATGCATGATATAGAACAGGATCAGAGGAGATAAGAGGTATGACTTTATCAAGAGGGAGCACCAAAATCAATACAAACAAATTCTTCCTTACAGGAGCTTTAACTTCCTTATTTATTAATTCAACTTCCCGTTTAGGACGTCAACGCACCATTCATTTATGAAGCAATAAATCTGCAGATTGTTTTCTTTTTTAATTTCTTTATAAACTTGATGTTAACAGGAATAGTTCTCTTGAGATTTACAATCTATTTTAGACATTGAGAAAAGTAAAATACGTCTCCTAGACTGGTTAAATATTGAATATAGCATATTGAACAAATAACAAATGTGTGTTGACTGTAGTTGCCATTAGCAGGCAGCCTTATCTGTGTTGTCAAAAAGGTTCCTCCATGTTTCAGCCTAAACTGAGACCTTCACTGTTCCTTCAGTGTTTTTGGACAAGCAGCAGGCGAGCACACTGATCTCCCGTCAGAAGAGGAACGTGGACGGCAGTAAGCCAGCTCAGCCTGCGAGCCTGGAGCAGATGTGCATGGAGAAAGTGTGCACCTACGAGCAGGCCAGGAGTGTGTTCCAGGACTCGTACCGCACGGTGAGCTCCGGGATTCTTACTCTCTCATCCTCACTTCTGTGTTACCTCGAACAGCCTCAGTTTTACCTTCTTTGCTTTTTCTATTTCATGGATGCACTTTGAATCTAATGCTTCAATTTTTGCACTTATCCTCAACATTTTCTCTTGCAGGATATCTTCTGGTCCGTCTACATCGGTGAGTGCTGTGTTCAAATGATTTCCCATCTCTGCACAGCCATTATAAGTAAATGACATCCTCTCATGGATTTTCTGAATGTGTTTAGACGGAGACCAGTGTGCAGAGAAGCCCTGCAAGAATGGAGCCTTGTGTTCGGACAGCGTTGGAGGCTACGACTGCGTCTGCAAGTCTGGTTTCTCAGGAGTTCACTGTGAAAAAGGTGAGGAGGAGATGTCAGGGTTTCTGCTTTGTCTTTACGATCATTGGAGTGGTGATTGTGTCGATGGTGCATATTAAAGCTTAAAGTTTTGTTTTGTTTTTTGGCCGTTAGGGCAGAGATCACATCTTCTATTTTGAATATAAGAAGAATTAGGATTTGAAATATGCTGGAAATGTTTTTATTTTAACTTCCTTATTTATTGATTCCAGTGTTTGTTATTTACTTCTCATTTGGTACTTGAGCACTAAAGACTTCCCCTTCTGTTTCCTCGCTGCAGACCAGACTCTGTGCCCCCTGGCAAAGAACGAGGGCTGCTCCCAGTTCTGTAAACCAGGCTACACGTCCTACGAGTGCTCCTGTGCACGAGGATGGAGGCTCAGCTCCTCGGACAGGAACAAGTGTGAGCCTGCAGGTATGTCTGTCATGTCTATGTGTAATCAGATTTCAATTCCAACTAATTTCCTGCCACAGCTTACATACCTGCTCTGTAAGTAAAAGAGAGAGCACAACGGATACATTTAAACATTGTATGTTTGGTCTCTTCAAATGCCCTTTCTTCGCTCTCTAGGTAGATAGAGATCTGATTTCAAATCTTTGCATTAAAGGAGCAAAATGCAACTCTGACACATAGTGTTTAAAATGGGTACTGCAGTCCAAATTGAAAACATGGAGAGATCTGTCTCCCCCGGCACCCTCCTCTCTAGAGTCCATGCTCACGCAGGTTGCTTTGTCACAGACACTGAAGCTTCAGAGTTTAGCCAGCTCTGCATCGGTCTTTAAACCTTTCTGTGTTCTAACCTCGCTCCATCTTTCAAAAGCATCTCCAGTTTTTATCCTAGTTTTTTTTCTGCACATGGAACCAGTTCCCCCGCCCGCTTCCATCGCTGCATCACCTGTTGGTATGCCGTTTTCCAGGCGTGCCTAGGGGCGTCCGAAACGTTGGTTTGGAGTGCCTTAAGACCGCCTCCCTTCTCTGGTCAAAAGAAATACTGACCATTCAGGACCAGAATCTAAACTTAGGAGGACATACTGGCTGCTGCATTGTTGTCAGAGAAGCCAGCACTTCAACATAGCATGTTTCCTTAATGTCTGATGATGCAATTTTTGTGATTTTATTCAGTAGATATCTTACATATTGCTACTTTAAGGAGCTTATGCATTCATGCAGGAGAAGGCCATCCCCTGATGAGGAAACATTTGTATGTTTTTGTGCTGAATGTGTGCAGTGCTAAGTGGGGTCAACCACACATTCTTTGTTATTATATCGGCCAAATAATGTTCACCAAAGTTTAAATCCAGTGAAGTCAAATTAGATTTGCTTTGCCTCTGGAAGCAAATGTTCTATGTTAATGTTTATTTTACATACAGTACATGCATGAATGCCCCAAAGCAATGATGTCAGAATTATACAAAGGCAGAGCAGTCACACTGAGCCATACAGCGGCCTTTTACACCAAATAAACCACATTAGCTTTATCGCTTTGTCTCTGTACACACATGAACAAACTGACTTTCCTGCACTGCTGCTTGTTGAACATGCTTAGCACCAGCTCTTTTGTGAAATGATTAAAAAAAAGGAGTGTGTGGATAAAATAATATTTCATCCACTCACAAAAAACAAACAAACCTTTTCCATGATGTATCCCTGTTAGCAAGAAAAAATGAAGATCACTTACTGGATATGTGGAAAGGGAACAGAAAAGGCAATTTTAGAAATGCTGCTTGGCCTTGTTAGTTGTTTTGTCCACAGGGATGATTAGCTTATTGCTAAAACAAAATAAGTCACTCACATCTTAAGTTGCACACAAGTCTCTGTTTTGTCTCGTTCTTGCTTCAAGTCTGTTCCTCTTCCAAGTGAAGGTTGTCAAAGTATCTGATCTCTTTTGATACCACATGACTTATGCAGCTGTAGGTCTACTCTCATTTGTGCATGTCTAATTTTACTTCTTTTTTTTAAATTGTACATAGTTTTCATTACATTGTACATATGTTTTCTATTTTTATTCCTGCACGAGTTATTTATGTTTTCTTGGTATAGGTCTGATTTTTTATTGTACAGGTTTAATTTGGACTATGTAGGAGTTTCTTTAAATCTCTGTTCGGGTTTATATATACCTATGTGGAGGGAGGGCAGTGGGTGTTGGGTGTAACAAATGTATCATGTCATGCTTTATGTTCTTCTGATAAAGGGGTTGACTAACTGTGGTATCAGATGCACTTTAACTAACGAGTGAACATAATCTCACATCGTCCCCTCAGTGAAAAACCCCTGTGGTAAGGTGAAGAGTCTGAGCCGCTGGACTACCAGACAGCAGACCAACGTTGGCAGCAACTATGAAGGACTTACCTGTTCTTCCACAGAGTGTCCCTGGCAGGTATGCACACACACTCACACTGTGTCTCATTAAAATAAAATTGTTTTGTATCTGAAGTCCTCATAACCAGGATTCAGGGTTTTATTGCTACACTTTAGTGAGGTGCATTGTTTTGGTTTTTTCAGGCCCTCCTGAAGAGTACAGAGTCTGCAGGTTTCTGTAGCGGAGTCATTTTGAAGGAGAACCTGGTCCTGACTTCAGCTCAGTGTGCAAACAAATACAGATCTTTCCAGGTGGCTGTAGGTGAGTAGATGAAACACACAATTATTCCTTTAAAGCTCCTGTGAGGAGGTTTTTTAATTGTTAAGAAATTGATTAAAATGAATAGTGTTGCTACATTATGACCTATAAAAGCAGACAAGACCATCAGGGACAAGTCTGTTAACTTGTACATAGTTATTTTTAATCCCTGTAACGACTGAAGAAACAGCCTTTTTTGACATTTTCCTCAGCAAATAATCACAACCAGTGAAACTCGGACTGTTCAAAGAAATAAAAGGAGACTTTATGTCCTAACTACTGTATCTACACAGGACAAGACCAGTGAAGAGATAAGATGTGCCGTTTGGTCCACAGAGGGCGCCAGAATCACCACAAATCAAAATTTCAGCTTTAAATGAACACGGAGACATCTACAGAAAAATAGCCATGAAATTAAATAATGCACATGTGAAATGTTTAAGAGCCAAACACTTTAAAAACAGATGATGTATTTATGAACAAAATGTAAAACTCCACAAGATACAACAACGCAGCTTCACATTGCATGTACATTTTTACGGAAAACGCTTAAGTGACATTCAAATAAGCATTTAGTACAGTATGTTATAGCATACTTTGTTTCTATAATCCCATTCAAACAACTTTTACAAGCAAGGGGATGGTCGGGCCGTCCCGTCTATGTAAACACGATGTAAATACGGCTCAGACATCATCACTGACAGCGGGACTCGCGCGGCACACTTGTTGTAGACAGTCATGACTCACAGAGATATTTACAGAGGATATACTTGATTTATGATGGATTTATGAGTAAAATGTCGCACATTCTGCCTTTAACACTCAAGTTAATTTTAGATAGAGAAAAACTATTTCTCATTTAAGCAATGACCCAGGCCAGCATTTATTTGTATTGATCCAAAAAGGTTCACTTTAGAGAAACTGAGCTATGCTTCAATCCAATTTTAGTTGACTTTTTGAAACATATCTAATCTATAAACTGGATTATTTCTAATTGAAAAAGGTGCATTTTATGTATGTGACCACATTATATGAGTGTAAAATGTTGACAAATGATCACAGGTGATGTAGGACCTTTTGGATATCTCTGAATCTAAAAATTATTTTCATTATAAAATTATTTTTCTATTTAATCGATGCAACTTTTTCTTGAAATGTCTGGAAACATTTTTGCTTTAGTACTAAAGGATTATGCAATTATCAAAATAGTTCAATAGTCCTATTCACTCAATCGGCTTATTAATTAATGAACTATTAATTGAAGCTGTGAATGTCAGTTTGTGTGCGTGAGCCTGAGAAACATCTTCATCCTGAATGTCCTGTCTTACCTGCACCTCTTTAGGCAAGCGCAGCAGCGACTATGAAAACGGAGAGCAGACGCTGTACGTACACCTGATTCACGTCCACCCACGCTACGTGGAAGGTCGCCCTGAAAATGACCTGGCCTTGATCGAACTGCGTGACCGCATCCAGTTTAAGGATCAGGTGGTGGCAGCATGTCTTCCAGAGAGAGACTTTGCTGAGAGCATCCTAATGGGGGGAGAACACGTGGCCCTGGTCACTGGATGGAGAGAATCCAAGGACGCGCCCGCTTTCCAGAGCCCGCTCACCCTAAATCATCTGGATTACAAGCCCCTCCCTCAATGTCTGGAGACACACGGCAAACTGATGACCAACAAAATGGGCTGCACCAATCCCCGGACCAACGCCGACTGCACCATGAGCTCCGGCAGCCCCCTGCTCACCCTGTACAAGGACGTGTTCTTCCTCACCGGGGTGGTCAGCCAGCCGCCGGGGGCCGACTGCAGCAGAGGCTACATCTTCCAGAAAGTGTCACGCCATCTGGGCTGGCTGCGGCCGCTCATGGGCTCACGTTAGGGGGAGAAGACGGGACGACTATGTTATGGTTACTGGTTACTGGTTATGGATAATAAGTGATAATGCAGGGGTATTATAATAACTCACACAGGGAATCAGAACATTTTCATTGTGCACTTTTAGTTAATTCTTTTAATATCATCCTCCTGATGAAAAGCTATTCTATCAAACATATAAGTGACTGCTTGTCTGTATCTGTGGACTTCCGCATCAATCCACAAGGTGGCTCTCTATTAACATAAACACAGAGAAGCTCTTCCTGTACGTATTTAGCAGCCTCAGAGTAAGAGTCAGTAATGGATGCAGTGTATTATTTAGCATGTGATTTGTGACGTGGACATGCCTTTTAATTACCTTTTAAGTGATGCTATTTGAAGTGACTGTAATGTTTGACATGCACCTTGTAACACTCAGTTTATCACTGTTCTATAAATGTAATAAAACCTAACACCACACATCGCGCTGAGCTGTCCTTGTTTTAGAACGAGTCAGACTGAAGTCTTTCTGGAAGCTGGGAGGGAAAACAGTGTGTGAATATAGTTTAAAATAGCATAACATATTATAAACAGAAGTCACTAGGCTCAAAGATGTTATTTAAAACTATAACCAAAAAGGGTAGAACATTTTTGTCTTGGTATGTTTTCAACTGACACAAAATAACAGCTCATAAGACATACATTGATATGTTGTTACTGCATCAGAGCGCTGTGAAGTCAAAGGCTAACTTCCCACTTGGACAATCAAGTTCATCTTATACAGAATTACATGATTTATTTGTAGGTGCTTTTCCTTAACTCTACATTTTGCGTACTCAAATTCAAAAGCTTCAACTGTATAAAACGAACAAGATAAGACGAGTGAACATCTGATAAACTAAGAAAAGTTTATAGTGATTAAAAAATGGAACAATGGGGCTTCAAATGTTCACAAAAACAAGTGTAGCATTCTGCAGCTCTGAGAAACAGAGCAGTGCTTTGAACTGATGCTGATGTCACAGTGTGTATGTGCTAACTGTGAAAGATGCTGACATGCTAATGTAAGAAGTAGGACTATTACCATGTTCGTATCTTTAGCGTTTAAATCAGTTTTATTTCTATAGCACAGAATTTGTTAATTTGCTAATGAGTGTCATACAGAAGAGGGTGGAGGGAAGGTCATTAATTAGATGATAGCGCTGTATGAGGAGTTAAGTGATTCTTAAACGTAACTCAAATGAGAGCATAACTGTACCGATTTACACAACAATCCATCAGGTAGAGTTTAAGAAGATATCACGACTGTCAAACTCATGGTGACACCAAGTTCAGGTTCTGGTTTCGAAAACTGAAGATGTGCAAAAGACCCGGAGGTGTCATCAACACCAATGTTTAAATGCCTGTTTTGACATTCCATGTTTACAGCCTGGTTCAAAATACAGTGTGGGTCTGAGTAGCTCATTTCTGTATGGATTTGAATGTTTTTTATTTCGGCTAAGAATGCATAATAAGGGGTCTGGATAGTCTGACTGTCAGACGGGAGCATTGAAGCTGTTTGCCAGGAGGCTAAAAGACCGACGCAGGTCCATCACTTTGACTTTTACTAGCAAGGTTTAAGATCTTGAGACAGCTTTCCCAATATCACGACCGCCATCATTGGGCTTCAAAACTATACTTTAGAAACCAATGGGTAACGTCACTCAGACTACATCCATATTTGTCTATTAGTGGCTCTTCAGAAAAGTTCATAGGTCTTGAAAGTCTGAAGGCTTTTAACTCGGGGGAAACATTAAACAAACATGCAAATGTTAATGGCAACCTAGGAATAGTAATTCAGTCCAGAGTAAAGTGGCCAACCATCTCATAGACACACACATTGGCAGTGGCATCTAGGGCAACATGCTGATAGGAAATAAATATAGCCATGAAACACAGGGGTAAATACAGTGCAAACAGGAAAAAGTGCTTGAAGTAAGCCTCAAAGTATTGATCACATGAAAAGCAATGAAAGAAGTTCTATATTTGGGAAAAGTTTTTCCATTTCATTTAAGACCCTCTGAGGAGTTTTTAACTGGTTATGAAACAGACTGAAGTTTATGCTCATGCCTGTTTTATGACCTACAAAAGTAAATTACTTACTATAATGTTTTAATGCCTGTAAACTCAGGGTCGGTGTCAGACCGGATTATTTACAGCAGGAGGAAGCAACAGTAACCTTTCTTTTTTTTTTACATTTTCCCCAGCAAAGAATTACAGTGAGTGATACGTTTGTCAGTCAAAAGACAGCAGGAGACGATTTTCTTAGTGAGAAAAAACCCTATACGCAGGCAGAGGTCAATCCCAGCCAAATGTCAAGACTTGTCGCTTTGTCCACCAGAAATGCAACAAAAACAAAAATTCCTCACAGGAGCTTTAAATTTCAAGGCTGTTTGATTTCTGTCTCATCTTATCGAGGGTTAATAACATGCACATCTCGAATTCCTGATGCATCATTGGCATCGAATGACAAGACCAGAGCTCTGAATAACTACTAGTCGTATATTCCCTTTTTTGTCCCAGGCTGTATTAGCTTGCCCCCTCTGTCACATACCCCTGTGTTGTCTGGCAACATTTTCCCACAGACACTCGCCCTCTGCAGTCTTCTCACAGCCTCCCCTGTGAACAAGGCCAGGACCATGTCATGCAGGGAGAGAAAAGAAGAGGCAGTGTGGGTAAGAGAGAGCGAGTAAGAGACGCCGCATAACAAAAAACCTGGCCTGCCACTTTTGATCGGGCGCTTGAAAAGGACAGCTCGGAAAGCTGGGGCCCATGTTGGCTGTTACCATGGTGCTCACCTAGGAGATGGCTCCTTGCTCCCAAAAATGGCTCTGCTCCTTTTTCTGGGCCATCCAGTGGAGATTAATTTGAGTGGAGCTCCTTCCTTCCTGGGTCTGGACCTGCTCTCGGGGTCCTGCCAGCTCCTTTTATATGCCCAAGCTTACATAAACACAGAGACGCATAAAAAACACACGCACCGAGCCAGGTAGCAGCTACACTTTATGTGCACTGAGCTGCCTAATTCATGACTTTTTCAAGTCCCGTTCAAAGGAGCACTTAGATATCAAACAGCTACTGCATCTGTGTGATTGTATTCCCTGATTCAAACCTAAAATCTGAGCAAAGAGGACGTGATGTGAATGTTGAGAGGGGGGGTAAAAGGGGGCAGAGTGAGGGATGTTTGACAGGCTGAAAAAGCACAGAGCTGAGATGAAGAGATGGAAAATTGTTTATAGATGAAGAGCAGGGACAGACCAAGAGACATAATGACGCAGAGAAGCCATCAGTCATTGTGTGGACGGATCGATGGTCCTTAAGTATATCAGACATGAATGAAAAGGCTTCAGAGAGAAACATTAGGAAGGCCATTACTGATGGAGGGAAGTGAAAGCACTCTAAGCCAAAGGGCTCCACTTTTTATTAAATGTTGATACTCTTGGACAACATCTCTGCAAAGTGTTGAAATGACTGAATTCAAGCACAATGTGTCGGGCATGTGGCTACATCTGGCTAGTGTCCTACTAATTCAATAATCCTTTACTTTCCCCCAAAAACAGTAGCAAGCTGTGAGTGCAAATCCTCCCCGCCTTGTCTGTGTGTGTGTTCGTACACATGCAAAGCATATACATGCTTATTTGTGTCTTGTGATTTGGGGGTCGGAGACATCAAATGACAGACTTTTGGGGGGGATTATCTGTCTGTGTGGTGTCTGATTCCACACAGGGGGGTTAGTAGTAGGTCAAAGGCAGCCTGACTGAGTTAAAGTGAAGTAAAAGCTGCTGCCCGATCTGTGAAGGCATGTCTATGATCTCGTCCAATAATCCCGCTTGTAACAAATAAAATCCGTGCCCCCGGTTTTTCCTCCCTCTAGGACTCCACAAACACAGGGGGGGGGGGGGGGGGGGGGGGGGGAGTCTGCAGTCAGATTGGGTGGCAAATACTCTCCCTGCTCCCACCCCACCCTGACTCAAACTCTGCCCCATGCCAGACAGAGGAGCTTCCACTCGGTTGGGTAATTGTGCAGCAGGGTGAAAGTAACACAGGCCCTCCAGAGGTTAGAGGCAGGGCTGTGATGAAGTGACTGAAACAGGGAGGGGGGGAAGAGAAACAGGCTGTGGATTTTTATATAACTCTGCTATAGTTGCATTATTTACTGTTTTTAGTTGTTTTAAAAGAACAAGGTTGTGTCCAAACTCATTTACTCATTCATTACACACCCTTCTCATTACACAGAGGGTTCTGCATACAGGACTGTACAGAGAGCTCAGACAGAGGCTAAATGTACTGATAGCCTTGAAATACAAAATACACAAATGACACTGTTATGTTTATTACTGTAGAGATTTTTTTGGGGTCGTACTTTGAAATGTTGTAATTTGTTGAATATTACTTCAGGATGTTGTTGAATACTTCCTATCTCAAGTCTTAGTTTCCCTTTTGGTTTATATTGGTGTGAGGTTTTTCTTAATTTCTCTATTTGAGTATATTTGTGTTTAATTGCTCATTGAGTAGTGTCTTGTTCTTGTCATATCCTTCCACATTATGTCTCCTCCTCTGTGTAGTGTACAAGCAAGAAAGGGTTAGAGACAATGGAGGAAAAAAAACAAACACTTTTGGACCTCATTATTCTAATTTCTATTAAATGTTAGATATGTCAGCTCTGTTTCTCCTTTGGCACAAGATGTTACAGTGAATATTACTCCGGTAGTGTCCTCTATGTGTTGTGGACAGTGGTGGACAAAGACGTCAACTTCTAAACTAAAATGGCATCCATTCTGCTAAATAACTTAACACTGTTGCAAATATTTTGTATTCGAGGTAACTATAGCTGTTTGATTTTTAGAAAAGGCATGTCCCCTACCACCTAATTTGATCTGACTTCAGGGTACTCCTCTCCATGTTTTGTTGACATCCTTTATCCATCTCTGCCCTTGAGTCTGGCTTTACAAACAATATGTCACTTTCAGCACGCAGACACGGTGATAGAGGAGGAAGGTAAATCCTGGAGCTGCCTTTATTCCACTGACCTCACCCTGACCTTCCAGGGTTTAAATCCTGTCCAGAGCCACGGAGAAACCCGAGGAGCGGACAGAAAGGTCTCCGAGGCTCACTGAACGAATGAAAACAAGTGTGTCACGCTCCATGTGCCGCTCTTTGAAGTGGTCACGTAAGACCTCTCTGTTTTTTGAGCAAGAAATGAACATATGTGAGTTTCTGTGTCCCGTTCTCCAGATACAGAACATGCTAATCCACGTACAGCTCGTTTTTAAAAGTTGGCCTAACAATGTCACATTCACATGACCTTTAATAACTACCCTCCTTCTGTGCGGCTACTTCAAAAGGTCCTGACCTCTGCAGGCTTCTTCAGTATTCTGAGCAGCCTGTGACAGCCAGAGGGTTTAAACCACCGTGTTGAGGTCAGGATTATATAAACATATTATCTTCAATACGTGAGTGAGCAGGACAGCATGCTTCTCTTAACATTCAAAACATATTAAAGACATTATTATAGCCATGTAGACAACTCAACAGCAATGTTTCTCAGTGTCAAACATTCCTGTTTCCAGCTCAATATTTGAATGACTTACAACTGAGAAAAAGGGACAGACATAATCAGTGTTTGTGTTTGAGGAGAGGGAAGTAGAGCATTTGATTGTTGAGTTGAGGGGAAACATAAGAATCGACCAAATCAAAGCAACATAAACCACAACTTAGCTTTTAATCGCCACGGTCTTGAAAATAACACATATTTTCTAAAAGTAATTTAAAAAATCAACCGTTGTTTTCACAGCAAAAACGTTACAATCTAAGCAAGTATATTGTCTAATAATCAAAAATACCTCATTGCAACTTTTTTGAAGCCTGACAAGAAGCAATAAAAATCTTATTTCAAGATATTAAACTCAAAAATAAGGATTTCATTGTTTGTAAAAAGTACAAATATCTGCCAGTGGGGCAGGTAAATTGGTCGATGTGTAATGAGATATTTTTGACAAGAAATTAGACAAATGCAACTGCTTAGAGCGTAAACAAGTGTTTAGAAGCCTTCAGTTGCATTTTGGTTGTTGTCAACTTTTTTTTTTGGAGTAATGAGTGACCTTATCTGAGGATGCATTTATGTCACTACCCGCACCATGGTACTATCACGTAACAGGCTGAATGTATCATCTTTATCGTCTTCTTTTGTCTTAAATAGACTGTAATAAAAAAAACAAGAGTATTGTGTTGGATAAAACTTGAAACTATCGTGAATGAGACCATAAACTTATAAGGAAAACGTTTAAAGATGTAATCAATCAAATGAGATTTATATTGTGTAGATAATGATGTATATATTTGAACTTTTCTCTTACGTGTAATATCTTAAATGAACATGTGTGTCTTGACTTTGTGAGTGAATGTGGCTAACATGAAGGTTTATGAGATATTTACAATAAGAAATGAGACAAATACATTTGGTTTTTTGCACTATTGGGAAAGAATATTGTAAGAAAAACTGTATTTATGATTATTAAATGAAAACGTCTTGATACATTTCACAATATTTATTTTATCCTCCATCAAAACAGCCAAAGGAGCCCACGCCATCTCTTCTACTCCTGTAGGATACGATGCAGTCTGTTCAAATTGGGATGTGTGTCTGGAAACAAAGTTGTCTTTAAAATTAGTCTCCCTTCCTGCTCATTATTAGACACCTGCATCCTGTCATAGTGAACACATCCTGTGAGGTCGTGGGCTCTCATCCTGATGCTTGTCACTGGAAACAGATGCAGCATGTGGTCTGTCACTTCTGTGCTTCATTGTGTGGAGACAAGCAGAGGTCTTCATAAGGTGACACAACCTCCGGGCAGCGGGCGAGCATGTGATGAGGGGGAAGGATGAGACGGAGGAAGAAAGAACACAAAACGATGTGCTGGTTGCAGATTTTGGAGAGAGAATTTGGAAGAAGACAAATAAACTGGGATAACCGTTTTACTTCTAAACCGACAAGACAAGCTGCAGAAACACAGCAATGTTTCCCACAGCAAGACAGGATATCTACTGACTATAAAAGGGACATTCATATGTGTGTGTTGCAAAGATTTAAAAAAGATGTATTACCTTTAAAACAGGACGACGACATCTGAAGGCCTGAATGTGGAGGGAAGGGCTTTCCTAAGAATAATATCGGAGAATATCTGTCGCTCGCTTGCTGTTTTTCTCTGTAGACCGTGTGACAGTCAGGAGACCTTTTTACAACGTCATCAGAAACACTTCACGAGGGGTAAAGCAAGAGGACATTGGTCAAGGGTGATGTTGTAAAAGATGGCATTATAAAAAATAAAAATAAAAATGAACCAGTTGTTGTGAAGTCCCTTAGCATTCCTGAGATGTGAAATTTACAAGAACGGAAAGGACATTCAAACTTTTGAATGGTGACCTTTTTTCCTTTTTGGGCTTGTATTGTAGAGACAGGACAGTGGACAGAGCCGGAAATCAGGGAGAGAGAGATTGTGGAACAACATGCGCAAAAAGAGCCACAGGTCGGATCCAAACCAGGGCCGCCGGATTGGAGGACTTCAGCCTACGCATCACTACGCCACCGGCCCCCGACTGTTGACCTTTAACCATTAAATCTTTATCAGATCATCTTTCCTTGTGGGATGACTATGGCCAGTGGTTTAAAGACGCTCATCCCAGGTTCTAAAGTGAAAGTTTTTTCCAACACCTATTTGAAGACAAATAAATATGCAGCAAGAAGAATCCTTCAGCCCACCTCCACCGCCTTTTACCTGTTTCTAGATAAGCTGAAAGTTGGCTGGATTCAGTATTTCAAATAAATGGATGACTGCGTTGGGCTTCATAATGCCTCTTCAGAAACCAATGGGTGACTTCACTGAGACTACGTCCATGTTTGATACACTCTATGGTCTGTACATACACTGAAACATACGCACACTAATCCAAGAGGAAACATGACAGACTGACTCTATTGTTCCTGTAAACATGACACCATGAGAGCATGTGCTCTTCTCATTTAAGGACAATACCTCAGCAGGCAGAGCCAAAGTTAGCCTGCTGCCTGTCTGCAAAGCTATATGAGTCAGAGACTGAGCTCCACACATGATCATACGGATACACAGTCACCTCCTCACCTTCTATTAATAAACAGGAGTTCTCCACGGATAACAGCACAACATTTGTCTGTCCATCCGAAACCTGGTCAAAAACTAGTCAGCCAGGGGCGCTGGTGGCACAGTGGTTAGTGCACGCGCCCCATGTATGGAGGCTATAGTTCTCCAAGCGGGCGGCCCAGGTTCAAATCCAACCTGTGGCTCCTTTCCCGCATGTCATTCCCCACTCTCTTTCCCTGATTTCCAACCCTATTCACTTACCTATCTCTACAATAAAGGCCCAAAAAGCCCCAAAAGTGTATCTTTAAAAAAAACTAGTCGGAAAAAAATAACAATAACATCTTAAATCAATGTTTTTGCACATTTAAAGTGAAAATAACTCAAAAATAATGTTACGTAATAGGTTTTGGAGGTGATGGTAGGCAGATATTCTATTTGGACTTGCCCTCTGCTTCCAGGCTTTGTGCTAAGCTAACAGTCTTTTAGTTACAGCAGCCTATTTAACCACAAACACAAGCCAGTGCTATTGATCTACTTATCTGCTCTTATCTCCCAGCTGGAAAGGAAAAATGCCTCCCTCTAAAATCCCAACTTGTTTCTTCAAATAAAGCAGAGTTATGTGACCATGCAGAAGGATTTATCTCTCACACAACAAAACACACTCCACAGAACGGATCTAGTTCATCTTATTTACAGATCTTAAATACTCCATTGACCTCCATTTGTGCAGTATTTAAATGAGATGTTCTTCCCAATCCACTTATTATAATTAGTTCTGTGTGCTAGTGTAACAATTACCTTTACTGCACACAATCTCTGCACTGCTAATAACAAAAACGAGAATAACGATATTGCTGATGTACTGCCTGAGCCTGTCAGCTGATAAAGTGAGGGACCCATTAATCTCCTCAATCATCCCGTTAGGAGCTGTGACCCCCTCCTTCTCTTACTCTCCCTCCTCCCCCTCTTCCCATGCTGTCACTCTCCCGGGCTGCACCTGTCAGATTAGTCTCACATCCTCAGCTGCCACTCCATATGATACGCCTCCTTACTGCCTGCATGTCAGCTCACTTTGCATGTGTTTATGCCTTTAAGTGTGTGAAAGAGAGAGTCGGGGGGGATGTGTGGGTGAGTAAAATGTGAGCGTGTCTGGTTGTAGGTTTCAAGGGTCTCCCTCATGCTGCAGCAGGATCTGGCTTGGTACCATTAATATGCATAAAATAAAGTTGAGATTAAAACCCCTAACCCATATACCATCACTTAAAATGTGCTCCAGAAGGGTAGGATAAATCTATATTATTTTTGGCACCAGGTGGTGTCATGGCTTCCATGCTGTGGTAACATTTATTTTAGAGCAAGTTCAAAATGATGACAACACTGCCACAAAGCACTTCCACTGGCTCCCACACCATGCACCAGGAGAAAGACAGGATGGATGTATGCCTGTATGTACCGGGGGTGGTGGTGAGGTAGTGGGGGTAGAAGGGGCTCCACCAATGAAAGACCCCCCCCCCTCCCCCGCAGACGGACTGGAGCAGCTGAGGCGACAAGCATGTGACGAGAGGGAGAAAATAATAAGCAGCACAGCAGTTTGTAGCTGTGTGAAGCTGCCTGAAATAAACAGAGCAGTCCCGGAAGAGAGGCTGGAGTTCTTTCATAATAAGAGAGTCACTTCTTGGCAATCTTAATAGAAATATTTTAAGAGAGCAAGGGGAAGTAAATTCTGTATGAATAGCTCAAACAAGTCTGTTACTTCTGCTTCTAACCCCATAAGTGAAGCAAAAACAATGACCTTTATTTGATCCTGATAGTATACAAGCTCCTTAAACATCAGTGCTGCCACCAGTGTGTGTGTTTTAATTAGGTTAAACAATAGAAAATGTTCTGTTTCAATGAGTGACATTGCTGATTTAGAGAAAATTTACATGAGGCTATAATAAGTGTGCTAAAATCTGAATTTGTTCTAATGAATTTATTCTGAAAGATGCAACCGGAACAATAATTGTTGAGGTCTTTCTTCAAGCTGTATCGTCACATTTTCTATGATTCCGTGCAGTGAACGAGCTTTAGCAGCGCTGGAAACTGCAGCCAGGCAGGTGTAGCATTCAGAGTCCCGGTTGCCCGTGCAGCCTGTGACAGTGATATTGCCACGACAGATTTCGGAGGTGTGAAGGAACGAGAGCGCGCGGCTCTCTGCGTCTAGGAAGGATTTAATGAGTTGCTCCCTCGTTCAGGCACCAATTAATTTATCGGAGAGTAAAACAGTTACAGGGAGGAGGAGGACAGAGAGCAGTCATAAGGGGACTGTAGCGGCTCCGGGGAGCTGCCACTTTCTCTGTGCGTGTGTCTGAGTGTCTGTGCAGAGAGAGAGGGATTATCATTACGCATGTTATGCCGAGCGCAGTTTTTGGTGATGCATTCAGTCGGGAGATGTGCAGCGTGGAGCAGCAGTGAGCGTCAGCCCGGACCTTCAGCGGCGTAATCAGCGCAAAGAAAAAGTAGATCTCGCTGGTTCTGTGGGGCGCACCGGCTCTGCGCATCACAGGATTTCGATTCATCGTATGTTTTGTTTATTTTGATGAAGGCTGCGGGGTGAAAGTCAAAGATGCGCACCGCTGAACAAAGGATTTAGTGGGAAACGATCACGAATCTGTTCCACATTTTAATCCTGACACCCCCGGCGTGCTTCGTCTCCCCCCTGTGTGGACTTATCAAGGGGGCGACATTCATGCCCATTCTTCCTCTTAAGGACAACGGACACAGGCTGAATAACCTCTGGTTTCAAACCTGGAGCAGAGGGAACCATCTGGGCTGATCGCGCACGAGTCCATGTGGATGGAGAGAGAACACGCAAACAGCGCGAGCGCAGCTCAGTCCGAAATGTGACATTTTTTTACTCTGCCTCGCATCACAGCTGACATCTGTGCTCCTTGCCTTCGTTCTCCATAGGATCTGTTTACATCGATTAAGGTACGTGCTGATCACTATGTAGCCCAGAGGTTATTGATTGATACTCAAAGGGGGGACACGAGAGTGTGTCAGCCTGTGCGCGTGATTCAAAGGGTAGGTCTGGTGCAGCTGAAGAGCACACAGGGGGGCTCGGTTTATTTGAATGCATTGTTGTAATGAGGCTGTTTTGGAGCTAAGCAGCACTGATGTGGAAGTTGCATCACTGACAGCCCCTGGAGAAAGGCGATGTCGATGCACCAAATGCAGGGGTTTGTATTTGTGTGTGTGTGTGTCAGTGTGTGTTTGTGTCTGTGCGTTGTAGAGAGGGCACGCAGTCATGTCGACATGTTACAAGATGTACATTCACCTAGAGCACTGGCCACATTATGGCCTTGACCTCGAGGGGCGTTTTAAAGAAACCATGTTAATCTTAACTAAAGACATGTCCACTGAGAGCTTTGACCTGCGGGACATTGAAGCACCGATTGGCTGTGGCGGATTTTTCTCACGAGGATGAAAAGGTTGGTTTCTTTTAGCTGCGCCTCCATTTTCCACCCACAATACATTCTGATATTTTAGGAGTGTCAATCACTCCTCCATTCTGAGGTTAGATGTCAGTCTTTATATTTGGATCACACACACACACACACACACACACACACACACACACACACCTCTGCAACAATGCTGCTACCACAAACAAACACACACACACACACACACACACACACACACACACACACACACACACACACACACACACACACACACACACACACACACACACACTCTCTCTTCTGGAACCCCCAGGGACCCTCCCTTGTGGCCAGTATTGTTAAGAGAGGGGGAGCTATACTAAAAACAGAAGAAAAGAAAAAAGAGCTGTGTGTTTGCATTGAGCTGCTCATGGACTGAAGGTGTCCCCTTAAGGAGACGTGCCCCCCCCTCCCCCCCCACCCACCAATCCACACACACACAAACACACAGCCCTGGCTGGACTGCCAAACTCAGAGAGAAATTGAACTTAAATACCCACTTGAGCCCAATTAGATAAAGGAAGTTTGTATTTGAATGGACGTCAATGTATGGATTGACTCTGTGTCTGTGAATAGACAGATGATGCATTAGCCTCCGGCCTCTCGTCAGTGCAGTATTTGTGTTCTCAGAAAGCTCCCGGGCCTGTTTCGGAGTGTTCTGTTTTCCATCATTAATCAATATTCAGCAGAGAGGAGCTGCTTATTCTCAGGCTGCACTTTCATGAGTTAGTTAGCTTCCTCCTGGGAGGATGCCACAGTATCTCCTCGGGGCTGATGCCATATGTACCTTGTTTGGATGACCGCGTGTGTGTGTGTGTATGTGTGTGTGTGTGTAGCCTTTTTATGTACACTTGACACAGCTGAGAGTGTTTGAGCTGTGAGGAGAGGCATTTTTGAAGACAAGAGAATCTACCCACTTCTATTTTTTATCGGATGAAATATAGAATATAACTACCAAATCGCTCCATTATTACCGTACCACAATAAGAGAAACAGTAACAAAATAAATGTAATGATAGACAGAATTAGAATTACTTAGAAAACAAACATAAGCCTCTGAAAATGTCTAGAAAATCTGAGGAAAGCTGCCCCTGAAATCTTCCTGAGTTGCCTGTTCACACATGCACCTCACAGTGGAAGACTTTCCCTGTTAGATGGGACCATGAGGGTCTCAGGAGGCTGGATATGATGTAACATAATTGTGCAAATGAACGTAATAACCCTATGAATCAATGAGTGGTACTTGCAGCAGATAGAAGGAAGAAGAAGTTTTCATTACATGCATGAGGATCGCACCGATGGCTCATTGGTCGCATGATGTGAATGAACATTTCCTGTTCGAGTGCACACATTTTTTCAACCTGATTTAATGCAGACATTTCACTCTAGGGCTGGTCCAGGTTGGGGGTGAAATAATCAGCTGTTTGTGTTCACACACGCAGCTCACCCTGAAAATCTTAAGTGTAAAAATATCATTACAGTATCACAACAAAGCCCCTTTCTCACATGCACTACTGTCAACTCCCAATTTCAGGAACATGACGAGCAGGGCTGGACGTTTAAAGGACACTGCAGAACACACATTGTCTGTATCTAAGCCGGAGCTTTGATGACAGTGTTGACAGTGTTATGAAACATATTAATATTATCAATAAAAGAGAAGAGAAGAACATCTTGGCTAGTAGAAAAAGAGGCTGAAGCAGCCTCACTATGTGCAAGAAAATTCCACTGATAATGCACTGCATGGTTGCAGGATATAAAAGTCTTCATCCTGCCCACTCGTTGGCAGGAATATGTCCTGAATATTACCTCCTGCGTTCAAACATTAGCTCACAACAAATTCTTGCAGATGTGTTTCTAAACAGCTGGCGATGAGGCAAAGGTCGGGGCGATGTCGGGGTTAAAAATCAGGCCACTGGCGTTCACACATTCAGCTCACCGAGGTGGGACATTATCAAGAGTAAGAGTTGTAGAATATCTGGGGTGCAGTAGAAACCAAATAAAAACAACAGCACTCTAAAAAAAATACATGTATTTGTGCTTTTGCAACCAACCCTCCTCTGTTCTCACACACACACACACACACACACACACACACACACACACACACACACACACACACACACACACGCACACGCACACGCACACACACGCTCCAGGCACACAGCTCGCTCCAATTCTTCCATGGCACATCCGGCTGTTCCTCCTGTTCCTCTGATCACAGGCTAACCAGATCTGATCTTTCTAGGCTCCTATGATAAACCCCAGTTCAGTTCCCATCACTTCATCTAGAATAAAAGATGCTCATTGATATCACATGTCGGCAGAGCACATGACACCTGAGGGCTGTAGCTTGTTCCAGGGTGAATATTTTGGGATTCTTCACATCTGACTTACTTAAACCGCCATCGGTTGTTTTTGTTGTTCCAAGAGGAAGAGGAGGAGAAGGAAGAAAAAAAAGGAGGGGGGGGGGGGGGGGGGTTAGGCAGTGGGGCTGTTAATTGTTAAGTCAATTAGCATATGGTCTTGCTGTGAGCCCAGTCACATGGTAATGAGGCCTAATTAGGATGGCTCGGGGTGTCTGATGAGGCTGGAGAAAATACTTTCACCGTCAGGTTCTCCGTGCTGCCAGCCAACCAGGAGGCCTGTGCGCTGGCTGAATGGACGAACACTTCTTCAGTCCGACCATTCAGTCATTTTTCAAGTCCTTCATTTAAGCCCGGCTCCTCCCCGAGTCTTTTTTTCTTGTCCTCATCGACTCCTCTTCCATATTTTAGCACCGTTATACATCACGCCTCGACTTCCACGCCACCCCTGCCCTCTCCTCCTCTTCTTCAGCCCCTCTCATTGCTCTTCTTACTTTATCTGACACTACCAGCTGCGAGGGATTGGTGACGTCACTCTTGAGGCTTACAGACGTGCAGAGATTTGAGACACAGTCAGACGGATCAGATTATGCGTCGTAATTCAGAGTTATTGTGCATTTCATGTGAAGTAGTGAGTTGGAGGAGTATCCTAGCCATAAACGTGATGCATTACTTTGCATCTGTTTAAAAAATGAGATTGTAATTATAGTGTAGGAATAAAGAGATCATATATCTTGTCACCCAGCAAGAAAAAAAAAAAGGCAGTCTTGGATTGATGGTACTGTTCATTACTTTCCAAGTGTAAATCTACTTACAGTGAACCTGTGATGAAGTCTCTCTTTGTTGCATTGATGAAAAAATGCACCAGAAATATATTTCATGTGAATTGGCCGTGCTTTCTGTGTCGGAGGTCTCACACTTCAGCTGAATGCACGATTGGAAAGGAAGGCCATCTCTGGATAGTCACAAGTTCAGGGATTTACAGCAACCATGTGTCCTGTCAAAGAGTCCCTGAGTAAGAGAGAGCTCCTCTCCTGGATGAGCATACAAGCTTATAGAATGTCCAAATACAGAAAGGTTAATTAGAATACATGTTTTCCTGTCATGAAGCAGCCCCATGTGAACTTTAAGAGAAGTTATTTAACCTCCAGAGCAGACAAATGTTCGAATGCCAGCTTGGTGACGTTAGAAACATACAAACACGTTATGACAAGAGAGCATAAAAAGAGATTACAAGCCAGACTTAACCCTAGGAGCAAATTCAAGCAAATAACTCTGACTCAAGACATTCAAGAGAACTTAAGACGGGAGTTGCAGATTACAAAAGACAAGTCTGTGATGTCACCAGTGACAAACAGGAGCACACAAGCTTATTTGTGTATTAAATCCAAACCAAATCTGATGCAGTGAAAAAAAAAAAAAAAAAGACATCCAGTCATCCTCGGTTAATTTAACTTGACTGATTTTTAAGGCCTCATGTAATCCCCTGCGTCTCATGCAAGATGTAAATTTATGCGCTGTGGGAAAAGTAAAGGTCTGTGAGTGTGAGAGAAAACAGTGGAAGAAGCGCCAGAGAGCAGATGCTAGCATCCGTCCTGCAAATGACCTGCTCACCCCAACAGCTGGATGAGTCTGTTTCCAACCATATACCTACACACACACACACACACACACACACACACACACACACACACACACACACACACACACACACACACACACACACACACACACACACACACACACACACACACACACACACACACACACACACACACACACACACACACTTTCTCCTCTATTACGGTCTGAATATAAAGAAAAAACTGTGAATCGAATGAGTCGTCAAAATGCAATAATACCCCCCAATTATCACCACGGTAATTAAGCTGCATCTGGTTGTGTGCTATGTCTGATAATTACAGGAGGAGGTGATTGTAGATAGATTTCCTCATCCCTTTCTATTTCCAGCAGAGTTGAAGGACTGCAGTGCTGCACATTTGCCCTCTCACGCCGGTGATCCTGTTGTGTGTCAAACAGCAGCACTATAAGGAATGCATGCTGCATACTTGCCACGTTCAGTTCAGTGTGAGAATGTGTTGCCCTCCTACACGGATGCATAATACATGCCATCAAGCAGAATGTGATATTTACATGCACACACAGGCGCTATGCCAGCCAGCCAGCCAGCCTGTTTTGTATGTGCATGAGCGCCACGTGCAGCATGAATGCATGTAAACCCCTGCTTCGTGCAGAATACAAAACTAAGATTGGACCTCTCGGGTGCCAGCAGGCTGCTTTGGCACAGAGGAAGACGATGCCTGAGAAACAGTAGCCATGCAGCAGAACTGGCAAAGGCTGGATCCTTCCCCAGTTACATAAGAGACACAAGAAGAAAGGCGAAAGGGGGAAGGGAGGGAAGAGGAAGGGGCACAAGGAGGGAAGAAGGAGAAGCCAAAATGGAAGGAAGGGGGGGGTTGTGTTTGGGATTAGAAGGAGAGAGGTGGGGGGTGAGAGAAAAAAGAAAAAAGGAGAGTTAGATGAGAGGTGTGTGAGGTGCATCTTTAACAGCACACCTTCAAATGTTGCAGGGAGATGAGATGGCTGCGGCTGCTCTCGGAAAAGAGGTGGCATTGAAATCCAACAGAATAGAGGATTTTTAAATGGAGGGAAGGACAGTGACAGAGAGAGAAACAAGTCTGGAAAGCTGGGAGGGAGGGGAGGGAGGGTCGGCGACAGCATCCTCTCGGCTGCACAAAGAGGAAGGCCATGCACACCCTCTCTGTCTTTCTCCCTCTCTCTTTTTTTTCACATGACTCATATTAGTGACAAGCAGTGGGGAGGACTGGAAGTGTGTGTGCTGTATGTGTGTGTTATGTGCTGTGTGTGGTGCAGGTTTGCATAAGCATGGCTGATTTTGCACACGTGTGTGTGTGTTTTGCCACAGGCAGCCCCTTGTATAAAGCAGCCAGAGCAGCCGTCTGTGCGGGAGGCCGTGACTGGGTGAGAGGGTGAGGGAATGAAAAAGTGGTCGCTCATAAGTGTGCAGCCTCGGCCTCTGTGAGTGTGTCTCGACTGCATGGTTTTCACAGACTCTGTCATTAGGAAGTGACAAAAGAAGGCAACGAAAGAAAGACAAAAAGGGTAAAAATAAAAATAAACAGAGGAGGAGCAGTCTGTCTGGCTTTTGAGGATGAGTGAGCTTCTCTCTCTTTCATTGTGTTTGCTCTCTTTTGTTTTTTCCCTGTCTTTAGAGACAGGCGTAACCACGGTTATCAGAAAAACAAGACAATGCAGGACTAAGCGTGTGTGACATGACAAGTGTTTTTTTTTTGTGCAACCTGTGCATGTAAGTTGTTTTTGCACATGTTTAAGGCTTCATATCTTTTCTTTTTTCTGCTTTTTGGTGACTCATCCCTCCATAAGCACTGATTGATGTTAATGTAGAACAATAATAATAACAACCAGCGGCTGTGAGCTGCTGCAGCCAGGAGGGAAGCACAGGACAGGAAGCGACAGGATGAAGTAACGGCAGGAAATAAAGGAGCAGAGAAATTTGGTAATGAGGAGGAATTTGGAGGGTGTAAATCTCTAAAGAATACATGAAAGAGCTCCGGATAAATGAATATGCACAAACACACACATGTACGTCTTTCACTGCTATTCCCTCTGGGGCCTCACTGAAATAAATAATGATATTTCATAAGTTGTAAACAACTGCTGACTTGAAAATATATATTTCTTATGGATATTAGGGCGGATACATCAAAGCCTGTATATAAGTAGATGAAACAGCATGTGTGTAAATGTTAGGTTGTGTTGTTTGAGTCTGGAAAAGTTATGGAAGGAAATGAAATGCCACAGTCAGCCTCTGAACAGATTATCTCGCTGGATGAGCTTTCTCAACATGTCAGTATAAACTCTGTCATGATATTAATGCCATCCTCTTATGTGCAAAGGTATCACAATTAATCCAACACAAAGTCATGTGGTCAACATATAATGACTGCATTAAAGTGTTGTTTTCATGCTGATGGTTCAGGTAGAGGATATTTGAAAGTAAAAAAAAAAAGGATGCAGCTCGTAATTATTTTCATGTTATTGTAGTAAGGTTGTCTTCTTATTTGACGCTTTTCTTTACGTGTTTTAAAAAGAAAGCGATCTCTTTTATTTTCATGACGCTGCAAACGTTTCTGTGCATTTGAGACAATGTGCAGGAGGTTGCATGCAATTTCTGGAAATTAAAAACGTAAAAAAAAAACTCCCATTATTGGATGCCTAGGACTTCTCTTTTTAGTGCCGTGGTATTGAATCAGGTAGAAGTAATAAGTCACATTAAAATAAAATACTACATGAAGTTACAAGTACTTATATTTGCGCTCACATGTTCGTCAACCTGTGATTTTTTTTTTTATTCTCATGCATTATTGTGATAAATCGTATAAAATTAAAGTAGGTCTAGTCGTCTATTTTTCTGCAGATCCACAAGACTTATGTTATTATTTTCCTGATACAAATAAATCCAAATGTCTAGACCTCAGTCTCTTTCTGGCCCATTTATTAAGCTCCAAGCTGAAAGGAGTGTGTGTGACCTGCAGCCCTGGCTGGTGTGTATTTAAATCTTCCACTCTCCCTGACGACCATGTAACTCTTACTGACTTACTGGCATAGAGAGAGAGGGAAGCAGGGGATATCCAGTGTCCTGTGAGTGGTATGTAAATATTGTGCTACAGTCTATTTGTGGACCAAGGAACATTTTCTAAAGCCAAAACTAGAGCGAGACTTAAATTACTTTGAAATGAAGAATCCAAAGTGCAGCTGTAAGGCTAAAAATGTGTGTGTGTTCTTCGTAAGAGCAGATTGTTTGACACACTGAGGCAGCTTGGAAAGAATTTCTGTTAGCTTAGCGACGTAGCGGAGAGCCGGTTGACAGTAACCTGGCAAAGTGACTCGTTTGGGTGTGTGAGAGAGAGGTATTGTGGTGGCTTAAATACAGATGAGCCTCTCAAAAAAACACACAGCCTGTCAGGTGAAATGACAGCGCTGATCATCCAGCATGGAGCTCACTGAAAGGAGTGTGTTTTTGTGTTCGTGTGTGTCTGACAGTTGTGATGAGTAAAGGAGAAACACAGTCTCAGAGACAGCATTGATTTGGCTTTCTGAGGGCTGCTGCTGCTTCTCCTTCACTGGGACACAAAAGTATCCGAGGGTTTGTACTTAGAGCTGGAGGCGATGCGGTGTATTATGCATTGTTCAGCACCTTGTTATGCGCCCTTAGATGCCTGATAGTGAGTAGATCTGCTTGTACACACCAGTTTTCTCTTCTTTTTTTTTTTTCTCCATAAAAATATGCATGATGCAGCAACTTTCTTGTCAGGGGCTCCAGCAGCAGGTTCACTGGTCAAGACCGGACAAATAACACACCTGAAACTCTATATAGAGGCATTGCCGCTGCCTCCCCTGTGAATGAACTGAAGGCAGTTTATCTGGACCTCTCTTGGTTTTGTAGGTGTTCTCTCTGCTAAAATGGGGCATTGAAATGGTTCAAAAAGAGGCAGGGCTATAGGCAGCATGGGTTGTTGTGTGTTTTGAGGCTTCTGTCATTCACCCTGCATGAACTGCTGTCCTTTGTTTCGTCTGCTGAAACACAACAGTGGCTGTCAGTATTGTCATTCAGAGGCGGATAATAACTGTGGGAATGACTGACTGCTCGGCTCCGCTGCTTTAAAACATTTTATTACCAGTACGACTCACTCGCTTTCTCCGTCTTGTCCCCTTTTTTCCCCTCCCCATTCTCTCCTTTGTCTCTCTCTCTCTCTCTCTCTCTGTCTTCTTCTTCTGTTGATGTCTCAGACATGGCGTTCCTGCCGGTCCTCCTCCTGCTGCTGCTGTCTGTTACTCATCGTGCCACCAGTCAAGACTCCGAGGACTCTGAAGCTCTCCCGAGAGGCTGCGGCTGGGGCCTCGTGCGTCCCTACACCCTACTCTGTGACCTGGACTCCATATGGGGCGTCGCTGTGGAGTCGGTGGCTGCCGGGGGGATTCTGACCGCCATCATGCTCGCCCTCGTCCTGCTGTGCCGTTTACACCACATCGGTGAGGCCGAGAAGCGCAGCGCCGTGGGACCCATCCTCCTGCTGCTACTGGGGGTCCTCGGCTTATTCGGCCTGAGCTTTGCCTACCTGATCGAGCAGGATGAGTCTCTGTGTTTGCTCCGCAGGGCCCTGTGGGGTCTCCTGTTTGCCGTCTGCTTTTCCTGCCTGTTGGTGCAGGGCGTCCGCCTGCGCCGGCTCGGCAGGGAGCGCCGCAGCCCCGGCGGCTGCGCCCTCACGGGCCTCGCGCTGGGTTTGAGCGCCGTGCAGGGCATCATCGCCGCCGAGTGGCTTCTTCTGACCGTGCTGAGGGAGGGCCGAGCTGCCTGTCAGTATCTGCCGATGGACTTCTCGCTAGCCTGCAGCTACGTGCTAGCCCTCCTACTCGCAGCACTGGCCGCTGCTTCTCTGGCCCTCTGTGCGAAGACACGACAGTGGCGCTGCAACGCCATCTGGCTGCTGGTGACCTGCCTGCTGTCACTGCTGCTGTGGGTGGCCTGGGTGGGCTTCTACCTGTATGGAAACGACTGGCTGGGGAGGTCCCCGGACTGGAACGACCCGGCACTGGCCATCGCTTTGGTGGCTCAGGGCTGGCTGCTGCTGATCTTCCACGCCATCCCGGAGTCCCACATCTGCATGAGGTCCCCGCCACAGCCCAACGCCCCGGACTACTTCGACACTTCCCAGAACTCGACGCGGATGAGAGAAACCAGCTTCGATGAAGACATCCCTCTGTCTCACAGGCAGTTTGTGGAGAACCAGGGCTATGGATACAGTGATGAGAACGCTGCAGGTACACTCCAATTCTTCACAGCAGACAGGACAAATATGTGCAGGCAGATTGTGGGTGGAATGTAGGCCAGAGTGAGTAATAGAGCAGCAGGAAATATATGCATATGTGGCAAGAAATACGCAGTGGGAAGTTTCTGTGGTGCAGGATTACACAGCAACATGTTTCTTTCTTCAGCAGAGACATTAAACTGGTTCCTAACCAGTTAGTAACCTCTCTTTGTATCTATGTCTCCACCACACCAGGCCTGAGGAGCGGTGGTGGCCCCGTGCAACACAACAGCAACACCGGCGCGAGGCCCAGCGCTCCTTTCCGCAGCAACGTGTACCAGCCCACCGAGATGACCATGATCCTGAACGGGGGAGCGGTGAGTACATCCTCCCAGTCACAGGTACACGCCGCTTACACGCCGCTTACACGCCGCTCTCTCATTTGACCACGCCGAACAAGACTGCATGCACATTTGTGCGTTCCAGACCGTACGTCATTGCACAGGAATGAGGGGGAGGTGTGAGTGTGTGTGAGTGTGTGTGTGTGTGTGTGTGTGTGTGTGTGTGTGTGCATTATCACACTAAAGGTGCATGGTCATGAGCTTGTGTGTTATTGCAGTTTGTGCACACATGCATGGATGGGTTTGTCACAAAGTGGTACCTCATCTGGCTTTGATTTGTGTATGTGTGAGAGCTTCCATGAGCTCCTGTGTGTGTGTGTATGTGTGTGTGTTTGTGTAAAAAAAGACACAGCGATGCTATCAGTCCACTGAATGATGCAACTGTCTGCCTGCTTGTCCCGCCTTTCATTACACAGGAGTAATGGGCACCCTGACTGGAACAGGTGAACTTATTTCCAGCCTCTGTGTTATGAATTAAGTCTGCCACACAACAGCACAGCACAACACTACGGCTGTTAATGCTTACGCTTTTTGTACTGCCAAAAGATATAGTTTGCAGTCACTCTTCCTTGAGATCGCAGCCGACAACAGGAGAGCTCGGCATAAAACTTCATTAGCTTAACAGTGTTTTTGTGTATTTATGCTGAAGATAAGTCACATTTACTTACACAGCATTCTCAACACTTCAATGAAAGTGCCTCACATAGATTATATTAAATAAGAAATCCCGGTTTAAGGGGATTAAAGAAATGTTAAAGATAAAAACATTGTGTTAAAGAGAGCATGCAAAATCAGTTAGATAATGGTGTAAGTGTGGGAGATGGTACAGACATGAGAGTTATATCAATCTTCTCCTCTGACTTTTGTCTTTAACTGGATAAGTGCAGTTCCTTAAATGTCAAACTCCTTCTGTAAAGGGAAGGGATATCAATTGGGTTTAAAGCCGGCAGGAGTTGGGCCAGTCTTCTAGTTTGCTGAATGCTACTTAACTCTTCTTAATGCTTCTGCTTTGTGGTTTGCATTAAATGTGGGCCAGTTAAAAGGCTACCATAAATAAAAGGAGAAGGTTAATGTTAATGAAAAGACAGCCATGGCATATATATTTGATCTCCAACCACAGAGGGGGTTGCAGGAGAGCATGTGTAAATGGGACTGATTCAGCTTCTGTATGCATGTGGGGTAAAGATGAATGCGTGACTGTATGATGCTATCCTAAATATTTATCATTTACGAACCAAATTCTTTCCCCTTCCACAGGTTCCCTCTGCTCCTCCCACCTACACGGGGAGGCAGCTGTGGTGAGCGAGAGGATCGGAAAGAAGATGTGTGATCGAAAAATTAAGGGAAGAAGAGGATGGAGATGGATGAGGAGGGCGGTCCCCAGGACGGAAGGTTGCCTTGTTGGACTGGACTTTCAAAAAAAAAAAAAAAAAGGATGCCAACGAGGCCCTTTCCTTCTGTGTACAGACTGAAACACTGACTGTGTGCAAATCAAGGAACGTATGAGTGTGTGAGAGAGTGAGAGGAAGTAGGGCATGGAGGACAGAGCTAAAGCTCTTCTAGCACACAAATATCTAAAAAAAGGGTTGAAAAACTCAAAGTGTGACCGGCAAGTAGCAAAGCAAAACTGACGCTGACTTAGATCTGAAAATATCAACACGCAGTATCCTTTTTGTTTTTCTTCTTTGATTTGCTCCCCTGAGACTGCAGCACTGTAAGCATCCTTGAAAACTGTGAAATCTTTCGCTTTTTTCCTCTCTCTCTGTCTGTCTTGCTCTCCCTGTCAATCAGGATGTCTTTTTTTTCTGCTGCCCCACAAAAAAATGCTGGCGCTCAAGTGGAAACATTTGGCTCTGTCCTCCATCCATCCACAGTGTAGGTGAAGAAGCAGCACGTGGGCAACTGTACAGCTCGAGCACCGCCCTCTTAAAAAGAATCCAGCCTCTGTGGGTGTGTGTGTGGAGTAAATGAGAGGAAACGGTGTGTGTGTGTGTGTGTGCTCCTTACATCTCATACGATAAGCCCTCTCTCTCTCTGGACTGTTACCCACGAACACTCTCCCCTCCTCCCTTTTTATCTGTTTGCATTTCTCTGCACCGTCTGTGAATATCACATACAGTATAACCCTCCTCACCTCGCCTCATCCTCCCACCTGCATGGACACTTTGCAAAAAAACTAACTGTGAAGAACTCAAAAAAGAAGCTCCAAAGCAGCCTGGGGCACCTGAGCAGAGGGATCACAAGCTGCTACTGAACTACTGTTAAACACAATTACAGCGGAGCAGAGTGGATCCTGATTGGACGTGGAGGGCGTCAGTCATCGGCGGAAGGAGGCAGCGTTTGGTGAATCTAGGTCAGACTTTACTGCACGCTGCTCTCCCACATCTCCGGTGGCCACTGGCGGTTTGAACCAGCCAGGAGAAACTGTCACTTTAAATCAGCAGGAAACGGAGCGAGGAAGTGAATCGGTATCCTGTTCCTATAGTTCCTCTATCAGTGTTTTACGTGTGCGTACGTGAGTGTTGTGGTTTTCATGAGTGTCAAGAAGGTGGGGCTCCAAAGACAAGGTTGCATTCTGGTGCTAAATATTTCTCCACACTGTTTCCCAGTGAGGGCTCAGAACTACAGGAACAACACTGATGCTGATCCAGTAGTCAGACACTGAGTGACAGGCTATATATAGAGCCGAGGGGCTGGTGTGTCGAGATATCGGAGAGCCTAAGAAAGATCAGATTTACAGTGCGGGCGAGAAAGAGGGAGATCAGATAAAAGAGGAGGGAGAAGGGATGAGGAAGATGATAGGGAGAGATGGTCCGAGTGGAGAGAAATCCCTGTGACTTCCTTCACTTAGTCCAATCAGTGCGAGGAAATGTCTCCACAGCCTGCCTGTATATGTGTGGGTGTGGGTGTGTGTGTGTGTGTGTGTGTGCGTGATGTGGGGGCAGCCACACTGCTCTGCTCTATGTTTTTGTCTTCTCCTTCCTCCTCCTCCTGTCTCTCTGTGGTCGGCTCGAGCTCGAGTCCCCGTGCCAAGAAGGACTCTTGTTTCACAGGAGTCTCCGTTTCACGCCCTTCATCGACTCTCTCTCTCTCTCATCACTGAAAAAGCTGTGTACATAGTAGTGCTGTAAAGCTTTGCTTGCTTGTTTACTTTTTTTTTTTAACTGTAGGCTTAATTTAGACACCAGTATCATATGACCGACTGGAAACTGACTATTGCAAACTGTTTTTATCTGGGAACTTTTTTTTAACTGGTTGGCTTCATGTTCATACATTTGCTTGTTCTTCCTTTTATGCTTTTATTTTTCTCTTGCTGGTGTCTTTATTTTTTTTAATAGCATTTTGGAAATGTTTTGCCAATACTAGATATGCTTTTTTATTTTTTCTTTGATTAATGTTCAAGGAAATGATATGAGTTGTCATTTTTAGGCTTTTGCATCGTTTGTACCTCCCGCACAGAATTATCAGTCAAGACCATGGATGGTTTAAAAAAGATGGACGACATGACAGCTCCCCAAAAGTGAAGCCAAAACATTCTGAGCTCCCTCTGCTGAGTGGCTGCAGTACAGCTCCGCCTTGTTCATGTCCAGACATGGACTAGAAAATAAACACCACTTCTCAGACCTTGTTTCTGTCATAGTTAGTTCTTAACATGCTGATTTATGAATTATGTTCACATCAAGAAGTTTAGTTTTGAGTAGTTATTCGATGCTAAAGATGAGTATTAGGAGGAGGAAACGTAAGGAAATTTGACACAAGAGTCATTAAGCTTTCCATACCTGACACAAGAATCTGTTCTGCTGTGGGAAGGACATCAATATCGTCAAAATTCTGCCACCAGTGCGATTAGTCACCGCCTTTTCTGAGGGGAGTTTCAGCTTCATTTTTGTACAACGGGAGGAAGTGGAGACAAGTCGTCCTGCTCTACCTACAGTCATAGGTCAAGTTAGCGGTCGATGTTTTGCTGTAACAGTTACGGGATACACACAAAACCATTTTTCTTTTGTTGAAAAACTATAACGGCTGTGAATTACTTCGAGCACTTCATAACAAAAACTTATTCTATGATACTTTAAAGATAATTTAGGAAACAGAGCAGGGAGGGCTAGAAAAAAAAATCTCAAGTCCACCTCGAGTCATTTTGTGACACCTTGTTTTACAGCCACCCGCGACTAAGAAAAGACCCGAGTGTCACCTCTTAACTGCTGCTGTATGTTTATGTCTTACCCACTGGCTATTCTAAAATAGGACAGCTACCAGCGCTAACTGCTCCATGCCCAAGCAGAGCGTGCCATGCTATGTCAGGCTCTGCTTGGGCCCTCTCTGGTCAGAAACTGTCCACGTGTGTGAGGAGTCCATGAAGAAGAACTGACCTCAGGGTTTGGGATGGTCAGCAGCAGCAATGAGGCAGTGTGTGGAGGTTTCACTTCTTGTGATGAGTTCACTCAACGTGGAATCCAAAAAAAAAGAATAACGTGACTTTGTAGATTTTGCACTTGTCGACTACCTATCTGTGCATGCTTATCACCATTTCTACATGTAAGCCCTTTCTCAGACGTACTTTTGAATACTAACTCTATTTATGTAAGGGTCATGTGAAAGCAATCATAATTTCCGTGTATATCAGATGACACACTTAATGTCTGTGCTTTCTTAAACACAAGAGAGAGCTGGCTCTTGAGAAGCAAAGAGAGATTCACGTCGGTGGGAAAGTGGTCCAAAATAGTCTGAGTCCCCAAAAAGGATCAAGATGCCATCATCACTGGACCTAAAAATAAATTCCTCTGTTAGTTTGAAGCCTGGAGGGGAAAAAAGAGAAGCTTCAGGTGGATGTCGTCTCTGTGTGTAAAATCAAATAGACTGTGGTGAAATTTGCACAAAACTTCTATATGTTACGTTTGTCATCCCCGGGCAGCTCACTGAACACCCGTCATCCCTGGGTTTGGCATGTCCTTGCCTGTCCTCTTCTGATTTGTCTTGCCTTCAGACTGTTCCAGTGGGGCAGCTGACAGGGGTGATATTGGTTTTCACAGCTGTGACTGTGCAGTGACGCAGCATGCCTATGTATAGAACTTTATTCCCCTGATTAGAAAAAAAGAAAAAAACAGTTAACTCTTGTTTCTGTAACCGAATCAGGAAAAAAAAGTTCAATAAAAGTGTCATGTTTGTAGTTAACTTTTATATTGATGTGGTGGTTTTATTTCTGACGTCGTGATTTACATGGTTGTTCTCTGGTGTTATGATCAGAGCCAAAGTGATTATGGTTTGAGACCAAAGCAAATACACTGATGTGGTTATTTCAGAGACAAGTCTGATCAATCCAATCAGCTTAATCCGTAAATATAAAGATTTTTAATTAGGGTTATTCATTAGAAAAATATGTTGTGTTTGACTTGCTAGTGAGATGCTTGATAAAAACCTTAATGGAGACTTTTTTCATTCATTTGACAAAATTACATTTTGAAACAAACTTTGTGAGTAAATTGTTGGACATTTAGCTAAATGAAAGTTTCTTATTTTAACAAAGGATTCGATAAGAGCGATGACTATATCCGCTAACTATAAAGCTACCATGGGCAGCCAGTTAGCTTCGCTTAGCACAACGACAGGAGCCGAGCGTATACTCGATATACGATTTCAGGCCAATTGAGTCCACATTTTGAAATCATATGACAGCCAGATAGCATAGCTTCAGTCGTGCAATGGCCGACCACGGCCCGATCACCTCTGCTCCCGACCAGTTGGATGATTTTCTCGCATGTTTGAAATGAAGGTCTGCAAAATCTCGCACAAAGAGCAGAGCCACGAGCCAATTCCCAAACTTCTGGACTTTTGTCCTCTGATTTAGCCTGCACAAACTGTCAGAAAATGTCTGATATATACGTGGCAACAGTAGACATGTCTGTTTAATTGGTCTCTTCTTCTGTCATCAAAGAAACGTTAGTTGGAGATCCGCAGATATTTCCTGCCGATAGGTAATATTTGTTATGATTTAGATGCTAGAAGGTTTTTGCAGTGTGTATATTTGAGCCGCATGCATATGTGACAACGTAAAATCACATCTGTTGACAATTGTTAATCCTCTGTCCTGATTTAATCCATAGGCTATAGTATGAGCTCTCAGGTCACGCCCGACAATCAAGTGGTGCAGAGTGAGAACATAAATCTGGAGCTTTGTTTGTGCATTTTAAACGATTTAGTCGCACAGTGAACTTACATTCTGCCAGAAATGTTAAACCACCGTACAATATACCCCGGTGCCATGTCAATTTGTGGACTTTAGAGGTCCGAGGACCCAGATCCCAACAAGCCCATCCCCCCGTTTCCATTTTTTATGCCAAGCTAAGCTAACAAGCTGCTTGTGTTAGCATGCAAATAACCATAGGACATTAGAGTGGTACCATTTACTTAAAGTTTATTTATATATTCCAAATATGTCAAAACTTGAAACTCTTGAAGGCAGTTTTAATCAATATATTTTTAATAATACATCAAAAGATATACATATATATTATATTAATCTTAGGCCTCTTACATCCTGCATGTTGTGTTTGGAAATAAGATTAAATAAAATGTTTGTCTGAATTTGTCAGGTGAATGAGGCTTATATGAAGTGTAATGAGATAGATTTGGTGTGATTTGAGTGTTTACAGTGTGTATTCTGCATACATTCAGCCATGAATCACAGCCCATAACATGCTGTTTTCAGGCTTTACACTGACGGCCTGGTGCCCCCTCTCTCCTGCTGCTCAAAGATCCAGTTTAATTCGGTTCCAGTGCTGTCAGACTCCGTGGAGCTGGCTGCACTATCAGATGTCCCCGGAATGAAATGGGCTGTTTTATCACTTCACCCAGGAGCAGCTGTCTCCCAGACATCCACATACCTGCAGAGGGAGATACATGACCCTCCCTGTGGCCCACTGTGAGGCAGCGTGCATCAGTGCATGGTCGAGGGATGCCATCCATCAGGAGACCTCCCCCGCCTCGCCTCTCCGCAGAGGCACTGGGGTGGAGACACCAGAAGTATCCTCTCAGGTACGCAGAGTTCAAGGAGGGGGTGGAAATCTGCCAGGAGTGCACTTTATTCTGTGTCTAATGACACCGCCAGGAGAAGACAGCAACAACCTGCACTGTCTTGTTGACATTATCACAAATATTAGAGCGGTCAGTGAAGCAGCGTGAAGTCTTTTTATCCTCAATACTTTTGCTGATCAAATTAAATTAACTTTCCATGGCTGATATGTGACATTTAAGATGTTGGATGACTAGAAGGTGCAAAAAAACAGGAAGGAGGGATGCAAAGTGTCTGACATTTAAGAATAACAAGACAAAACTGTATCCATGTAAAAAAAAAAACTGAGCAGACTCCATAAAACGATATGTAAAATACATGAAATTAACACGTCAAACA
The DNA here is from genome assembly GCF_963584025.1 of Labrus mixtus. NCBI lineage: Eukaryota > Metazoa > Chordata > Actinopteri > Labriformes > Labridae > Labrus > Labrus mixtus. The sequence goes on along the minus strand of NC_083631.1, from coordinate 5,531,812 downwards.
TTCAGCTGCAGCAGAGACACCACCATACAGTGTCAGTTTCTATAATAGCGAGTGTATACTCCTAATTTTAGTGACACTTTTCCATACAAGGTCATATACATTCACATATAATTAATTATAAATTGATTTGTTTAATGGGCTATAATCTCAAACCTGCTCTTCAGCTTCTAATGTTCAATTTCCATAGTATCAAGAGATGTATAACAGGCCTTTTTATTCAGTAGTGGGGGAATAGAAAGATCAATGGAGATTATTGGATTTTCCTTTCTGCTGCTCGGTCAGAGTTGCTGTCGATCACCTGTCAGCCCTCTCAGCAATGTTTTTCAATTTCCTTTTTTTAATTTCCTCTGTTTCTCTGACACACAGTGCTGCTGTGCATGCAGGATCACCTTTCAGCCTGACCTCAGTTCCTGGCTCAATCGGAAATGCTCCAATCTCTTTGGTGCGATACATATTGCTAAGGAAAACAGAAACAACAAGGAAAATGAAGTAGCTGGTTATCAACCAGTGAGCGGTCTGCTGGAGGGGCTGAGAGGAAATATTTAGTCCTACTAGAGGCTACAGTATTACACGTGAACCTTGCTGTATGGTGTTCATTCGTTGGGTGAGACTCGTAAAGGGAAGTGATCCATCAAAAAGGCAATGAAAGCAATCAACTAATTAGACACGGACCTCGGACCATAAATCCTCACATGGCCATATCCAATTGGTTACAGGCGTTTTTAATGGCTTGTTTGAGTGATCACTTTGGTCACTTTGACATCAACCTAACACAGTTTAATAGCCTTTAAACACCAGACAAACCTTGTACACACAGCAATGATTTCAGTTAATAGAACCCCAAGTCTGGACGAGGTTTCGAGTTCCTGGTAAAGACGGAGACGCCGCAGTCATGGTTTATCACGATTATCAGTCAGTGTTGGTGTGGAGTTCATTTTGGGCTGGTCGTCAGCAAGCTGGGGGTCATCAGCCAATCAACGACCTCAGGGGTCATCTTGGGGGTGGGGGTGTGGACCACAGTGCTCTGGGGGGTGGGGGACACAACCTGGATGGACACGTCTGAGTTGCCGGGCTGAGGACTTTCTGGAAGATCTGCCATAACAGAGCCAACTGGAGACAAACAAGAACAACTTCCTGAACATGGACAGGTGCTCTGTTGTGTTTTAGACAGGCTGTAATAAATAATCATCACTCCTGAATGTCAAACCTGCCATTCTGCTCTACTAGTCTGCACTCCACTGAGGAAACAGCATTCAAAAAGCATGAAACATCTCTTCTTAAAAAATTGAAATATGTCAGATTTGTCAGACACTTCCTAAAAGTTTAACCAATGCATGTCTGAAAGCCTTTTTTTTTTTTTTTATACATTTGATGTTGGCCCACTTTCTGTTTCTAGTACAGATTTTCTTAAGTAATAAGCTACCCTCTGTTTTTGTCTTCAAAACAAAAGCCTCTTCTCACCTGCACTGCACTCATTAAGATTTCCTCAAATTATCCGGGTGGGCAGCATGTTTGAAAACACAGATTTTATTCAGACTTTTTGCTGCCAGTCTCTTAGTAAAAATAACACCAAGTATTCGGGTGAGTGAACACAACAGGCAGTAGTCAGAAAAAAATCATTCCTATCCAGTGTGTGGTATTGATGACCTATCATGTGAAACCGGTGGGATCTTTGAGCACGTTGGGACCCTGCTACAAACTCTTTTCTGCTTGCCAATATGTTATTATGTTGAAACTGGAGAAATGTCCAATAACATGTCGCATTAAGAAACAGGCAAAAAGTGTAATTTGTCCACTATCTTGTATACCTTAGACGCATTACGTTGGGACTTTTGCAGCTTTTTATGTCATGTCCTGTCTCCCGGGACTCAGCACACCCGCTTTTTCAGGAGTTTTGCGTTTGTGTGAATAAAGCTTAAAAGACTTATTTCGTTATTGTGCGAATGTGAAAACAGTACAAGTGCTAACAAAGCATACAAAACAAGGTGCAGGAGGACAGTAAAGAAAGACAATATCATTTAGTATAGACTTCAACATACAAAAATACATTACATAACAATTAGAAATAATAATGTCATGTGTAAGGGGTATTTTTGAAAGGGACATTTTTTGGAATTAGTTGTCTGGAGTGGATGATGTGTGAGGGTCTATAACATCGGATTTTACTCTAAGTGTACAATTTATGGTGATTGCCTAACTATTCGTACATTAGTCAAGACGTTATTGAATATAATTGATAGGGAAAATATTTAAAGGCCTGTGTTTTAAAACCTGTAAGACAAACCATGATTCAGCCCATCTCTCTCTCGCAGTGACAGCTGCATTTTTTCGGCCTTCTGTGATCTGCCAGTAAAAGGCGATAGCTGTGACATTATAGAAGTGAAGCAATGATGAATAGGCTGCTATATATGGCCACTTATACCATAACAGGAGATACAGACAGGCTCGAGATGATGCTAATAGTCGAGGTTCTGCTCTGTTAATATCCAAATGACTGCAGTGGTGATTTAAAGTGAGATTTAGAAAAGTGTTCATTTCACTTTTATTACTCAGTAACATCTGTAGCATCAGTTGAAGCGCTGATGCAGCTCCTAAGAGCTTTTTTATTATTTAAAAGTGAATTTCTCTGTTTGAAAATACTCTGCAGATGGTCTATATTATAAATGATTCTGACAAGAAAAATGCACAATTTAACCATGCGCCAGATGCTGCAAGAAAAAAAAATTGTGGCTGACACATTTTTAAAAAATTGTATAATCCTATGATATACTTTTGATAACATGCAATGTTCTACAATCACTTATGAGGTGTTTCTCTGGTTAGCTAGCTCACTACTCAGGCTGAAGGTAAACATCCGACATGTCCGTCTAGAGTCAAGGACAGTCCTGTGGTGATTCATGAGCTGCTGAAAGCTGCACCTGCCAAACAAGCTGTGACCTTTTGATCCTGAGGTATCATTGTTTGTCCGCTCTCTCAGTTGCTTTCCTCCCACAGCTTCTGTTTTTCCTCTGCGTCTCTGACTAATTCTGATTTCAGACTGTGAAATGTGAAATGGCAGGAGAGGAATCACATGCCGGTCTCCTCGGGTCAGATGAGATGGGTGCAGCTGTTGCGGTTTCGACTTAAGAGGGCGTGTTTACAGTAGAGAGGTGGCTTCCCTAAATAATCTCTCTCTCCCTCGATCTCTAACTCATCCGCTCTCTACCACAGACCCTAACATGGGTCATTTATTTGTCAGTGCTGGAGGGCAGTGCTTGCCTCATTACATCCAAAAACACAACAGCAGGATAAACCAGCCAACAAACAGCATCATCCCTCCCTCCTCCCTCCATCGCTCTCTGCTGTTTCTAACTCACACATTTCTGGTTCCCTACTATCCTCACAACCATTTCAGATTCTGTTGAAGACGTCAGGAAAGGGCTTTCAGTTGGGACGGACATGGCAGACTCTCTTGTACTCTCTCTCTCACTCACACACACGCGCTGATCCCCAGGCCCCCCTGCTATAATGTCAGGTCAGCAGCAGCGGTGCAGGAGCAGTAGCAGCAGTTAACAGCAGCAGCTCAGTGTTTTTGTGGAGGAATGTTCGTCAGCCCCACACTGCTGCAGTGAGCGCCTTTGTTGTGTGGAATGTGTCAGTGTGTGTTTATGATGGTGTCATTGTCTGTAGGTGACAAACAAAGAGGTGACACGACAGGCGGCTAAGCTACGTACACAGGCAGAAGTGCCCCAATGGTTTATTTATCTTATAAAGGACCAGGATCCTTTTTCTTTATAACCATGTGAACAAATAACTTTTTTGTAGTAATATTCAAGTGGGATAACAGCTGGGTCGAGTTCACTTTGGAATCTGATATTTGCCTTATTTCAGAAACAATGAAAGAGCCAAAAAGAAAAGCCCTCTAAGTCGGACTGAAACTTTGTGCTAAATGCTAACTCGCTAACATGTTCACTATAACAGTGACAGCATGCTTATGATGAGCAGATATCATGTTTACCATGTTATCATGTTTTTTTGTCCTCATGTTTACCATGTTATCATGCTACCACATTATCTTTTGTGTAGTAAATTAGCATGATAATTAGCTTATTAGCACATACCTGAAATTACAGAAATGGCTAATGGGACAGTTATCATCACGCTAGTTTTTGTTCAAGTCATCATTTTCGTGGTGGTTTCCTATTAATTGGTTATGTGATGCTATAAAAAGGTATAAAATGCCATGATTGACAGCTCTGTTGGCGAATGTGGGTCCTGCAGCGCTGTGTGCACCTGATTAGCAAAGAAGAGGAGACACAGCAGAACACCAACAAAAGAGTCAAATAACTTTCCATCTTGTCTTCTTCAACAAGATACAAGAGTCTCAGATTTTTAACGGTAAGTAGAAAGTGTGTTTTTGTGGGTTGACATCAAGACCTCTTCCAGACAGTCTACTGTGCAGACTCTGGCTCAAAATGCCAAATATAGTATTTTGGCTTCATCTTTGTACAACTGGAGGAGGTTGAGGCTTGTTGTCCATCTGTATACAGTCTACAATGTGACAACATAGCTTTCCTATGAGCTAAAATGCAAAAATTAGAAAATGACTCTTTGCCACCGTCTTTTCATGTATCACCTAAAAAACCAGCACTGTTTAATACTGCTGACCACTTTGTGCATGAGCGTGTGTGTTCAAGGACAAAGTTTTGTCACTCTCATTGAGCTCTAAAGCCAGTAAATCATCCTGGACATATGCCTGCATTCCCAGCTGCTCTGCTCTTTCTTTCATGTTGGCATACAGTACACACACACACACACACACAGATTCAATCAAAGGCCTGGACACACTTTATCATTTCATTCGTCTCTCTCCGTCATCATCACCCTCACTCTGTGTCTGCTCTCTGTCTTCACATGTATCCCTGTCCTCTGCAGTATCTCTCTCACACACATACACACCCTGAGCCCTGCAGACATTTACTTTCTCTCCTTCACTCGCAATCTCCTTTCTCTTTCTTCCCTACTCACTTCCCTGTCTCTTTCTTCTTTCTCAATCTCCGTGTCTGCTCTCATTCTTTCTGTGTCGCGGCTTTCATATCCTCATCTCTCCGCTTTCACTTCAAAGCTCTGTTCAGATCACTTCTCTATCCCTGCAGTTTGTGTGTCAAAGTGTGTGTCTGACTGTACTGTGCACCATTTGGTGTGTATATGTGAGTATCAGTGTCTATACTTCTGCATGGGTTGCACTGTAGCTTATTTCCGTGACTGTAAGATGTGGTCGGGCCACAGGAGAAAACTTAACCTCATGGATGTTGTGCTGCTGGTGAGCTGAGAACTTTCATTCAGTGAAACAATATGAATTTGTGTGTGTGTGCGTGTGCGTGTGCGTGTGTGTATGTGTGTGTTCTCACCTCTGCTCTCTTGTTTTGCCCAGAACTGCTCAACAGTTTTGGCAATGTCACGGTTCTCCCTCAGTTCTTTCTGCCACAGGCGCAGCTCCTGCACATCTGGGCGAACTCGTATCTACAACACACACACACAGGTACATAGCTTTGCATAAGGTTACATCATCAAAAAAAGTGAGCTGCCAGTGCTGTCTTACGTTACTATATCTTTCTGTATGTTGGACTTTTTTTTTCTCATTTACTGCGTATGAGACAGTACTATATTTAAAAATGTATAAATTATTTTGTGTTGGCCAATTTAAAGTCCCATTTAAATCCTGCTGTAATATGAGAATTGTGGAATGGTGGAAGCTGTGTCTGAAAAGGGCCCTTCTGCATTGAAAAACCAGTGCTATTGATGGTAATGAAGCGTGTTAAGATGTATAACCCTGTGTGTCCACGTAGATGGGTAAATGGGTCAAACTCTGCTGCAGATTCATGTCCAGCTGACTCTTGTTCCTCTCTCTGCCCCGTCTGGTCTGGAGCTGGTCACGCTTTTGTTGTCAGAGGAAACCCCTGTAGTTGTTGTGTTGTGGTTTTGTGTAGGCTGCTGGCTTTAGTGAGAGATTACTAAATGCTATCATTGATTTGGATGAATAGAAAATATCCCTGAAGGGCTCAATCATTTTTCTCTCTTTGTCCCCTTCTACTACTTCTACTCCCCCATAACTCTGCATCTTTCTCCTCCCAGTATCCTCTGACCCTGTCCTCTCTTTCTTCTCTCTAACAACACCTTACTCTCTCCTCCTCTTTTATCCATCACTCTTCTCTTCTCTCCAGGCCCCTTTACGCCTCCCTCTCAATTGGAACCAAACATTCTCCAGAGTGCATGTTTTAATGGCCACAATAGTGTTGCTATGTTAGCAATGGTTATGAAAGTGGAGCTGTTATATAAGCCTGGCAATGGGTGGAGGAATGGGTTAGCCTAGCAGGCTTCAATAGTTAATTTAGCGGGTGTCACGGCGCTGAAACAGCCCCTCTGCTGATGGGAGCAAAGCATAGAAATGGAAATAAGGGGTGAGGGTCAGCAGGGGTGAGGGGGGGTTGGAGTCTGTTGTGTTTGCTCACCATCTTGTGTGCATCTTTCTGTGTGGCCATTTCTACTCTGTGTCACTTTCAATAGCTGTTCTGCAGAAACCTCATACCTCCAAGTTCTTCTTCTGTTGTTAAATGATGGGAATGCTTGAAAGCCATTGGACCCCTGAGGCAATGCTTCTTAATGTGACACACACAGGAGCAAAACAGGAGTCTAGCTTCTTGAAAGGCTGTTTTTTAAATATACATGCTTTGAGCACGATGCTGCATGGCAGCAGGAGACAAAGAGCTGAGTTGAATGTGAATGCATGAGAGTTTTGAAGGCCGTCTGTGTGCATCTACACAGCTGATTAGCAGGGGCCCAGTATTATAATGTGATTGTGCGCACTGTGCATCAAAGACCGGGTGTGCTGTTTGAGAATATTAATACATTTGAATCACACTTACAAAACAACAAATGCAAGTTCCCATCTCATCTAACGAGTTTGAATCATTACTGAGTCTTTGATAATACGCTATCTTGTTGCTGTAATTGTCCTTCTCACTGAGCCTGTTTATGTGTGCTTGTGAGTCATTTCTCATGTGTGCGCATGAAGGTACGGATTAAAGTGATTAGAAAAAATTATAGGACATTGCAAGGCTGCATGAATTCACACGCATCATTTAGCATGCAAAAGTGCAACAACACATGTGTGTACAACACACAATGCATATTCATGACAAATAAATATCATGGTATTTGCCTCTATAGATCATTTTCATTTAAACACCATGTTGAAAATCTCATCATCAAACTGCAAAAAATTACGAAAGTTTAGTTTTTCATTTCGCCGCATATGATCCTTTCTAGACTGTTTAAATTCTGCATCTTTGTATCTCAACGTTATTGCAAATGATGGAAGCCTCAGTAATTTATGAGGTTCAATAAAGATTTGAAATAAAGTGAAAGTCACAAAGACATACGAATCAAATTACAAAACAGGGGCTTCATCCTCTCCCATCTGTCAAAGCTGACACCACTTGCAGCACAAGTAGAACCCCCCCCCCCCACACACACACACACTTACTACGTTCCCACAAATATGTGCACACAGTTTCTCACACACACTTCAATCTCCCTGCATGGCCTTTCAAGCTGCCGGCCTTTTTTTGTGCAAAGCTGCCTGTGTGACCGAGCTCCTCTCCCAGTCTCACACGCTGCTGCAGCAGCACAATGGTTTCTGTTTGGAGGAAGCGGCTGCAGTCACATCAGCAGACGCAGTGACAGGCTGTATAAAGGCACAGATTCACACCCCATCCAAGAAGCCGATCCTTCATGTTTTTGTTGACTGATGCTTCCATCAACACTTCACTGGCAGATCAACTTGAGGTCTGATCAATGCATTGGAGACCCGGGCATAGTATGTATGTAGTGTCACTAAGACTATACTACAATTAGATCTAAAATACTCCATATGATGAAAGTATCCCATCCAATCCTGGTCCAGTGTCCTCCTACAGCCCATCTGTATGAAGGGAAAGTGAGGACGAAACAGAGCCGTCAGCCACTGTGTGTGTCCTGAGTGCCTTTGACATATTTTCTGCATGAGTGTCACAGCGTGGCCCATCACTGTCTCAACTGTGGACCTCAGTTCAAACCATTCATGTAGCACTGCTCCCGGATCATTCAGCTGGAATCTCAGACCTAGTTCTGCAGTGGACTATGCGGCTCTCCGGGTGAGAGCGTGCAAGATTCTCTTAAACAGCTCTATTAGTTTCTGTCAAGAAGAGTACACACAGTAGGCTGCTCACAGTGCGCCCCTTTTAGACACAACTGAGCCTGCCAGCCCAAGAAGACTTTCACGTTTCAACTGGATAAAAAAATAATTTAAAATGATTCACCAAATAATAGTAATACTACTTTTTTTTTTTTGCATTACATTGTTATTCTGAGAATCAAAAAACAACAAGGTTCTTGCAAGTTTAACGAAGATACAAGACTTGCTAGGCAGATGAAATAGCAGTTGGTAAAAAGTGTATGAGCCACAATTTAACATTTTGCAGCCAAAGTATAGTTTTGAGGAAATAACATTAAGAACTTTTGTGAGAGGTGGATGGACAGATAGCTAATTTCAGGTCTGTTCTGCTAATGTGAAGCAGCTAGTTATCTTAGCTTTGCACAATAGTTGGTGCTGGAAGGAAACGTGTACCCTCAAGATCATAAATAAAGCAAATGCTACTTTTTGCTGCCTCAGCTCCACTGTTAGTTAGTGTGAGACAGCATTTCCAATATGGACACTGCCATCAATGAACTTCCAAACTCCATTTCAGAAACCAATGGGGGAATGATCTCCATTTTTTTTTTTTTACAGTATATGGGTGATCACGAGGGCTTATGGAAAAGTGGAAAACATTTGTCTTTCAGCTAAAACATGAGAGTTATATTTTACTCAACAAACTCAAACTTCAAATCAGCCCAATCTGATTCCTTTGACAACAAATGTGTGTTACATACAGGCCTTGTGAACTCATCTAACTATCTATAAGACAATCCCTACAGCTACACAGCTACTCCACACAGGACAGTGATCCGCTCAGGCCAGGAAAAGGCTAACTGCATTGTGTCTGCTTCATAAATCTCTTAGTAGAGACAGTGGAAAAGATCATGATACAATCCTGCTCCGCTGCTTGACCACAAATCCTCAGTATTGACTGCCTAATTGCACTGCCTATTTATTACACAGTAGCTACATTACTGCAACTCAGCTTAGACTTCAAAGAGTCTGAGAAGTCCTGGTGATCAGTGGAGTGTGTGTGTTTGATGTGTGTGTGCATGTACATATGTGTACATTACAGCAGCAGGGCATGGATGAATGGATTAGAGCTAGGCTGAGGCAAACGGTATAAAGAAGATTATGTAACATGTTTAGACCCATCAGCTCTTTATAGTTGTGAGTATAACAACAGACAATCGCATCGTCTAGGCCGATGTGTGTGTGTGTGTGTGTGTGTGTGTGTGGGTACATGCTGTACCGCTGCTGCTCTTCCTTCGTCCTCAATATGTTTGGATGAATCACATTAATAATGGAGGGATAAAGCTCCAATCTACAAAAATACCCTCCTTCTTTGCTTCCTGGCCCTTCGTCTGTCTGTCTTTCTTACCAACACACACACACACACACACACACACACAACCACACACACTCTGCAGTCAGCGCTGCGTCAGGCGAGTTATATAACAGCAGAGGGTGTAAGAGTGCGGGGGAAAGAGGGGGAGTGGTTGAGGGGAACAGGGCAAAAGAAGAGGTTTTAATCACAACTACATCATGATTATCAAAAGTCATTAAGTTTTTTATAAATGACAAGTTAGTATCAAAACAACAAACATAAAACTCATTTTCATCATCAAGTCAAACTAAATCCCATAATCCTATTACACTTGTATAAACCCTCAGAACTATTCTCAAGTATTTAAAAACTTACACTTGGACAGATTAGGTTGAAATATAGCTCGTCATTGTTCACTTAGATATTAAGTCTGTAATCCAAAGTCTTATAATGAGAATTTTGTCAGATTAGATTTACAATGTGAGACAACAAATATGAACGCTCCACGCCGGCACATACACAGAATCAAGTGAAGCTTTACGGTGCATCAGTGCAGCACAGCTCCGTTTGTGCTGATGTCCCCGTCCCTGCTCGTCTGCTCAATGAGCTGTTAACTGTTTTTGTCTCTGGAGTTGAGGTAACAGCAGCAGTGACACACAACGCCGCCTGTATGAGGACTTTGCGACTAACCAAAATATCTCCGCCCTGTGTATCCTGAATAAATGATGATCCTAAGAGGCCTTCCCTCAGCTTTGTACCCGGATTGTGCTGCGTTCACAGCCTCCATCTGGTTCACTTTTCTTGCATAAGGGCTGCATTTCCCTCCGTATCACAGCATTCCTAATCATCATCTGGCTTTTTTTTTTTTCATCCTTTTTGTCATCCATGCATACATTTAAAAATATTCCTAACATAGCCTGAGCTTAATCCTTCCAGATAGATCATCCCATCATATAACAATTGTTTCTTCCTGGCTGTGTCTCTCCTCCTGTGAACCCCTCTGGGTGCTGGGATGCAGTGCTATCAGTGGACCTTGCTGAACCTCTCTCCGCACAGTGGGGTCAGCCTGCTCAGTGCTGCCACCCCATGTGAACAGTGGAGAGTAAGATTGTATTTCTGTTACAGGAAAAAAAAGAGGTGTTGCCCCCTGCTGGTTCATAAATAGTCCTAGATGTGGCTTCACATAGGCACATATTCAAAAAATATTTTCATGCACGCAATACACAAATTCAACAAGAAGCAGAATAATGTTTCCACATCTTTATGAAGTTGCACATGACATTTATTTGCTCCCAATAGCTTGCTTAACAAAGCTGTATAAATAAGAGCTTCTGCTGAGAGAAGTAAAAACCTGAACCCCTGCTGTCATCCTCACCTCACACCAGACACGGCTTTATCTGCGTGTGAAGTCAAAACTCTGCTGTTTGCCTCTGGTAGTGTCTGTTTAGATCTATTTATATCAGTGCACAGAGCACTCCAACGCCCACACAGGAAGGAATTAAAGGCCGACATCACTGATGACATAATCATGCTGCTGAATGAAATTGCGTTCCTCGTGGAAGAGAGGCTTTTCAGCTGGATGGTATTATACAACAAGATCAAACTTTGGACCAATGCACATGAAGCAGGGTGTCTATAGTATCCTAAAAGAAACACTCGCACAACGCCAAGCAGCACAGATCTCTGTGGTTTGTGGGGAACTGCAGGGTTCGATCATTTTTCAATATCCAAATGTTTTCAGGCAGTAACTTAAATATTGTTGTTCTGGTCAAAGGAATAGATTTTTTTCTCATGGACCTTTCATTTAAATACATTTGGATTTTCTTCAATTTAAGAATTCCATGCCTATATTTTCCAGTCATCTTTCAGGTCCATTTTATGAACTCTCTTGTCTGCAGTCCAAGCACTAGTTTAATAAAATACTTTTTGATTTTGCTCCCTGTCATGATGAGTGTACCTTGTATCCCCTCCAGAAAGCCTGGATGAGCAGAGCAGCCTGATCCTCGCTCAGCTGCAGAAACAGAGGGATGGGAGGCCTGGGACTGAAGAAAGAAAAGGTTTGATGAGACAGAGCAGAAAAATGCTCTACCTTACTTGCATAAGAAAACACATCATGTACACTCACTGCATGCGGAGCCAGTTCTTGACAAATGGGATGTCGTGAAAGTTCACATGGATCTGTTTCTGCCTGCTGGGGTTGTGGCTGAGGAAAAGAGAAGATTTAGCTAAAAAAAAATTACACACAGCATTCAGATAATAAGATTTAAAATAACTAAGGTTAAGGTGTGTGTATGCATATGTGTGTGTGTGTGTGTGTGTGTGTGTGTGTGCAGGCTCTTACTTGTAAAGCCACTCAGTTAGAAAATCAAACGGGTTAAAAGCTGTTATTTTCCTCTGTAACACAAAAGAAAGTAATCAATATTGTACATCACACAAAACTATTAATAAATAACAATATATACATTTACAATATGATCATGTTTTCAACTTACAACTACAGTTGTGAAATGAATGTGGTGAAGTAAAAAAAAAGAAATTCAATCTAATTTAGAGTGGCTAGCTTAAAGTAGAAAACAGCAAAAAAGAAACACTCGAGTAATTTAAAAGAACCTAAAACCACAACATTTTTAGTCTTTTTAACATTTTAAAATCATTTTAATGTTATCAATTAACTCAGACCTCAAAACAGCCATGTTTCTGAGCTTCTGTCAGCAAAGCCTCGAGTCCAGGCAACAACACTGGAAACACTCCCCTCTCCAAAAACTGTATGACAGGACCTGACACAAAGGTACATTCATACATCACGTACAGACAAGAATGACAAAGCAGACAGATGCTCCCTGCAGAGCGTGAGCCATCATCTTACTTGTTTGTAGTTTAAGAGGTGATGTAGTTCCTGATGCTGATTGGGGCCTCTGGCTTGAAGGACGCGGTTTTTGTAACACGGCATAGCCAGCGAGAGCCGGGTGACCAAGAAGAGGGTCAAAGTCTCTGAGCGGATCATCATCCACAGACACCTGATGAAACCAAGGATTGTACTGTATAATAGTTTTGTCAGACAATGTCTACAAGATTAGAAACAGGATAAATTGAAGGATATGTTCACCTTGGCTGTGGTGAGTCCATAGAAGACTGGGGAGTGTGTACTAGCACTGTACTGGGAGATCTGGGTGCTCACTGAGCTGCTATCTGTCCACACAGCACTGGGAGGACGGGGCTGCTCAGCTTCATACTCTCCAGAAAACACAAACAAAATAAAAGCTATTATTGTACATAGTTTCCATTAACAGAAGCTTAAACAAATAGTGTTTATCACCTTACCTTCACAGACTTGTTGCCAAAGTGATTTTTTGGCACCGATTGTTTTAGCCATTATTTTGCTGATCGCGATAGTGGTTGCCGGGGACTCACTGGTTGCCAAGGAAGTAGTCATGAGAATGACTTCCGGTGTTAACAAAAAAACAACAACCCAAAAAACCTTCAAGACTTCAAGAGGCAATGGGAAATAAACATTGACTTTAACTGTAAGGAAATAACTTAATGGGAAAATAAAGCAACATTGATCAGAGTTGTTGTATAAACGAGTAACCATTATCGGGCATTAAAGGATTTTCTTTCTGAACGCGACCGCATCAACTATGACAACTATAACCACAAAGTAGGCCTATTTATTATTATTTTTTACTTTAGTGGACTTTAACGTGTTTCTATGGACATTCTTTTTTCATTTATAAATGATCAACCTTATGTTTTGATGACGTAACACCGTAAAATTAACGTTACAAACCGTAATTTCGGGTCATTAACATACCTGATTTTTGCACACATAAAAACAGCGTAGTTTGCTTTGACTGTGCTTCTCAGTTAGATATTATTGAAACACTGATTGAAATTCGCTGCAGCGCCTCTACTTATAATTCGTTATTTCCGGTATTCACCGCTAGAGGGCAGCAGATATCTTAATATGCTTAAATTTAATTTACCCCTTCAACTCAAAATCAGCTGAAAATCCCGCTAAATCCTTCTGTGATCTCGAATAAAAATATACAATACATGATTTTGCGTTAAAACATTTTTTTTACCATTAACTCTTGGTTACAACAAAAAGTTGATTGCCTCCTAAATTTATTTCTATCAATAATTTAAATCCAGTTCACTCAAAAAAGAAGTATAACTTAACTCTTAAGAGAAAGCATAAACTAAGCAGATGTCAGGTACTTACTTTTTTAGAGACACTTTCAATCGATCCAGATGTACCCGGGAACAATCCTGTTGGACTTAAATTCAGCTGTTACTGTTACCACTTTTAAAAATGTTGACGATCAACCAGAGAAAATACTGCATGGTGAGAAACAATTATCTCTAGAAGGAAACATTATACAGTTAGTTTTAACCCATGATTAAGTTGTTCAGAACGCTTCATCAAAATTAAAGTCTTTATTGGAATATATTCCAAAGCAGTAAAGCCATCTCATGACTAAACAAAAATAGCCTCTTATCTTAAAAAAAAGTCCCAAGATGGTTTCAAAATGCACTGAACAGCTTTTGACAAAATATACATTGCAGTAACTCATATTTTTGCAGTCACTAATTTACTTGTTAATAAATAAGATTGTGAACAAAACATTTTTATACATAACATTTAGGACCTCCCGCCCGTTTGTTACCCCCCTTTTGAAGTCATCGTGAAGACCGGTGCCACAAACATTCCTCTAACAAGTTGTTGCAGTGCATCCTTAGATTAACAAACCCCCAAATTAAAAAAAAAAAGGGGAAAAAAAGGAAAAGAAAAGCAAAACAACACATTGAGTAACAGTAGAAACAATGGTAGTGATACAATAATAATAAGATTTTTTTTATAAAGCAACACTGATAAAAGCAGTTATTATAAAGGACTGACTATCAACAATGAAATATACAGTTTACATTCCTTCAGGTTTTAAGAATAAAGGGAGCTCATGTGAGGAGGACGTTTAAAACTAAGCCAGAGGGAGACAGCAAGAGCTTCCTCTTCAAAGAAACTGAAAGAAAATCCTACTTTTTTTCTACAGGAGCACTTATTTATCTTTGAAAAATGATTGTTAATTTGAGATGCCTGCCCAGGACTCAAACCTTCAGCGCAGACACACTCTAGTGTTAATACATGGTGCAAGAGCCGGTTCCAGGGGAGTCACATGCTAGAATGAATCCTAGAGTGCAGCCATAATCATACAGGTAATTTGTACAAAGTGAGGAGCGTCTTATCCTCTGAACACCTAGAGCTCATGTCGGTGGTTATATAGTATCACTGTGACGTTTGAGGATGACTTGCATCCAGCTTCAGCTTGAGAGAACATTTAGAGCCTGACTAGAAGCGGCATGTTCAGTCCCAACAGAAGAAATCGTAGTTATGGCTGTATGGATGCATGAAGCCGAGCCTCGGAAGTAGTGAACTTTTCATGTCCAGTCTGGTGCATTTCAGTCCAGCAGGCCAACCAAACAGCTCGGTTAAAGTCACTGCTGAAAAACTTGACGGCGACAAATGGACAAAAATGGTTACATGCAAAGGTGTAGTGGCTTTGATCCTGAAATAAAGTGAAAAATAATATGAGTAAAACAAGAAATCAAACTGAGATGCAGTGTGTAAAGAAATGGAGGAGAAAAGTCCTTAGTGCCCCCCATTTCATTCGTCCATGGATATGTCTGCTCAGGTCAGAGCCTGTCGCCATCGCGGGCTTATTCAGTGCAAGAGACCTCTTAGAAAAGGGGGCTCGGAGTTTAATTTACTTCTGTGGTTCCATTCCTCCTCTGTGTTCATGACAGATCCCATACAGACTTTCCTGTGATTCTTTCAACAAAACACTTGTCCATGATTCAGTCTGTGCACATTCCTTTATTAATCCACAATTTCTTTGTCTCCTTTGTCTTTCAAAACGTCCATCATTTACCTCCGAGTCCCCTCCTTTTTAAAAGAAGTTGGCGAGAGCTATGTACAGATAGGTTGATATGTCATACATGACTGTGTGTGTGGTGGTGATTGGTTCACTGAGGCCGAGGATCTCCGTGGACTCTGAAGCGGTACATGCAGGTGTATTCAGGGTGACCCCAGTTGGAGAGCACCCGCACCTCGATGATCTGGAAGCTCTTGTCATTTTGTTCCTAAAAAGAGAAGAATATTCAGAACACGCTGGCAGATAAGAACGTAATCATCTCCGACAGGTTAAGAAGTCCGACTTTTCATACCATGACAGGAAATGTTTGAAGTGACTCTCCGTCTTCCTGGTATGTGTACTGCCCGAGCAGCTTTCCCTCCTCCTGGTACTCATCGTCTAGCCCCTGAAAATAAAAAAAACTTTCAGTGAAAACAGAACATTATCACTGACGATGGAATTAAATAAATAGTCCATTGTTTCTTACAAAGACAGTGAAGTTTTGTGGGGCGCTGGTGATGTTTCCAGTGGGGGACAGGGCCTTGGGGATGTGCTCCACGCAAAAGGATGTAGGAAGGATCCTTAAGGATAACCGGATTACCAGGTAGCCCTGAGAGCCTTTGAATGCCCAGCAGTTACCAGGATACACATCAGGCTGAGGGTGTAAGAGATGTCAAGCTTAGTTTTTCAAATGAAAAAAAATCAATCCCAACAATCATTCAATGACATTAGTCCTTTATTGATTATCCTGTAAATGTAATGAAAGACTTTGTGGATAGGTTCACATTTGTTTAAGTCAGGTGTAAAGAATAGTCATGTGCTTATCTTAACACGTTATAATCGTTGAATTTACTGTTCTTCAAACTGTCCATTTAAATAATATATGCAGCTCTGACTCCTTTCCTCTGTGGTGCTGAGAGCCTGACAGCTGGGTAGCACACACCAGTTGATACTTTTTAAAAACTATTTTCAGATGTATATTTATCAGCTGTCAGTGTTTTTTTTTGTCCTGAGCCTGATATAACTAGCTGAGAGGAACAGGCATTTGCAGTGACAGATGTTGGTGTGCATGTCTGAAACATCATTTGGTGGGAGGGGCTTAGTGAAGTAATAAGTGGTAGCAGAGAGAGACGAAGGTGTCTTCCATCTGAAAGTTCATGTTGCTTATTCAAGCGTGTAGAGTGGATTTACATTTTTGTTATTACAATACTGGAGTCACTTTAGTTTCACTTTCCACACACAAAAAAAATCTACTGAAAGATATTACAGATTGATTAATTTGTGCTTCACACTCTGTAAGGTAGCACAATCAATGCACAAAGAATTGACCGGTCACTGATTTTGTTAAAATGAGATCTCAGTCTATGATACATAGGAGTGGCTCAATAAAGTGTCTGTAAATTCCACTGCATCCCTTCCCTGAGTCACAAAACTCTGGTGGTGAGGCTCACCTGGATGACCACCCGTGGAGACTGGGAGAAGTACCAGAGGGGCAGGCCGAACAGACTCATGAGGGCCGTCTTGGTCTCATATGTCTCCGAGCAGCGAGTACTGAGGATGCTTCCACCTGAAAACACATGAAGGTTAAACATGCTTGAAACTAAGTCCTAAAGTTTTAGGACATTTTTGTCTGAAATGATGGCACATGTAGAGACAGAAAATATGGACAGAAAGTGGAGGCTTGAGAACCAAACCGAATTGTTGCAATCATAAAGGTTTTTCTTACTAGACTACCAGAACATCTTAATGCCCATGCCTTCTGTGTTGTGACTCTCTCATGTAGGTCAACAGACTGCTCAGTAATATCAATGACAATGGAGTCTGACCTTCTGCTGTTAATACCCTGTTGTCCTCAGGCCTGGCTAATGCCCGCACCCTCATTGCATAAGAGACATACCGTACATTAGAGTGCTGTGCTGATAGAGCTGTTATAGAGAAGCTAGGTGGTTAATCCAAAAAGGAACAGGAAGAACAGGGAGTGATCTCGATGTGAGGCTTCATTTTTACCTCCAGACTCCAGCGCGTAGTCCACCTGGCCTGTTCGATCCTGGGAGTAGAGCCTCAGAGCGTTCTGGACAATCAGCTTCACTTGCTGGGGTAGAAAACATAACACAAATCCAACAATAAAAAGCAGCTCATCTTAGCTCATATAATTAAGATGACAATCCAAAGTGATTATGACACTGACAGTAGGAATCCATATTCATTACCTCTTCTGACATCCCCTCAGTAGAGGCAGTGTGCTGGACGCTCCCGGTCACCGTCTGAACGATGCTCTTGGCTTGGGATTCAGCTTCACCCAAGGTCTGGGCCCGGTTCTGCTCCAGCTGCAGGGACACGTTTCTCAGGATGCTCAGCTCCAGGGAGGCCAGGGAGGCCTGCAGGTCTGGTGTGTTAACGTAGCGCTGAGATAGCCAGAGGACCAGCGACTCAGGCACCTCTCCATGCTGCTCTCCTGACCCACTGCCGAAGAACAGAGCCTGCAACTCCTTACGCACCTGAGAGGACACCTGAGAGGACACCTGAGAGGACACCTGAGAGGACACCTGGGCTGATATCTGTGAAGGAATACACGGAAATGTCATGACTAAAGACATGTTATGGAAAGTGAATGTCATGAAAAAAAAGACCTAATATTTGCTGTGATGCAGTTTTGTAAAATAAGTAGATTTTTCATGAGTCAGCATTTGAGTCACTTACCGTCTCCTGCAGCATGTCCAGCTGCTCACACTTGCCCTTACATCCCAAAACCCCCTGCAGGTCCTGTCGGATTTTGCCAAGCTCCACCTCAAGTCTCTGCACCTCCACAAGCAGAGCATCATGGTCCTCCTGCTTCACACCCACACTGAGGGAGACACAGAAATTACATGTAAGCTGACATAATCTTTAAGAAGATGCTGCTGAATTTGAATGCATGTAGGTTGTTTTTTTTTTTCATGGTTTTGATACCTGACAGGGTCTGAGTCTGCTGCTGGAGTGGAAACCTCTTTGACCGGTTCTTCCCGTTTCTCGTGCTCATATTTCTGCTGCTTCTGCTGAACCTCCTACAACACATTTCATCAATAAGAATGAATGAGGACAGAATAGAAAGTACAACACTTCTCTTCATTATTTCTGAAACTCCCCATGACAGATAAACCAAATAAATAACAATCACTATTATAATAAGAATAATTAGATATTTGATACTGCCCAATTGCTCCTTTGTACACAGACTTTACACCTGGCACCAAACCAACCAGTTCTGCATTCATACCTGTTCTTGTCTGACCTCAGCTGTCTGGTTCACCTGTTTGAGCTTGTCAGGATTATTGTCCTTTAAACACAGGTCCCTCTGTAAGTGTCGTCTATGCTGTTATAATATCTCCTTATCTTGAAGCATGATTTGACTCAAGGCTTTGTGTGACTGCATGCGTCTAAGTTTGCTTTGTTGTGGTTTACCATTGACCTCTTGTCTCATAATTTGTACTTTATTGTGTATTATGATCGTAATGCTTTAATTAATACATTTATTTCTTTAGTTTTTCTTATTATTGTGGCCATTTTGACTTCTACAGCTAATTAAACACTGGGGCACTGCTGTTGAATCATGTTTCAAAACTCAATATCACTAAGTTACAAAAGCTCATTGAAGCTGGCCTGAGAGCTGCTAAAAAGATGATCCCAGTGAGCTGGAAGCCTCGTCACTCCCTCACCAACAGACACAGAGTCCTACCATTTATAGCTGTTATCCATGTGGAGTTATCAACTGCTCCAGTAGAGGGAGCTGCTGAGACAGGTCTACACAGCTGGGGCTCTGCAGCCGATTCGCTGAAAGATCTCTTATAATTCCCTCTTCCTTAACCATGGTGTCTGCCATTGTATTCAATAATCATAAATTATTACATGTGCCTTTTTGTATAAGGATGAATATTGAGGATGTATGGTCTCTGTGTTTGTTTTTTTGTTATCTTTATATGTAAGATATATGAGCCATCCTGCCACAATTCACTATGCATTTTTTGAATGCGTGTGTTTTCTGAGTGCAGGCAGTGGCATCTGCTATGCATACCTCAGTTTTGGCAGCCAGAGTGCTCAGCAGAAGTTCTAATTCAGCCAGCCGTGATGCATGACTCTCTTGGTGCTCTTTCTGCTTCTCTTCGCTCTGCATGGAGCAGAGGTTTAGAAAAAAACATGAGACATTTATTAGCATGCCAACATTGACTTTTATCAACACATCACTTTTAAAACTCAATATTACAACACTTATTCTCATCTCCATACCTTTACTCTGTTAGTGTTCTGCTGTTCCAGCTCTCCCGTCACAACGCCCAGCCTCTCCTCCAGCAGGGAGGACACCCACAGTCCCAAGCTCTCCCTGTCCGTCTGAGTGTGGAGCTGCTCCTTCAGGGTGCTGTAGAGACCCAAAACCTCCCCATGACGCTGCGCTTGATTTTCGTCACCCTTTTTGACGCGTCCCCACAGCAGGGCGAGTTGCTGCTCCACACGTTCCAGTCGCTCTAAATCAAGGCTAGAGACGGCCAGCGGGGGAAGGATCGGCTAGGGAGGAAGAGAGAGTTTGAAATTATATCTTTTTCAAAGTCATATTGGGATACAGTCCATTATTTTAGAAGATTATTTGCTTTAATTTTTTATTTATGTGTCTTACCGGTGCCTGTGAGACTGGTGTGGCTGGGGTTTGTTCTAGTGGAGTCTCTGGTGCAGGGACGGGGACAGAGGCAGGAGCTGGAGCAGAAGCTGGCACTAAGTTAGACAGGAGGGCTAGGGGAGAGGCAGGACGCCACTCGGTTAAGTTAATGGCCGGAAGATAAGCGAGCAGGGCAGCAGTGGACGGACCCCAAAACCATAAAGCTGCATGAAGACAAAAGACAGCGAAGGTTCAACAAAACTCTCCGCTTGCAAAAAAAATGTGTAGATACATTTTGATGAAGGGTTTAAAAAATGTTTTTTAAATTACTGGCAATTTCTCTGCCTGTACCTGCCCTGAATTGTTTGTAAACTGTGTTAAGATATATAAATTTAAGGTAAAGATGAAGCTGTGAAAACTCAGCATCTTGGCTTCAAATGTTTTCATGCTTATTGCGGCACAAGCCCATACAGACTTTATATTTCTTAAACTTCAGGACTCGAGAGAGATGGAGTAGTCTACCAAGAACAAATGTGTTCATGTGTTCAATGTGTTCTTGTTTTGTTGTTGTGTAAGTATAAGTGATCAATGCTGAAACAGAGTGGAGGAGCTCACTAGAGGCCCAGCAGGCCTGACCTGAATCTGACGCTGAGTATGCAGCAGACTCTCGGGATGTGTGCTGGTTTGGACAACTATCGCTGTGGAAGGACTTCTGGCTGTTTGAGCTCAATAAATAGGTTACGCCTGTGTCTTTCACACTCACCAAGAAGGAGCAAAAGGGGTAAAAGGAGCAGCAGGAGTTTCCAGAGCTTGGGAAGGCACCTGAAACAAAGTCACACACCGGTCAGATGAAACAGAACTGACAGGAGTTCAAGTCGTTATTTCAAAAAGAAAAGAACCTCATACTAGCTTTTGTTGGAAGTATAAATAAAAAAGAACAATAATGAAAAATAGTGTAATGCATTTGTGAAATATATGATAACTTTTAAAGAGCATGACTTATTAAAAAAAAACAAACACTCAACTTATTCATTCTCACTCATTTAAGGGGGAGGATTCTCTTACCGTGTCAGAAAGAAGACATTGAGGAGAGACATGAGAGACACCAGCTGGTACCATCCCAATGCAAGAAAGCACAGAAGTCCCCTGCCTGCCTTCACTGCACACATTGAATAAATATGAAAAGGAAAAAAAAAATTCAGACCACACAGACAGAACTTGCTGCACAAGACAGAAGCAGGGAGGCTGCTTATAAGGAGGCTCTAAGGAGACAAAATGTGCAGCTGACCTGGAGCTGCCAGGAGCATCCAGAACAGAGAGAGCAGCCTTTGCAGTACGCTCCCAGCTCCTGAGCCCAACGCTTTCCCCGCTCTCACCACGCAGTAACCCGGCTGGAGGAGGCAGTAACCTGGATGAGAAAGTGGAAGGAGGGAAAATGTCAGCATGTCTAAACTCAACAGTCCTATCTTTGTAACAGCACATCTACAGGCTTTCATCAACAAAGACAAAGTGCTAGTTAACCTGTGTAAGCTAGGACGCTCCAGAGCGCCCCCGCCAGGCGCTGTGATCTGGAGGACTTTGTCAGGAGGACGGTTTGTGTTTCAGAATGCTGCTTCCCTTTACAGTCATCGCCTGCGTGCACCAAAATAATGGATAGCAGGCAAAGAAAAAACAGACAAACAAAAGGATGTGTAAATAAAAGACATTACGATGGAAGCAATGACAAAGTAAATAACTTCAGTCACAAAATGCAGAAGAAGCACAAAATAATATGAGATGTATTCAGTAAAAAAGAAAATTCAAAAGGCCACTTGCATACATGTTGCACAATGACTGAATGACATATGGCATGCACAGCTTGACACATGTTGACTTCTAAGCCGTGCAGTGACTCATGATTGAAGCCGATTCTACAAAAAGGGACGCTAAATACACGTCAGCCTTCAGACATAATATCACTGCCTTTCTATTGATACAAAATGCTTATTTTGTTCCCTGGATGAAGCTGCAGAGCTGTTTTTGTAACTTGTTTGTCTTTATTTTCTGATTTTAAAACTATTTTTCATTTATTTATTTTTACAGGGGAAAGAACCACTGATCGAGATTTTCCATCAAATCTGTTAAACCCCTTTTAATACTATCAGTAGTACCAAATGAAAAAAAAAACTTACTAAGAGCTTGTTGTTTTTATTAAGGTGGGGGATAATCATGAGTTTGGAGGACCAACTTGACCAGAGAAGCATCAGCGGGTCACATCGGTCAACATGCTGCTGACTTTCTAAAGCAGTTCACACAACCTCTGCTCGCTGGTGTGAACACAGGTCACGCATAAAATTAACTCTGTCAACCATGGCAACACCAAGACAACCAGAATGGAGCGAAAGAAAGTGTGTGTGTGTGTGCGCTTACATAGGGAACCATTGAGTTTAAGATGTGACGCATCTTCAGTCATCAGCCCCTTCACGTTCATGCTTCCACAGTAACTTGAGTGGGCTGCAACATACAGACAACACATGTATTCACTTTTCAAAATCATGTTGCCTGAGAGGAGTATGAAGAATGACTGATGATGATCAAGTAGAAGAGTAAATGCAGTTGTCACAAATCGGACAGGGGAGCAGCTCTCTGCCTAACTGTATATAGAAAAATCAACATTTAGAGTATGAGAGAGGATATACAGACGATTGCTGGGAAAAAAAGAAGAAAGAAATGGCGGAAACTGATGATTCAGAGTTTATCGTATTATGCTGCAGCTGTGAAAAGAAACAGCTTAATTTAGCAGAAGACTAGAAAAAAAAACAGATCATGCACAAACTCAATATGCCGTCAAACAGTATGTGCATGCAAAACAAAATGCTAATTTTGTTTACTGACTGCATACCATGATATTTGTTGTTGTGATTGACAGTTAATTCAACTGAATATTGATATAATAACTAATGTGACTTATATACTCCCAATAAAATGCAACTTGTACAACATGTGATAGCCATGTCTGATTTCTGGATGTACAGTTTTGGATTGTGTTTCTACTGTAGTACACTTCCTGCTGCAGAAATAGAAAACAGTGGAGTTAAAGTGAAGACTGGACGGACTGAGAAAGAAAGAGATAAGAAAGAGTTCCTTTAAAGTCAGTTCAACAACATGTGTATCAGATTATGAGGCTCTTTTCCATGATCAAGAAAGCAGGAGCTTAGGAAGGAGAGAAATGGTGACATGAAAGTTTATTAATAGAAGAGCAGCACAGGAGGTCAGGAGCTGTGACCCACGACCTCCGACCTTAGCTGGTACCTTGTCCTTCATAGCCTTTGGACCTGTGGCCCATCACCCTGTGGAGCGTGTTCTGCTTTAACAGCCACAGTTGGGACAGACTGGAGGACGCTGCTTGTCTCATGGAGTCGGAAAACGAAGTTAACACACCTGACGACAAACCCGGGTGAAAAAGATTACTGTTAGTTTAAAAACATATTCAAGGCACCGCTAGAGACACAACATAATATGAAGAAGAATAAGTTATAGCATGAGAATGAAGTGAAGAGGATGAGAGAAACGTCAAGAGGCTGTTGAAAGATAAGGAGAGAGATAATAAGGTTTCATGTGAAATAGAAATAGACCATGACTCAGCCGGAAACATTAGGCATGACGACGAGAGCTCAGGCTGAAATAAGTGTGGAGATTTAAATTAGCTGGAGAAGATTTATTTTTCACTCCAAGCTGATCGAGTTGGGTAAAACAGCCTCAAGAAAAGACAGAAGAAGAAAGAGAAAACAGAGAATGATGGGTAATGCATGGGGAGCAAAGGTAGTCACTTGTTTTATACCTTTTCCTGGAGGGCTTTTGACCCTTGAACCAAGCCAGAGCACATTGTTGTAGAGCAGGGTGACTAAGGTCACAATGGGCGCCAAGGCTCGTTTGCTGTAGCGCACACACGTGTTAGACACAGACACCAGCACACCTGGAGAGAGATTTTACTACTATTATAGTCTCATTATCACAACATCATAGTTCCATTAATGTCAATAAGAGAGAGAGGAAAAATGGCAGTCTGAAAATTTAGTATGACATTTGAATCCAATCAAACAGCATCTCACCTGTCTTGTTCCGTCTACTCCTGTCTCTGGAGTACACACTTGTGAAAGGCGATGAAGTGGAGGAGGAGAAGAGGGCATCTGTGGAAGCTACGGCAGCCTGAGATGATGATGTTAATAGTGATGAAGACTGCGTGCTATGGGAGTCCGTCTTATGAGAGTGAAGAGAGCAGTCTTTGCAGATGTACCCATTGGCGAGGGAGGTGTGGGACTTGGACGCACTGGCATCGCCGTTGATAGTCGACGAATTGTGGTCAGAGCTGTGACTCCGCGCTGATGGAGCAACAAGAATGCAGATTAAGAGCCATTCACTTTCACCACTCAGGGAAACAAATAATAAATACATTATGATGTTACTAAGAACGTATGCTTTTCCTTGACTTAAACAGTGTTACTAGACAAAGAAACAGTTAATACCCTCTGGAGAAAATGGTTTAACTTTTCAAAAGTCGCAATTCTACCATTTTTAAAAAATACTTAGCTGTAAGCCAAAGACCTGCATTTCTAACCTTACTTAAGTAATGGTACGTTTTGGGAAAATGTGCTTAAAATAACCAAATTAATTAATCAGTATGGCGAAATACCTTTTCCTCTCTGCAGCTACAATGGGCTCTGAAAGTGTAACCCATTATTAGCCACCCAATGATTCAACTTCTGTTAATTGGCCCATTAAAAGGTTTTTTTTTTAATCTTCATCTGAAAAGTGACTTTTAACTGCAGCTGCAAAAATGGAGAGAAAGTACAATAGTTCTGTCCACAATAAAGAGACAGAAGTTTAGTCTACGAATACAATATGAAGACAGAATTTAAAATATCACTGCTGCTTTTTTCTTGACTTATATATTTTCTTACAATAGTTTGTTAATTGTGGGAAATAAAAACATAGGAATGTAGTTCATTTTGAAATTGACTAAACATATTTAAAATATTGACCATGTGTGAAGTATCAAACCTCAACTAGCATTTATCATTGTTTACTTCAAAGTGTTTCAGACTCTTGTTTACTATTTTATTTCACTTCTAATACCTGACAGTACTTCTGTTTGCAACTAGCGTGTGCGTTTATCTCATCCAGATCAACAGTGAATCATAAATGACCTCGACTCTTGAGTAATGGCTTTCTTTTTCCTTAAGAAGTTTATAAAAGTGGTAAGAAGCAGGATTGAAAATGTGTTACAAACCTCGGCAGCCCCAAAAAATTATGATTGAGCCAAATGTGTTTTCCAAGACAGGCTCAATTGTTTAAACACAAAAACATCTATGTTACTTTAAATTAAGATTATTAATACATTTATAAAGGGAAGGTGAATATGTATATTATGTATGTGGTAGGATATATTTACAAGGTGCTTAAGTAACTTCTTAATTTTATTGTTTAAACAACATCATTTGTGGATGAATAAACTGACCCCAGTGTCCATCCACAGATGTGGAGGTTGTGGTGATGGTGCGTTGTCTCAGGTGGGACTGGTCGACGATGGGGGTTAGCAGCGAGGCATCACACTCTTGGTGGCTCTCCTGAATGCTGCTGCTGTTGATGGGGGTGCTAACGGCTGAGAAGGCGAGGGTTTTCCGCGGTGTGGCGGTTTGAGTCTGACTCAGGGAAAGGGACAAGGAGCCGGAACTGGACTGCTGCTTTTTGCTGCGCAGCGTCCTGATAGAGCAGAGAAAGGAAACATGAAGAGGTGTGAGTTTGTTGCATGTATGGGGCATAGAAGACCACTAGAGAGAGGTCTATAGTTAGACAAGTCTCAAATGCAAGTTCTAGGGATGGCCTTAAATAGCTGACCAAACCTTTAGCTCTCAAAGTATCATATTAAGCATCAAGCTAACAAACTAAGATGTACATCATAGTCCAAGTTTTGGCAGATATTTTCATGATTACAGATGGAGTTTTTCCATGCACAACAGAGCTGCAATAAAAAACAATTTCATGGCTTTACAAGATGCTTTCATCTTCTTAGACCCTGGGATTGAGCTGCTGAATTTAATGTACTTCTTCATCAAAAAGGTAAGGGGTCTTATCATTATATCACACAAAAGAGACTGAAATAGTCAAAAATACCTAATATAAATAGCAAAATAGAGATTTACTAAAACTCTTTGGTAAACAGACAAATAAGAGCGTAAGCATCCTCTGCTAGTCTCACCGCGTCTCTCTCCGTGTGCTGGTGTAGCTACTGCTGCTACTGCTGTGGTTCTGAGAGTAATCAGCCAGAGTCCCGTTGTCATAGTGACTGGCACTGGTCTGCAGACGCAGGCTCCGCCGTGACATCCTGGGCGACTCGTACACGGCAGCAATCTGGTGCTCCTTCTCAAACTCTAACGCTCTTGTGGAGTAGCTGGAGCTGAGAGAGACAGGAGAGAAGAACGAGCGAAGAGCGGAAAAGAAAGAGCAGAAAAATAGGGGAGAAAAGACAAAAAGAAAAATCGTTTTGTTTTGTTTGTTTTTTTTACCAGGAATTGCACAACATTCCATTATTTATTATCCAAGAAGAGACAACAAACAGATGTGGAGCAACTTTCAACCTACGATTAATGGTAATATTCAGCCCTTTATTCTAATGCGTGTGTCATCTTCAGAAAGTCAACTTTAGGAGGGCTTTAGTGTTTAACAAACAGAACACAGGGACAAACAGTCCGTTTAGAGAGCTCTCTTGCTGTTGTTCCTGCAACTGGCAGATTGCCTGCCAGGAAGTGACTCAAACACAAGGGAGTGAGAAAAAAAGACAATGAATAGGAACATTGTGTCTCTGAAAGTTAAACTGAGATATTTTTACAACTTTTTTTTCCAAAGTATGCAAGTAGGGTGAAACAAAAGCTGCTCTACCAACAACAAGCCAAAGCCAACTTTAAGTGGAAACACACCATGTCGTGTATGTTTTCAAATTTGACTTTGGCATGCGTTGTGCAGCTGTGAGTCACAGTGCCACACCCACCTGGCAGTGTAGGCAGGCAGAAACAGGGCAAACATTCAGCCTCGACTAAGAGGGAGCAGGGCAGCAATTTGAAAAACCAGAGGAAACAGTAAAAAACATTTCTACAATCTTTTCTTGAGCAAATGAAAAATAACTACAGTGGCTGTGCCTTCTTTTTCTACAGTGGTAAATGGAGTGCATATCATTAGCACCACACAATCATGATGTTTACTTTAAACCTACAAAACTGGAATTGTTTGATCAACTAAACTGAACTGGAATGACCTCTTCTATGCTGCACTCTCTTTTACAGACTGTTTACACCCCTCAGCATGTGGCTCAACTGGGGCAGGCAGAATTACTCCACAAGCATGCAGGGAAGGGTGGAAGGAGCAGAGGAGGAGCTAAGCACTTTATATGTCACTGGAGGAAAGGGAAGGAACTCAGAGTAAAGGAGGGACCTTCCCGGAATAAAAATACCTGTTTGGTTCACACCACAAGTACAGAGTGCCTGTCAGTGGCCTTTGCACTGCAGCAGTGAGTATATCAATGTTGAGTCTTGCACAAAGGGCATACTTCAGTGGAGACTGAGAAATATCGGCAGTATGTCTATGCATGTGTGCATGTTTATAAAGACCAGGCATGTTGCTCTGTGGACCCTCCTCTGGTACTAATACCCTTAAGATTACAAACTCCAGCAGGGAGCCAATTATGTACTTTCATCTTTACTCTGCCTCCTGCTCCAACTGGCTTTTCTCTAAACACATGACCAGTGCCGCACCTCTCTCTCTCTCTCTTTCTGTTGGTCTGTTAAAGACAAGCGTTAGCTTAGCTGTCAAACCTTAGCAAGAAGAATCAGTAGTGGTTGAGAACCTGTCGTCAACTATCTGCACAACACTTCTTCTATTCGTTCCATCATTAGTTATCAATCTTCATCCTATTTGTTTAGTTGGACCGTAAGTTAATGTCTTTAATATCCCTCACATAAACACAACTCAAAACCAAACAGGCTCATGTGTACTATTTTCTGTGCTCCTGTTCCTCAAGTGTCTGTGTGGGACACAACACTCGTCACCCTGGATTTTCCCTGTCATATAAATGTGAACAACTATCTAAACCCTTCAAACAAACCCTCCCTCAGAAAAAATGCAGGCTGCATACAAGCCATGTCACCATCAAGTTGCTAAGTCACTTGAAAAGGTGGTAAAGTATGAAAACAGATGCTGAGATAAAAGCATGCCTTAAGGTGACATCTGAGCTAAAAAAACGTCAGTGTAGCATTTGTCTATACAAGGAAAAACATGCAACATTAATCAAAGAGGAGGCCTGTACTATATAGCGAGTTCAACACACCAGGCTCTCTTCACTGTCTTTTGCACTGAGCTTAACAATAGCAGTCTCACTAAGCAGTCACACAACGCTAGTTATTAAGTCAGTAAGTCAAGTCTTGGTTCCTCGAGCTAGCCAGGGGCACATGTAAAGGAGCCGTTTCTGCAGCATATCAATCCTGAACAATCCTAGGACTTCTGGCAGCATAGCAGCATATGTAACAAACCAACAGCAAACTTTCATTTGCAAATATTAAGAAGTTTAACACAAAGTAATGACTTAAAGAAACACAGATGCAGCAAGATAACTGGCAAAAAAATTGCTGACAGGGTGACGTTTATTAAACCATGGCTGCATCCTCAGGAATGAGTAGATTTGTATAATCCATTAATCAACAGGTTGGTTCATTATCTTTTTATGGAGTTTTCTACTTATTCCTCCAGCTGCAACACCATAAAACAGATGTTGAGAAAAAAAAGATCCAACAATAATTCATACATAAAATTCAACATACCGGTACCTCTTTCAAATACAATTACAAGGCTTCATGGCTTCAATCAGAGTCTTTGTGGGATGACATCTGTCAAAAGCAAATCAAATCTCTCTCCTATGACAATCATCAGGTCCTAAGTGTTTTCCTGTATCTGAATGCTTTCCCCTTCTCCCTCTCACAGTCTAAGCACTTACTGTAGCACCAGAATCCATAGATTTTATTGGTCAGTAGGTGGTGCTTCATGCTGATCTCAATCACAACCTGCTCTAGGTGTGCAGGGTAAATTATCATGGTGATGCAAGTCACAGAGAACTACCTTAAGTTACCTTGCGAACAGAAAATCCAGCTCTGTAGTACAAGCCTAAGATTATTTACTGAAGATTTATTTGTCATGTCACTGACTGAGAGCCTGGGGCGTGGAAGCCCTTGTCTTGGGTAGAGCAGGAAAGGGCGTGTACAAGAAGAAAAACAGACACTTCTGTCTGTGTAGCCTACAGCCAGGCACAATCATTAATGTATCCTTCTGCTCTACCTGGCAACTCATGAACATAGACACATAGGCCATGAACATTGAAGTGAGAATCTCTTGTGGCAACAACAATTCTGTTTACTGGCAAATTTTTCGATTCCAGCCAGTCTCCTCAGAATCCGTAAACAGTGTTTAATTAGTCTGAAAACTCTTTTCAGTTGTTCCGGGGATCCAAATTGATCTGTGGGCCGCTCTCTCCCCGGCGGCTCCCACGGCCCACATCAGTGATAAAAATAGAGACGGACACAGTGCTGTCAGGATTGAGCAAAGAAACGGATGAAGAGACGGACCTACAGTACTGAAAGAAAGAAGACGCTTCCATCCTGACTTTCCGCTTCCTGGAATCTCTCCTTACATAACACAAGGCTTTGATACTCTTCCCACACTCAGTGGGCACAGCAGCATTTCCAACACACAACTACACACAGATTCAGATCAGATATGATTCTACATTTTAGTCATTTATACATTGTATTTTTTGTCATTTGCTCATTTTATGCATAGCAGTGATGTAATGAGCACAACGGTGGGGGGAGGAGAAGGTTGGTAGGAATCCGAAGATAACACAGTACTAACTGATGCAGATTGACTGTACAACTACAACATGTATCAAACCTCTTTTACTGTAAGAAGAAGAAGAATATAATCTACATGCCACATTTCAGACAGCCTCAGGATGAAGCGAGTGGATCTGGGTCTTTCATCCAGGTGTAAACTCCACATGATGAATCATTGAGAGAGTATTTGCCCGTGAGGTGAACGCACCATAACTCGAGTGAAAGGCTCGTCAGGATATCGTACCCTGAAGACAACAGCCTGGATGCTATACGACAGTGTGGGATTCACAGCAGCCAGCACAGCTACCGACACAAAACCAATTTGTTGTAATTTTTAAACTTTTATCCATCAAGAGAGCCACCGAAGACATATCCCTCTGTGACAAAGAAAAGTAACTCCAATAACATCCCTTCTGGTGAGTCTACACCAACAGCGCCATGTTTGGTTTGCTGCCACTGAAGGGACTTGCCACCCACCCACCTTCTGCCTGCTTTGCATGTGTACGCAAATTCTTTTTTAGATTGCATCACAAAGCAGACTCACTGAGACATTAAGTTTACATGCAGGAACAATGACCTGTTTCTCTACCATACACACACACTACTGTGAATATATGCATTTCAATAGAGCTATACACTCTTCAGGTTTGCTTCCATCTATTATTTTTATTTACCTATCTGCTGGTTATTTTCTAGATCAACTACTTCTAAGTAAAGGTCAATATATACATTTCAGAAAAGTAAGAGAAAATGCCTCTTATCATTTCTTTAAGACCCAAAGCTATTCTGTTTCAGAGTCAGAAATAATTGTATTAACCCGGAGGTAGGTTAAAGAAGCATGGTAGACACTAGACAAAAACACTGGCTGTGGCCTCACATACGTTATACATGCTTAAATCTGACAGCTTCTATAGAACCCATGTGGCTTGCTAATCTGAACTTCCAAACCACAAGTGTGGTTACAAAAGCTTAGTCAGATACTTGCCAAGAACATACTCCAACAACACAAAAAAAGTTTTAAGAGACGAGGGGGCGTGTTGAAACAGGAGGAGCAAAAACCACCTCTCCAAGTGAAAACAGTTGTTGGCCCTAAGTGAGTACTGAAGATTACTCAGAGTCGAGACAGGAAAGGGCAAACAAGGATAGCAGACTTACTATGTAAGATGAAGAGATAAATAAAACAACATTTTTGTCTTCTAAATGTAAACAACCTGCACTCAGACATCAGATTATTTTTATTTATAACATTTTCAACTTCAAGCCATAAAATGGAATTTGTTTGTCCCGACAGTTATATCTTGATTACACAACTTTTCTCCCTCCCTTTGACGCACAACATAGACCATGTTATTTTGGAAAAGTGCAAGGACACGCAAATTAGAGGCAAACACACTGTATCAAAGTCTTCATGTGATCTCTGAAAAAATCAAATTATTAAAGACGGTTAGGATCCGGAAATTTGAAAGATCAAAATCTCTTCCCAACAAAACTGAAGGAAAACACTTTATTTATTTAAAATTAATTGCTCTCAGTTTTTTATCCCAACATTTATCTGTGAGAGCCTTTTGAAATCTGTTTGGAAAATACCCAAAATCAGAGTAGGAGCATAGCACACTCTGCCTCTCCGTTTGCTTAAACTGATATAGAGTCAGTGGAGAAAGTTTTTCTCCCCTGAGGTGCTGAGGCCTATTTTTAACAGAGGCCAGGAACTGGGAGTTATGGGACAGCATGAAGAAGCGTCAGCAAATTTCCAATCAGACTGTCTCTGGGTGGGCAGAATTTGGTACAATGATTAGGATCTTTCCAGCCCACCCTCATTCCCCCCCACTGACAACGCTTTCCTTGTGCCTGGTCTCTCTCCTCTGATGTCCTTCTCTTTATATGATATTACACTACAATGTGCCTTCCATGTTGGGGCAGTTGCCATGGAGACCACTATAAACATCTCCCTGGCTGGAGAGATTACGAAAGAGCAGTAGGCTGGACATGTACCCTTTCAAATGCTGCATTGCACATGAACACACGCTGGTTGATACAAATACAGACATGCTGCTAGAATATCACAACATGGACTTCCAGCAATTAGACATTTTTTGTTGTTGTGATTTTGACCCTCAAAAAGATTAAGTATGTCACAAGCGTTACTCTCCAAAATCCAGCTGCTGTCTTTACTTGGCACTTGAACAGTGGTGCATGTGCTGAACTACGCATGGACCAGATGTCAAAACAACTGTGACAGCAGCGTGAACAACAACTGTCCAACTGGCACTCTATGCACAAAGCTCCTGCCTGTTTAATCTGCATCCCTGAACCTTGTCTTGCAGACCTTACATCCAATTTAAAAATGCTACAGCACAAAATTATTTCACACTCACAGATTAAAGTAAAAGAAGTAAAGGACCTTCATTTCATAATACACATATTTGGATTGGATAGTTTAATTTGTGATAGCAATCAATACATCAAATTCTGCACAAAAATAAAATAAAAAGAAACGTGTATCTTTGATTTTTGCAGGACTGTAATAATTTGGTTATTTTGCTCAGGTCAGTTGGAAATCCGGCCCTCTCTGACTGGTTTCTCCAAATAATCAAACCTCACCTTCAAAGTAGGATGATTAAAAAAAAGACTGTCTTTGTAAAACTGAACTTTCAACCAGCGTCAAGAGAGAGCGGGCCAACGATTTCTGTCAATTTGGTGGTGAAAAAGAACTGCTAAGGTACTTGAATTGTTTTGATTCAGAGGCTGTAAATTATAGCTAACGTGCATGATTTACTATTTGTATAATATTGCATTTCATATCAGCATTGCAATACTTAACATACATGCACATTGCAGATTTGTCTCTAATCACACAGGCCAACTTGACATGATTTATCTGCTGCTGCTGTTCAGATACTGTATCAGATGAGTCCATCACTGCTGCTGCTCACCACTGTCACAGTTCAGTTGTCATTTGCGGGGCTAAAACACTCTAACCAGAGGCTCCAGCCCTACTGACCCACTTCCACTATCATAAAATATGAAAGGTCTATGTGGGTCCATACACAGCACACACAAAAGCTGTCAGATGAGATGGTCCCAGTGAGTTTGTCTTAAGAGAGAGGATGAAGAGATGAACATGTAGATCATGGAGAACACGGTAGGCAGGGGGGTCCCCACTAAAAGGCTCACTATATGAAAAAAGGATACTACCTCTTCACAGAGGACAGCCATTTTCAAGTTTTAGATCAAAGACCTGTATGTGAAACCTTTGATAAAGGAGTTAAAATACCACCTCTTTAATTAAGGAAAACCTATAGTATGAAGTGAAAGTTTGACAGTTTTTTTAATCACTCTTCATATCTCCAAAAGATGCCTAAAAAAAAAAAAAAAGAATATTGTTGCTTTGTCTCGACATAAACTAGGCAATAAGAGTGTGCCGGGTGAAGCCTTGAACTCTCCCTTACTGAAAGCCCTGAATAAGTCCAAGAAAGACTAAAGGGGAGAATGAGAGCAACTGTGAGGAATGAAGAGAGCACAAGAAAACTCTTGATTCACTTTGTAAAATGAGAAATAAAAGCATTTCCCCTCACTGTATTAGAGAATACTTTATTTAAAACAAGGATGGTGGTCCAAGTTGTGTCCCTGTATGAGAGACAGCTGTGGACAGAAACAGGACAGGATTGGCTGCCCACCCCCTCTCTCTCTTTCTCTTGGACTTTTCAATGCCACAAAAGTTGTCACTGCTCTTTTGAGTTTTGACAACAGATGGGCCAACGGTTTCAGTCACCTGACCCCATCCGTCTCTGCACTGTTCTCAGTGAAGTCACTGTAGGCCATATACACGTGCATGCGCCAACTACAACCAGAACACAACTAGATCTAAGGCTCTCTGATTGGCTGATATTTCTAAAGTGAGTGTGGCTGTTTATTTGTATTTAATCTGAGGCGAATACATGAAAACAAAATGCATCTATTGAACTCTTCAAAAATGTCTGTTGAAGAGTGAATTGTCATGATCATTTCATGAAAGTCAACAATGGGGCATTGGGAGGGGGGGGGGGGGGGGTTATGATGTCTTCAAACTGTTGCAATCCAAAATCAGTATTGAAAATATTTCATTTCAACTCAGCCCTAGTTGGACAAATTTTTGATTTCAGCAAGTTTATTTCTCAGGAGAGGCGAGAATATTCAGCGTCTGAGCTGCAGGACAAACAGGCTAATAAAAACCACAGATCTCTCCACTAGCTGGTCAAGAAGCATAAACTATTAGTGTAATCCTGGGATCAGGGCTCTGGTTGTGCCTTTGAGGTTCATTAATAGCTTCTCAGCTGACTGCATTCACAGGAACACAATTAGCTTGTTCCTGCCTTTCAGTCTACCTGGTAGATTCCAGCAGCATGTCAAACATGCTCATATACATTTATCATCTTTCTTTTCCTCAGTCCAATGTGAGAGTCATGAGGCTGGTTACTATGAGGATTTCTGATTACTGGAATGGAGTCTGTGCGCTGCAAAGCTGAACTGAAATCGTGGAGATGTTTAGGGCTTGTTTGGCTTTTTGCAATTCATGTCATAATTCACTTCAGAATACCAGCTCTTCTAAACTCCAGAAAGAAAACAACCAACAGGAGTCGCTGGGTTTAAATATAAAAGTAACAGTCACATATTTTAATTGTAATTACACAAAACTAGCCTGAGCTTGTTCAGCTGGATGATAATTACTCAGTGCAGAAGGCCTGCTGTCGCAGTTTTCACAATGCACATACATTTCAAGACACAGCTGTAAAAATACCTAAAAGGTCTTTGTTTAAACTAATTTCTTGTTTTACAAGATACAGACATTCTCCCGCCTAAATGATGGACAGCCCCTACACATAACTCTTCCTTCCCCTGAAGCCAGAAAGTGAGTTAAATATGGGGAAAGGTGATGTTTAAATTCCTGACCCATACACCCAGAAGCCTCTCTG
Source organism: Labrus mixtus (assembly GCF_963584025.1). Taxonomy (NCBI): domain Eukaryota; kingdom Metazoa; phylum Chordata; class Actinopteri; order Labriformes; family Labridae; genus Labrus; species Labrus mixtus. The sequence goes on along the minus strand of NC_083631.1, from coordinate 5,496,865 downwards.
CTCTGAGAGTTTCTGACATCCACTGTGACAGAATTGAAGGCAACAACATTCCTGCACATGCAGAGACGTTCCTTAAGACGTTTTCAACCACACCTACAGTATCATCTGTGATCGTGTCCCGAGAAATAATGCATGGATGAGGGGCACCATGGGAGAGGTTTTTACAAGAAGGTTTATACTGAAGCTGGCACCCACATACTACAATATATGTGTAAATAGAAGAAAAATCAGGAGTTCCTGCTTTGTTTTTGTTCCCATTCCCCACTAGGAACTTAAACACACACCAACTGAATCATGAGGCTGAGTCATCAAAGCCACAACCACAGGATTTTTTGTTTTAGAAAGTCCGGGTAGAAAAACTCTCAACACCAAAAAACATGCATCAACAATGTGCCATAATTGTATTAGTAGCAAACTAACAGTATTCTGCATCCCCAACCATAATGAAATACAGTTTGCTGGGTGACATTACACTTGTAAAATCTTTAAAAATAAGATACTGAGTAGATACTCTGAGCACTATGGATTAAGAAATGAGAATCAGGGTGTAACTGAAATACCATAGCTCTGACTGTTTTACGGACTTGCATGCCAGTGTAGCGCAGCACAGCACTGAGGTCTCACCTGAGAGAGTAGGTATAGCCGGTGTTCTCCGGAGCACACTGCGGCGGTGTATATGTGTGCAGTTGGGAAAAATCCATGTTCATTCTTCTGTTTTTAGACTGCAAGAGTCAGGATGCAAGGGATAGGGATCTTTAGCAAAAGCTGACATGGTGGACAGAGGATAAATACAAACTTACACACACACACACAACACACACACACACACACATACACAACAACGCATGCCCTGCCTTGTTCAGCCTGTCTCCTGCAGACAAATTAGTCCTGCTAATGAGCTCAAGTTCTGCCACTGTGAAGTTGTATTTTTAAAACAGATTCAGCCCTGCATCTACAAAACAAATTCAATGCAGCAAGGATAGATTACTTGCCGTGGACTTATTAAATTCTTGCGCTATTCACTGGGCTGCTCTCCAAGAAAACCTGACCACCAGTTACTGCTAGCTGTACAAAAACGTAAAAAAGCCTAGCACAGGCAGGCCCTAATGAGAGCTGTCGGACATTCCCTTTCTCCAGAAACACAACAATGCTACTGTGGACAAGAGTTGGCCGACCTCTTCCTGCATGTTGGCTCTGGCTGGTTGCTGACGGAGGCTACAGACGCCAGAGAAGCTGTAATGAATGACTCGTCTCTTCTCCTTTGGTCGGCAAACAGGAAGGAAAGGCTTGTGGAGCCTGGACAGAAGTAGTGACGCTCCTCTTTCACGTTGTATTAGGAAGACTCCTCTTAAGGACGGTTATTCCTTCAGTGACTTCTCGGATAAGCTCCACACACACACACACTGAGAGAGCTGTATTATGAAACCAAGTACAACAGCAAGGGGTGGGGCTGGCTTTTAGGCTATGGGCGGGAAACAACTTTAGTCTATGGGTTGAGCTTCTCATGGTGAAACCTCCCTCTGCAAAAACTGTTACCATAATACACTCAGCTGCCAGTGTGTATTAGTTTCACACTGTTTAAACCAATGCTTATTAATATGTCAGTGCTGCAATAAATGCTACCTTAAGCAAGACTAAAATAGTTTTCATTTGAAACAATTCCAGAAAGCTCCTAATTCAGATGGTTCAGGTGTATTGCAGAGTGTTGTATACATCTGCAAATGAGTGTATGTTTCAGTCAAAATTGTATACTTAAACTGTGAGGGTGCCCCTTGCTCTGCTATAAACAACATAAGGAATACAAAACTTTCTGCATGTGTGATTTAGCATCTGTATTCATGACAAGCTTAACCATACTGCATTAAAAAGTATCCATGTGGTCCAAACTTCCTCATACATCCTGATCAAGAAAAGGAACCTTGTCTCAAATTATACTCCAAACAGATAGATAAATCACATAGATAGGACAGTAAATAAAGCAGATGGCTTTTCAGAAAATCCACCATCAAAATCTTAACCCATAATCTTAATCAAGTTTAATCAAATCCCTGATCCTCCAAGCCGAAAAGAGGGATAAACAGAAACAAATATCCAAAAGCCAAAGGGACTACTTTAATTCAGCCAGGATTAGTTTTTTGATTTGTCAACTTTTGCAATGAATCATGATGCGAGTGAGCACTGCAAAATCACACAGCAACCTCCTACAGTACACCAACTGTGCTGCAACTCCTGCAGGTGTTCTTATTATGGATCTATGTAAGTTCTGCAGCTTTAACAGCATGTGACTTCACACAAATACGATGGCATTTCATCTTTGAGCTCATGATGCAGGAGACAGGCTCAACAATAACAAAAACATGCATTTCAAAAACACCTACAATCTAAACATACTATACACAGTGACACCTTTCCCACAGGATGCTACTGTATTTATGCTCGCACGTCTGTTTTGCTGGCTCCTTTACGCAAACCACCTGCGACGCACAGTCCTGTGACGGATCCGCCTACTGTCAAAACAAACCGGTGTCGTTTGAAACACATTCAGTTTAATAATAACTACAGATAGTGTCCGATCATATGACATGAAGCCCCGTTACATTCTCATATTGCTCCATGCTAAATTTAGACGCCATGAATTTAGACAACGCAGTCTCTCCAGAAAGCACCGACTTACAGGCTCGAGCAACGGCGTGCCTTTTTTATGAAGTCGTACAAGTGATTTTATCATTTCTCAGTCAAAACACGCAATGTCAATAAAGACTAACACATTTTACAGAATTCATGTCGCAGATTACTGAAAATCACCCTGGAATAAAAGGCCCGGGGTGGCGTTATTTGTGGGTAAAGGAGCCCAGCAAGGACGAAATAAAATCTAGAAAACAGGAAAAGACACATTCACAGCAGACAATCATGACTACATTAACATTAAGGGTATTATTTATCATGTCAACTTGCCCGCGTGCTTAGAGTCCATGGATGTTATTATTCCCTAAGAGCGTAATCCAAAGGGATATTATCCAAACATTACAATCAGGAAAGATGCGCAAAGTTCTCACAGCATCCCGGTGCACGAGAACTCAGAGGTTAAGTAGTACTGCGCATCCACAGATCCTAACGATGTTTATACTGTAGAAAAACACAAAAGTTTGCAAGTAGCTCCTGAGTGTTATGCTAGTGCACAACAAGCAGATTTCCAAAATGGCTTCCCTGGCGTAACAAAGCCAGAAGGATCGCTGCCGCCGTGCTGATCCTCCCACTCGCAGGCCGACCCTCTATTGTGGGCCAGGGCGCACTCTTTAAATCTATTGGAGGACAGCAGCACTGCCGCAACGGCATGCACCGGACTGCTGCTGGCCTGGAGCTCCGAGCCATCACTGAGTCACACTATTGTTAGGTTGACACGGAAACCTGAAGGACTATTCAACTGATAACTGTAGGTCACATATGACATCTGCCACCAAATCTGCCACAACCTTAAAGCTCCTGAGATTAGTTTTTTTTGCTTGTTATGAAACACACTAGAATTAATATAATGCCTCTACGACCTGCAATAAACAAGGCCATCAGTGACATAAGTGATTATTTCAAAAGTCTATATTGAGATTTTTGATGCTGTCTCTTGTCTAATGTAAAATTAGCCTACAACACATGGCAGAAACAGACTCCGTTTACATTTTCCACCACAATGACCCACAGTAAGAGATTTGTTTGATTGTGAAGAGAAAACAGAATAAGAGCTTTCATTAAAACAAACTACAAACACATGAAGCCTACACAAGATCAGCAAAGAGATTAGAGAAACTGCTTTGTCCACAGGGGGCAACAAAGTGCAAGATGCAAACCAAAAGGTCCTAACAGGATCTTTAAACATCTATTTGTAACAGCATGAATGATCTATAAAAAAATAAAACATAAACAATAATAATTAATCAAATATGACAACTGAACAGCACTTCTACTGCAGTATTAGTAGGTATTATCCATGTTTGATTGCAGGGACAATCAGAATTTAATCTTTAATCTTATCCAACAAATACATTTTTTCTAAACTCTTAAAGAAAAGTCTGTAAACATGTAGTCCACTGAATTTATGTTTATCAATTACTTGAATTATCTGAAAATAAGCTCCACATATAAGTTTCATTTCCAGAATATTGTGGCCAAACTAGTTCCCTAAAACATTAGTGGAAAAAGGACTACATCACTTTCTAATTTGAAACTTCAATAAACTTGCAAACTAACAACTGTTGCCATGTTCAGGATTGTTACTACAAACACGTCAAGGTGTGATTGGACCAATAAAAGTGCACTAATAAAACAGAAAAGGGTTATTGGCACCTTTGTGTCACAGTGTAACAATACAAAGAAACATGTAAGAAAAATGCACACAAAACGATAATTAGGAAACAAAATAATAAGAAATACTGCCTCCATTGCTCAAATAACTATAAAGTGACTAAAAAGCAAAGAACACAATCGTTCATTTTCTGTTGCATTTTGCTTTTATTGTCATGAAAAGTGAAGCTGAGTGCTCGATGAAGACAGATGACCAACGCATGAGTTATCATCTCAGTCAAAGAGAGCGGAAAAACAACCCTGTTTTAGTCAGTATCTGCTGTCACTTTAACAAATGTTAAAGTCTAAGACTCTGCTATTTCTAATAAAAGGTTTCATTTGAATCAAAGACCATACCTATAGTGAAAACAGGTAAACACACACCCACAAAACAACAGCAACAACAACACAAATAGTACAGATTTCCTGCTTCACATTCAACATAAACATCCAGTGACGAGGTCAGACCTGCAGTCCGTCACTGGAGAAAACAATGAGCTAGAGAGTAAATCAATAAATAAAAAAAACTGTGCAGGAGAATCAGAGATGATGAACAATACTCAGGATTGTATTCCCCAAGTACTGCAGTAAAATGTTGACACAATAATTGTATGCTCCATTTACATCTAATAACTCCGACTAGAGAATATTAAATGTTTCACACCTAATCATTAACCAAGGGTTTTATATTCTAAAGTAATGGTCTCATAAAACCACAGAGGTGTCTCATTGATTAGGCAGGACCAAGATCTCCTGGTAATATAAAGTCATAATGAGAATGATGAAATCAGACCGTCTCTTCAACACAAGAACTGTTTAAGATGAAAACATAGCTGTCAGGATCTTGATGATTCCATGAAACACTTTGGAAGGGAATGATTTGCTTTTTCTTCAGTAGAATTTCAAATTCACGACTTTTACTTGAGTCTTTTTACATTAATTGTTTCCTCTTCTGGTAACTGTGTACTTCAAATGTAACTTAAAAAGGAGCAACGTTTTGGGTAAGGCGCCATCTGCTGGACAACAGCCTGTGCACTTTATGAGATGGACTTTGGATCCAATCTCGCTGCAACCTTTGGATGTCAAACAGCCGAAGGCAAGTCATGCCTCTATAAAAGACAACAATAGCTTTTTCACTTCACAACCTGCTGATAAGATAAGACCTCTGTAAAAACGTTCTCGTTCAGTATCCTTCATGCAGAATACTAAGATAAGCAATGACCATTGGTGAAAAAAGCACTTAGTTCTTTAACTTGTGAAATCATAAATGTAACTGTAAAAAATTCTATATTTCAGGCAACATTGCATTAAAATCTAACTGAAGTTAAAGGACTAGTTCTGAAGAAAAAGTTCTATACTGGCATACAAGTCCCTCCAAGAAAGGTCACAAAATGAATCTGAGGAGGCATGAGAACCTCAAAGGGAGAGGAAAGAAAGCAATTCAGTCACTATGCTGTCACTTTTTAGTCATTACTCAGAGGCTTTCTAATTTAATGTTGAATCATTTGACATCTTTGGACCTAAAACTGTTATAAACATTCAACCATGTGGGGTCTATTTGACATATTTGACCAGGGGCACCAACCACACACAGCAGTGCTAACTTGTTCAATGCCAAAGCATAAGTTTAATACTGCACAACTATATTTTTGCACTTTACTTTGTCGATCAAATATTTGTATAAAGTCTGTGTATGATGAGAAGTTTTAAGTAGGCCTATCCAAAAGCTGAATTAAGAAAAACACTTCATTATTTTCCATCAAAGGTAATAATGATTCACCTTAAGCCATGACTCCAGCCATGTGTTACTACTTACTAGCACATCCTATCATGACACACATCTTTCATCTGCCATAGCAGTTATCAAAACCTGTATTTTTGACAAGCCAGCATTTACCGCCACACATGTAGGCAAGACAATTTCAAGACTGAAACCGGAAGTGTAGTGGGATAAAACCCCTAGCTTCTTGCTCTGCTGGTGTAAAGTCCCACGAAAAAGCCAAACAGCAGGTGTTGGCTCAAAATTCATTGTTTACGAAACAATTTTAAATCTCTCCCAATTATTACTGTTTTGTCAAAGTAGAAGTTTAATAAATACATTGCCAAAAAGCCAAAACTCTCCATACTGTTATTAAGCTAGCTGCTGCTACTGAAGTCCTCAGAAAAAAAAAAAGCCAAACAACAGAAAGCTACTTTGTTGACAGCTTCTTAGTGTGTAAATATATACTTTATATATGTCTGCTGATTCAAATGTAAACGATGTGTGCAGCACAGTAAAGATGGTATTAGTGTGTGAGTGTATAGCACATGTGAAATTCATCTGAATAATTAGCTACAGAGACGACGGACTACTCACATGTTTGGCTCTGACAGCGTAGAAAGAGGTGACCGTCACGTTGTTTATGTTGTTTATGTTGTTTATCTGGTCACGTTGTTTATCTTGTTGTGACTTTACATCCAGCTCGTTCACGCTTCACAAACATTTGAACATTTACAAACTGAGGACGTTGCTCCTAACGTTCGCCTTTCCCGCACACGGTCATATTTTCCGTTGCTACGCCGACGTCACACGCGTCATTCCTTATAAGGTAAAGATGACCATATATGGGAGCTGTCAAAAAGCCATGAAACTTTTTATCAATATACAACAGCGCCATCTAGTGGACACTGTCTGCAACTACAACGGACAGTTAATAGATAAAACTACTACTGCTCCGCTACCCACCTAATCAAACGTTGATTTATTAAAGTCAGACCACGGTTTAATACTGGCTTATAATAGTTGTAAATGCGTAGTACCTTTATCTTTATTTTTATTGTATTCCTATATATTCTAATTGTATTAGTACTCATATGCATGTTCTTCTTCTGGTCTTTTACTGCTGCAACCCTTGAATTGTCCCTCTGGGGATCAATAAAGGATTATCTTTTCTTATCTTATTTTATGAATCATTAAAAAAATAAAAATAACTGAAGACTGCATTCTATTAAAACTAAACTAAACTATACATGTCTTGATTCCAGATTAAACATCTGTTTTGTTTATTTGTTTTTTTTATATACTTTCTTAAGGTTTCTTTTAAATAATACTTTATCTGTTATTGTGTATTTTGTACTTAATCATAGTTGTAACAGCCAGACTTTGATTAAAAATAAAGTCTGGCCCCACTATGTCTCAGAGGCCATTTTTATATATTTCACTCCACTTAATCTGTCAGATTCTGTTGTTAATTTTCAGATTACAATTTGTAATAACCCTTCGTCCCAGTTAAATTCACATTCCTCTAAGGTGTTCAGTTTTTCGACCAAGAAATTAGGCTTCTTCAGATGAATAAACTGTTAAAAAAAAACTTGGCTTAGTTGATACAAAGGTCAAACTTTGACTGTTTTACTTGGCTCAAGTCAAGTCAGCTTCTGAGAGATATGATTATCTTGTTCAGTCTGATGCATTGCTTTCATTTTGCAGAAGGAGTCAAAATGAATGCAGCATTATATTAACTAAAGCTAAATTGTAATGCAGCTGTATTCTCCCAAAATAGTACAAGTAATAGAAACAAAGTGACAGAGAACCTTTCCTGCATAATGAGTGCTCCGACTTTTGAACACTTTTAATACTTTGACTTAAGTTAGTTTTAATATGTGAAGGCCTTTTAATTGAGTGTTTTTGCTGCTTGGTTTTGCCACTTTTCCTGTTCTGAGTAATAATTAAAACTAATATTTATAACCATTATTACACCCAAGAAGAAAAAGAAAAAGAAGATACAATGTAGTAACCTGTTTCAGAAATAGTCTCTTCAGTTGAACCTGCTTGGTAAAGGTTTTAGGAAATGTAATGTTCATTAGGATATTAATATTTTGTTTCAATACTTCACAGTCGGGTCATGATACCTCGATATATCTCAGAAAGTTACTCTCAACAAAATAATCAGGCAACACTCTCTCCGGTGAGAAATTGGTTTTGTACATATTTCCAGTGATTAATTTGCATCAAATTACTTAATTTGATATTTTATTTTAAGAATGGTTTCATTGTTCATTTTCTCTTTTTTCCTCTTCTTTATTTGTGTGTACCATGCTCTGTCCTTAAATACATCAGCTGAACTTGAAATATGAGTTTAAAATCTTTTGACCCCTCTGTTCAGAGATAATTGACAGCTCAGTCTGTGAGAAATAGCTCGACATAGTCCGAGAGAACCGGAACAACCTGCTGCCTGTCATTTGAGGAATGACGCTGCCATGTTTCTATTGTCATGGAGATCACGTGAACACATTTTGTGAAAGGGAATAAGATTCAGTGTGAGCTCAGTCGACTGCTCTCACTTAACGTCTTTTCCCCCAAAGAGCCGTGTACAGTCAGTGACGATGAAAACCTTCATTCTCTTTATGTTTATGTGCTTTGCTCTCCCTGTGCAGCCTAAGGACACAGATCGCAGTAAGTAAACCAATCACTGCAGTTCTGCAAACTTTGGTGTCCTCAAAACTTTTAGTATTTGTTCTTTGGCAAGTTTTTGTTCCTGTTGGATTGTACTGTTTACTGTTGTTGTTGTTTTTCCCCGGACAGACGCCTATTGTGAAAGTTGTCTATCAGCTGCACAAGGTATGATGGATTGCAGTTCAGATTCCCTTATACAGTCAGAAGCAGTGGTTTGAAAGTATACTGACTTTATGTTTTAGGATAGCCACATGTATTGTTCATCATTTACAGCTGTATATCTTATTAATGCCTACTGCTCTTCAGAGATTGAGAGAGCCATAAAGGAGGCTCCAGCTGAGAGGAGGCAGACAGCAGTAGAGGAACTCCTCCACGGCGGTGTGTGTAAGAAACTGCACTCCATCCAACATGCCCATGTCTCTAAGGATAAACTGGTTTCCTCCTGCAAGAAATTGATGGGTAAGATCTGATCTGCATGAAATAACATTCAATTTAACAACACCCTACTTAAACACTCATTATGCTATCCCCATCCAGACTCTAATTATGACCAGTTCTATGAAGCCTTGTTGACTAAAGAGCCAAAGAATCTGAGTGTCGTCCTGTGTTATGAGCAGTCCACAGCATGTGTGGGAGTGAAACGCAAGTCTTTTGAGGTAACTCGTTGGTATCACTGTATTATTACTATTCATTTATGGATACAATATTTCCTACTGGAGCTAAAATGATAAAACTTTTGTTTCAGGATTCCAAAACCAGCTTCTCAGACAGCGACATCGAAGCTCTTCTTCAGGCCAACAAGGAAAATGTGCGCGTTTCTCAACCTATACATTCAGGTTCACCAGGGGACTCAAGAGAAGAGTTGTGAAAATAATATCATTTCACTGTGACTGAATGCCTGAGGGATTGTTGGCCTGACACTGTGTTAAGTGTGTTTTGGAGTTACAGCAGGTTTATAATAAAGAAATCAATGGAAAACACTGTGGCTGCATTATACTTCACATAGAGGGGGGGACTTTTGGCATGATTACCACCCATGATGATTATTTTTAGAATTAAATCGGGTGTAGCATATAGTAAGGCTCTACACTGTTACATAAATAAGAGTACTTGCTCTACCTTAAAATAAAAATGTATGTTATAAATATGGATCCATGTCATCTTAAATAAATATTAACACTGCAACAGCTCGAAATTGTGTCATTGACTTTACTCATTTAGGCAGTTAATTATTTTTATGTTGTATTGTAAAAACTGGATCAGGATCATTTATCATACACTAGTACAGTGTGGTTCCAAAAGTTGTGGTCGCATGATTCCTTCTAAAAACATGTAAATGGTTTCAAATTGCATATTTCCCCCATTCATTTGAAAATATATACAAAAAAGTAGTTTCTTACAATAAATTACAAAATAATATGATGGTGTTTGGGCTGCTGTGTGTTCTAATGCCAGTGTTTGGAGAGGCCAAGTGCGTCAAATGTTTGAACCACCTCCAGGGACAATGGGGGTCCCCAGTCTCTATCGACGTTATATTGGGGGTCGCGGGCTGAAAGTCTGGGAACCCCTGAACTAGTATAAGAGGAACTACGTGGTTCAATATTGCAGTTGAACTATGACTGTATGTGGTGTCACAAAAAATCTTTTAAAAAAAATGTCTTTGAATCAGTTACAAATGATGTGATTTAACACAAGCTATCAGCTATGTTTTATATGATATGCAACATTCATGTCTTTAAAGCTTGATAAATTGAAGCTGAAGTGAATGAATGAAGCTGTAGAAGATGATGGAAACTTAATAGCAGGCGAAGTGAACAGTTTCCCGCGAAACGAATTGGAACGCGGCCCGTGTTCTGTTGCTAGGAGGCGCTGTGGGAGCCCGGAAGAGTCGAAAATGAGGATGATGATGATGATGATGATGATGATGGGAAACCCGAGATTGAATTGAGAGAAGGCACGTAAGGTTCATGTTGTAGCCTCACTTTGTTGTGTCCCTGCGGCCGTTTTGGGTGTCGTTTTTTGGGAGGGACGAAAGGAGATATCACCTCTTCTCCATCGCGAAAGGTAGGACACGCCGGTGTAGTCTGATGTTATCAACTGTCATTCTGCAAAGGCAGCTCTGTGCATGAACGTCTTTGTGGCTTCAAAATGCACCGTGAAATAGATGACCTTCTTTAGTATAATAGTATAGTATTGTCAGTGTTATAACAGGGTAACAAGGAAACCTCCCCATCTCTACTGTGTTGTCACGCTGTCATGAATCAGTGTGCGGTAACGACTGTTACTAGGTGAAGACCACTAGGTTACTGACGTCATCGTAAAGACCCCAGGTTGAGTTCAAACCAAATCATGGTTATGTTACTGAATGCACTCTATGCCTAAAGATTTAAAATCAGTTTCATCGTAATAATGTTGTGTTTATTACCTCCACAGCTAACGCCCTGTGTTACACTACCATGCATTTGCTGACAGGTATATCAGGAATAGAGTAGTATTGATTAGTCACATGATTCCACATGATGAGTCAGTCACCAGCAAGGTCTGATAGAAAGGAATGGCAGGAATGTGATGAGTGTGATTAAACCTCTAAAGGCAGACAGAGCCTCCTTTGTTACAGGAGATTTGTCCTGCTCTTCCACTTATCATCCCGGTCATCCACACCCAGGGCAGTCTGAGCTCTCATGTCCAGTGAATTGTGGGCATCAACTTAATGCACACTCTCTCGTTATGATTTAACAGCTGGATGACGAGGCTACATGGTGTGTGTTACCTATTCTAAACGCGGATGTGTGGGAGCCCAGAGATGGAAAGCTACGAGGAGTTCTGTCTGCGGACTTTGGCCGTACTGCGGGAGGAGGGGAAATTCAAGGAGACGACATGTGAGACACCGAGGTCCCTGAAGGCTCGCTCTGCCATACGCTTCCATGGAAGAGCTGTGCTTTCGCCTCTGGTAAGAAGAAAAATAAACTGGCATGTGATGTTTGCCTGAAGGGTCAACACACATTGAAGATAATAATGCAAGTTTCTTAAAATAATCAAATCTATGGATGACAATGGATGTTTAGAGAGGTTTGCAGATGGCTTGCTATCCAGCATAAGTTGTTTTTTTCGTCAGAAAGGTGGCTCTGATTTATAATGACAAGATTTTTGGTTGGTTTCCCAAGAGGGTCTGCACATGTGACGCTGTCCTGCTGTTGCTGTGCGGTCCAAACAATATGTGAGCAAGAGAGAGCATAAAACGGATGTTTCGATACATGTATCAGCCATAATTCAAACGTAAACAGAGATACATAATGTCATGGTTCATATGAAACTGAAGGTAATATTAAGAGGAAAACACATATGAGGCTTTTGAGGTCTGCATACTGTACTAAAAGCATGTGGTCTGAGCAGTCCCAATTGCATCAGCAGTTGGAAGATAATTGACACCAAGGCTGTTTGATGTTAGTCAGGAGAATTTATCTCCTGACTGTGGCTCCACTGTCTCTCTGTGGCTGCTGACCAAACACGTTTTTTTCAGGGATGCGGACATGATGTAGAGGCTGAGGACGCCTCCACAGAGAGACAGTGGAGAGGACTGTTTGTGTTTTTTTGTTTCATTAACTGAGAAGAAGTCACAAACAAACCTCATAGTAATACATTGTGAATTGATAACTTCTTAAATCAACTTCCTGACTCATCATTCCTCACGCATTGTTGATCGACTCTGTAGCTTTTGTAACTAACACATGTTTTGGAAATCAGTTTGAGAAAATGGTATTTTCTTTCTCCAGCTGAGCGCAGAGCAGCTCAATGAGATGTGTGACCTCAGAGGGAAGGCGGTGCAGCTGGAGGTGGACAGACAGAACCAGCAGAGGAACAGACTCTTGTTCCGGGTTCAGGACATACTGAACCAAGTTCAGGTCAGTAGCCTAGTATGGGTCAGATCTGAGACCTGGACTGGTCTGTAGCCGGATGAAAGATGTTTAGTGAAACTAATTCAATATTTTGTATTCCTACTGTGAGTTAAATAGGTAGTATGAGTAAACAAAAGCAGTTCATTAAAGAAAACAAGTAAGCATTATACCATATCCCAGGTTCTCTGTTAAGAAAATAAAACATTAAGATACATCATTATGTTCCCTCGTGAGAAATAGGTCTGTGTGTCAGTCCCATGATATCGTACAAAACCTGAATTACAGTCTGTCACAAACTCTGTTGAGACGTTGGCAGACTTGAATACAGGTTGTGTGACTCAACACTGTCTTCGGTAGGCTGCGCTATTTATAACTGAGGATGGCCTTTTTCTGTCAGCTGAACATTCAAAGTAATACAGATGTAATCATTACAGATAAGTTCTATTTTTATTATAATGGTGTTTGAATCACCTGATAGGCTTGTTATCTGTTGTTACTGTATCTTTAAATGATTTTGCACCAATTCCTGTGAAGCTAGCGTTACGTGTCAAACGACTTCCAGGGCAAGACTTCCTTTTCCGTGCATGGTTTATGTCTGTAATGTAAACGCTGCTGTTTCTTATTTCTCGGTCCATGACAGTCTCAGAGGAGCACAACAAGTTCAGCTTTTGAGTCTCAGTTCAACAGGACAAACCTAAGCTATACAGAGGTTTCACATGTTCACATGAGCCTGTTAGTGTGGATAATGTTCAGCTTGTTTTTTTCTGCTCACGCCAAAGCCTGCTGATTCACAATAAGTCAATACAGCTTGGACTACAAATGGACTACAAAAAGAAACCAGAACAAGTCCCATGCTGGAAACCCAGACCCCTGTGTACCGATTCTACATTTCTATGCAGAATCTGTGATAGAGGTTATCTCAGATGTGTAAAGGCTAGTGTCAGATTACTACTGGGTTTAAATTATTCATTAAATCTGAATTCAGAGAACCAACACTCAGTATCACATATAACTGATTGATGAATGGATTATTTGTGGACTGGTCATCATTACTTTTTGTCTCTGCACAGACACATAAAGAACCAAATGAAGAGGTTGACAAGCTGCCAGTTTCTAAATCTGCCACAGTCACTGGCTACACCTTGGTCACAGACTCTCCTGGATTTCCCAAAGACCCTGGATTTAGGTTACACACAAACACTCTGCCTGACACTCCCACCTGCTCTGTGGCACCCATACTCAATGGCTACAAGGCAGAGGAGGAGGTGAAGGTGGAAAGGGAAGAGAAGAGTGAGGAGGAAGAGGAGGAGGACGAGGACATTAGTTTGGACAGCCTCCTGAAGAGATCAAGGGAGTATGTGAAGAGAGAGCAGAGTCAGCAAGGGTCAAATGTAGTCCACAAAGTCAGCCGGACCCTCCAACCTGAGACGGTCCCGGACAAGGAGAAAAAGAGCTGCGTTCCCGTGGAGGACAAAGGAGTCGAGTTTGGATTCAGTCTGCACCATAGCCCTGTTGGACCACCTAACACCCAAATCCAGCATCAGACTCTGTACAACCCAAGTCCCCAACAGTCTGGCTGCCTCTCACCTGGTTTACCTGACAGATATGCTAATCTCCCGAGTCCAGAATCCAGCATTAGTCCCCGCCCACAGAGACGAAGACCACGCCCAGTCTCTACAGGGAACATCCATATTTCGTTTCCCATCGGCCCAGCGGACCTTATTCCCCGCAGCCCCGGACGTTCAGTGGAAGGTGCTGGAGTGGCAGATTTCGGGGAGGCTCTCCTAGGGGCCACCGATGACCAGGGCTCAGCTGGGAGTTCAGTTGCTGGGGGTATCAGCAGGAGTGGCAGTCGTCGATCCAGTCACTGTGGCAACAGTCCAGTGGAGACCTTTAGCCCCGTCAGTGCCTCTGGTCTCAGCCCAAAGGGACACCACGACCATCTGGTTGCAGGATTTCGTCGGCGCTGCCACACTTTGGACAGCCAGCTGCAAGCCCAACACTCTGGAGTTGAACACATAGACCGCAGCCAGGAAAGGGTTCCTCGCTTCATGGCAGGAATCACAAGGTTGGCTCCAAGCTGGCGAACATCTGCAGCCCCATTAAACAAGTCGTATGATGTAGATAATCCCTCGCCATCTTTACAAAGGCCCTGTATTACTCCTGATTGGCCTCAGCTCAAACTCAGGATGGAGTCTGAAGACCCTCATGGGACAAACAGAGGAAAGATCACACCAGGTGTGTTCAGAAATGCAGCTGAAGCACAGAGCAGCAAAACGGGTGAGAGTCTATTGAATAGTTCCTGTAATGTGTTGTGTCCTCACTAAAATCTATTTGGGAACTCCCACTGCAGCGTTCAGGTTAAATTCTGTATGACAGAGAGGAAAGAGATGCTTTTTTTTTTTCTACGCACAGAAGAGACTCAGCGACGAGCGCAGGCTCTGGAGGACATGCAGCGGTGCCTGGAGGAGGAGCATGCCTTGCAGATGTCACTGCTCCTGGTTGAGCAGGAGAGGGAGCAACAGCGCCTCCGTCTGGTCAGAACATGGAATCCTACAAAATATTTTGTTTTTAAACCAAAAAAGGGAATTTCTTCTCATTTTATTTTAATATATTTCTAATTTAGATGTATGTATATATATATTAGACCATGGTATTTTATCAGCGAGTTGAAATTTAAAAAAAATCTACTAAATGAATGTTGTGTAGTAAAAATGTGGAATGTAAAGTAAATTCTATTGGCTTTAAGTGCTGAGGTGTGTGTGCTGTATACACATGTTCAGGAGCTTGAGGAGACAGAGAGGAGACTGAAGGAGCAGGGCTGTGTGCGGCCTCTGAGTGCAGACGCTTGTGGGTGGAGCTGTAGGTCTCTGATTGACAGCTGTCCTGTTGTGAGCCCCTCCTGCCCTGGACTAAGTCCTGCACACACGCCATCTGAGCGATCGCCTGGACACAGTATAGGTACCACTTCAACATGCTCACTTATTACTTTGATGACGTTTGAAAACAGTGGTGACAGAAGACTGGGTGGTCAGGAGAAATCTGTAAATGTATCCATTTGTTTTGTTCTCAAGGTTTCCCCAGTCCTGGAAGTTCCAGTGTGTCCTCTCCCTCTGTCCAGCCTCCCATCTATCTGTGGGGGCCCACGTGGGCAGTTAACAAACCTCGAGCGAGGCTAAGTTTGGTGGGTAGAGAGTGTTTGAGAATGCCTGATGATTATACAGTAGATGATCTTCATACTACAACCATAATTATGTTCTATCCTGGCATCGTCTTGCGGTGCGCTCCAGGTTCTGACGGCAGAGCAGCAGAGGTCGTTCTGTCGGGTTGGAGCCATCATCCGCGGCTTCCTCACACGCAGACTGCTCAAGACAGAGAAGGTCAAACATCTGCGCCAGACCATCGTGGTGAGATTAAACTCTTACATACAAAAATACACACCACATGAGTACATTAATAGAAAACACAAATGTGTGAAATATGATTATTTATATGAATTGTTAGATAGACCTCTATGTTTTGAGTTTTACCTGTAAATATATGTGTGGCCAGGATACGCAGGAGTTCATCTGTTCCTTCAAGACTGAGGGTCCTCAGAAGAGGAGCACCTGCTCGCCACAAGACCGCTCCCTGCAGGAGAGAGTGAAAGCCCAGGTATTAAAGTGAACTGTCTGTTTTTACCCAGCAGAGGTCAGTCATGCTCTGTGTTTATGTGCAAACATTACATCAAAAAACACCTCACCCTCAGTCATGTGTGTGGGTGCTGAAATACTCCAGGACAGCTCTCCGATAAAGCCTTTCCTCAGTGGCTTCAAGCAAACAAACTCAACAGTCACTCGCAGGCGACACTTAATAAGTAATCAGTGGTCAGGCTGATTCAGCAGCTCCCAAAGAAATTTCCAAAATTGTACCAAGAGCACTCAAAATGTATAAAAATAATGACCAAAAATTACTGAAAATTGACATGAATTCATAGCTTTCTTTAACTGTGTTCTACATTAAGTAAATGAACATGTTATAGTCAAGAAAATCACAAGAAACAAAACACTTTTCATTGAGTCCATTTGGCTTTAGATTGTCAAGAAAATGTATTTTTTTTAAAAGCACACGATCGCTTCCTGCAGGAGAGATTGAAAGCCCAGGTATCAATGTGTACTGTTTATGGACAGCAGAGGTCAGTCATGCTCTGTGTTTATGTGTGTATCTTTTTTCCCCGCCTCAGTTACGTGCAGCCCTTTATGACGTCCATGACATCTTCTTCGAAATTCCTCTGGGGGAACGGTTAGCATTGCTGCAGCAGGACAGGGAGCTGCGAGCAGAGAGGAAACTACGAGACATGGTACCTTGAACACACATGACAGAAATCCCTCCTGTAGACATGATTAAGAACAATGTGACACATGTTCTTGTTCTTGAGTTTACATTGTAGAATGCCATCCATGCACTTGTCTTTTCAATTTGTGGAATAATTAAGACAGCCATGGCTTTTTGTTTCAAGCACAAGTCAGTTGAGAAAAGAGTACCTTCTGGTTACTTGGGGGACAAATTTCACAAACTTACATGTGGACTGTCTGGGAAGTCAATGTTTTATTCCAGCTTAGTAACATGCTCTCTCTTGTGCTTTCAATTTCCACACTTCCATCATGAACTAAACATTAATGTTCTTTACCAAATGTAGGAGAAAGCCAAATGCCCCAAGGAGAGAGTGGTTTTGTCTGCTGCCACACAGAGGTCTCTGGACCGGAAAAAGAGGTGGGATTTGAAAGAAGACAACTGCCTCACTGGTTTTACATTATAATGTTTTTTTTGTTGTTGTATGAGATCCAATGAAAAAAAGTTATTTTATTGTTTTTATTTGGCCCTCCATCAGGGTTGGTCACTCCCCAGCTCAGGCTAGGAAGACGCCACAGAAGCCAAAGAGCCCGACAACCAACAGGTAAAAACAAAGCGGTGGAAATTCAACAGCTTTTTTATTTTTTGTTTAATTTTTTTGAAGGAAGTTTTTTCGCCCCCACATGTAGTAATATATCTTCCTTTTCTAGAGTACTGAAGCCAAACCAAGGCCAAAACTCTCCCATCCAAGGCCAGCTGAATCGCCAAGGGTGAGACACCATGCTTAACTTTTTGACCCTTTGTGAAAATGTCACATCTTGACTTCTTAAAACAAATAAACTGCTACATGTAGTTTAAAATCTTGATGGGCTTGTGGGGTTTCTCCTGTTCTGATCAATATCACAACACATATATGTCATTTCAAATACAAAAATGTAATTTTCATCACCCTTCAGTAACTGAAACATTGTTAATACAGTCATTGCATTTCAGCTTTGACTTACTGTCTGTTTAAACTCATCACAATCTTCCCGTGTTTGTTTCCTCTCAGGAGCTGGTACAAGAGGACCCCAGAGGAGAGAGTGAGGCGCTCCGACAGCCTGAAGAAGCAGCACTCTCTTGGATAACCTGTGACTCAACATGCCCCGATGTGTGAACTTGAATTTTTAGTCCTTGAATACAAACGTTGCACCACTGAAACTTGCCACTCAATGCTGCTAACAAAACGATCGTCTGCATTCTAGCTTCTGGAATTCAATGATTGTATTTTTTCTTCTACACTTTCGCTCATTGATTTACACCACCACAAAGCCAATGTTTCTGACTGTTGTAGCCTGCTAAAATAGCTTCTTTAGCAACCGATTGTTCTTACACACACGTAGCCTGAGTATTTATAATGAACAGGTGGGTGCATTTTATTTGTTTAAAGTAAAAAAAGGAGTATCTGTACTAAAGTGCAAGATTCAGAGTTGAAGTAAAAAATGTTTTATCTGTGCCTAAGAACTATTCCTTTGCTCTCTGTAGTATTTAAGCATGCATATATTGACCATAATTGTTTCGTAACTCATTCACAGAGCTGTATGTGCTTTTAAAACAGTCGGTTTGAGTCACATAGTACAGTTCATAGTATTGTTCATTTGTTTTGTGTTTAAGGGCTTTGAGTACTTGTTTGTGCTTTATGTGTTTCACAAATGGTGCCGATATTTCAGTTCTGTGAGACGTTTTAGCGTGTTTCACATATGACACTCAGTGTGAAGATTCTTTTTTGTAAAGCGAAATTATTAAAGGTCACATATTATGCAAACTGCACTTTACCATGTTATGTTTTTCTAACACTAATATGTGTCCCTAGTCCATCTACAAACCCTCCTGTTATAAGCAAAGTCCATCGTCTCCGTCTTTTGTCTGCTCCACTTTTTAGAAAATGTGTGCTCAAACAGGCTGTTTGGAGATCGTCCCTTAATGACATCACAAAGGGCAGTAACCCCTCCCGCAGGTGGGTGACACTCCCACAGCTAGGTGTTTGTTCTGCCCTCTGAGTCTGTCTTCTCAAGGTAAACTATTGGACATGGTGCAAGAAATCCCTAGCTACATCCCCTTCCAGAGAGGGGCGTGGTCAGACACAGCTCATTTACATATTTAAAGGTACAGACACAGAAACAGCCTGTTCTGAGCAGGGCTGAAATAGAGGGGTTTATAGACATGATCAAATACAGGATCAGAGTGGATTTAGAACAAGAAACTTCACAGACATGTTTTAGGGGAGGTCTGAGACTTATTTAAACTGGTTAAAAAAGAGGATAATATGTGACCTTTAAGGCCATATAAAACATATTGTCCCTTTGCTTTTCACTGCCTAAGTCAAGAATAACTGTCTGATTAACTCTTTGTAAGTGAATATATTATTTACCCATGTGTGAATAAATCTGAACAGCCACTCGGTCACTGTGATACCACACTGACCCTACGTTCTGTGTCAGAATTTAGTGTGTTGATGTTTTTGGCTGGCACTGCTAAGCTCTCTTAAATACAAAAAAATAACAAATGAATTTCTTTATTTCAAATGCCTGGAATGAATTCTTAAATTACTTGACTGTACTGGACTCTCACTGATGGTAAAGAGAGCAAATGAAATGACGATTAAAGATCTTGTGCATTTCTTTTGGCAATAAAACATTTCATTTAAATCTAATTTAAGAGATTTATTTTCTCCTCTTCACTTTAAATACAGGTTCTGTTCATTCTTTTTAATGCTCAATAGCATTTACATTCATTTTTGTCAGAGTTTAGACATTTAAGCTGTTTGCTTTGAAGTGTATACATTATAACGCTTCTTTTCTTAAACTTTTAATACATCTTTAGCCCTATTCGCACGGGACTAGTATTACCTGGGGACCGCATGTGATTTAGAAATTACCCCACCACCTCTGTGTTTCGTACGGCGCATTCGCACGGGATAAGCAAAGTCTGTGTTTTAAAGAGCCCATATTATGCCCTTTTTGGGGTTCATATATTTAATCTATGTACCTACTAAAGTATGTTCACAATAGCTAAAGATTTTGTGTCTTTAGTGTCTTTTCATGTACTGTCGCTCCATGCACCGGCTCGATTCTGACTCTCTCTAAGGCTCTGAAGTGCCCACGTTCAGAGTCCCCACGTGTGCCAAGTCTGATCTGATTGGTTGGCCTGTCGGCTCTGTCGTCATTGGTCAGTCGCTCAGCCACTCTGGCTCCGAGGGCCGGGGAGCAAAAACAGGCTACGGCATATCGTGGGCGTGCTACAGAAGTTAATGGGCGTGCAACATGAGCTGCAGGGCTTGCCACAACGAGCCAATGGGCTTAGATCAGTGATATCACACTGACAAGATGTCACACTGACAATTTTTTTCGAGGGGGGCTAGAACCGAGCGTTATATGCAGCTAATGCTAAAGCTAACAGGAGGACGTAGGAGAAGCCGCGTTTCTGCGGACTTTGAATTTTTGCACATAGATATGCCTAAACATGCACAGGACACTTGGAAAACACACTAAAGAGCATATAAAACCAGAAAAAGCAGAATATGGGACCTTTAACTCAAATTTACTGACATTATCCACCGGATATGATGTCAAGTGTTAGCCTTTCCTGCTTTGGCGTTCCGACCGTGGTCGGAGCGCACAGCAGAGACTGATTGGTCTGCTCCAGGGCCAAAGTTGTAGCCCTCACTTTAACTGGGGTGCATCAAGATGTAAACAGACACGGAGAGTCCGGCTTGTTACTTGAGGTGTTGGGCCGTGTATTACGCACACAGAGCTCAAATGGTATCAGATGCTGACTAGTTTCTCTGCGCTGATTCTACTCCGGTCCCCGGCATCAGTAACGTGCCTCTCCCACACACCTGCCGAACACACACTGCCCTCGTTCTCTCTCTCTCCTCACTCACACTGAGCCATTCACAGACAGACATACGCTACTCGTATAACACAAGGCTCTGCGTAATCTATGCGTAAAAGATAGAAAAATGTTCCATGTATGTAATCCATCTAATCATCTTTCGAGATTTCGCTCTTCTGATGGATTTGAGCTTGCTCTTTCTGCGAATGAGTCTCCATGCTGTGTAGGTAGATAAGCCTCCTGAATTTGCACCCAAAATGCGATCAAAACTTTCATTTATAATTGATAATTGAATCAATGCAGCCTCCATAATTCTGGACTGGGAAAAGGCAGAAAAAAGGTGCGGAGAACACAACAAACCTTAAAAAAAATAAAAAAAACTACCCCAAATCACTGAGATGCCGATTCGCACGGGACTAAAATTATCACATAACCTCTGTGTTTGGCGAAATATGGTAGGTAATTTGCGGTGGAATTTTTACTTTACAAATTACGGACATGGCAGATTCGCACAGGATTAAGATCACAGATGACCTCCGCATTTATTACAAATTACTAGAGGTCCCCAGGTAATACTAGTCCCGTGCGAATAGGGCTTTTATCTTTAAATTAAATCCAGGGTAACAGTGATGAACCTGAGCTGGATCACTCCTGCTTCCCTCGTTTTAAGCTGTGAGACTCATATCATAATGTTTAACATTACAGGATTCATATAGTAGTGTTAAAGAAAACAGCAGGAGACACTTTATACTGGAAAAAACCTGGAAAAACACATCATCAGATCCTATGGAGAGGCCATATGACACTTTATTAAATAAAACCTCACAGGATTTATTGGTAACTGTTTCATTAAAAGGTTTCAGTCTTGTTTTTAACAAAATATTAAAATGAAAGCTACAGTGAGGAACGTTTGGTTTGTGTTGTTTTTGGCAGCCTCTGTGAGCTAAGTGCTTCCTCTAACCACTGTGCTGATTTGTCTTGTACACATCAAAGTATGTGTAAGTATTCTTTTCTTTTCAGAGGAAATCTCCTCCTGCTTTTGTGAATCTTTGTAGCGCATTAATATAAAAAAGTGTGCAGTGAATGGCTGACATCAACCAGGTGGCAGACATTTGTAATAACCAAATAGATGCTGATGGTCTCTTTCGCTTCAATAGGCAGTGAAGTCAACAGCATTAAACGTGTTCTGTTTCAGGAGCTTTGATGTGACAAAGCAAAAAAAAAGTTCCAGCTGTCACAAATTCAGTAGTTTCTAGCAAACAAATAATCATGTTGTATAATGACCTTCCTGCCTGATATGTAAAGTATCTCACCCATTGGCACCAGAAGGGCTTGTTCGTCTCATTTCTGAAGGTTGATGGCGAGCCAAGTTACACCTACATTATGTGGTCAAAGATCAAAATCTAGTCCTGCAGTAACTGTTTTATGCAAACCCTCATGCAAATCTTCATAACCAGTTTAAAAATGTCTCAGAGAGCTCAAGCGGTTACAAAGGCCAAACCACACAGCTCCCTTTGTTGTCCACCATTTTGTACCTACCTGACGAAGCTCCACATGGTGCTCTTTCTCTCTCTCACAGACACACGCACGCCACACGGCTTTGTTGTCCACCATTTTGCCCCATGTGACGTCACTAAATGGTGCTTGCCCGCCATCTTGTCTTCTTCCTATCCCTCTCTCTCTTTCTCACACACATACACAACCACACACGTGTGCCACACTGTTTGCTGGTAAATACTTTGTTTGCTGTAGTTTAGTTTATAGTAGTTATTTGTTTGATTGAGTTTAATTGATTGCAGTTGATGCTGCTTGTTAAATAAATTCTGTTTTAATTTAAGAGAGCAGTTGTTTGTGATTACTGGTGTATTTGCATTGTGATATAAGCTGGGTGCAAGGGCTAGTGTTCGGATTTCACGCCTTCAATTTATTAAATACATGTTATTAATTATGAATAATATTAGTATATTGATTTCAGGGTGGTGCCCCGTTCTTATTAAATCACTTTAATAATATTGTTCATTTATATTAATAATTTATTAAGGATAATGATTTATATCAATTAAATAACCACATTTTGATCTAAAACCCAACATCACTTATAACATAAAACCCCAACATGTCACTTAAATGAGCATCTTCTGTGTATTTACAACACGTTGGGTTTGAAAGGAAATCTTTTGGGCAGCTGCAGGACTTTTATACCAGATTCATAATAAAGATAAAAAGGTAACAACATTGACATTTTATGGAGTTTTATTGCATGATGTGCTATAATTAATTTATAATCAGTGAAGACTTAAAAACATTTTTAAAAACATCGTACAGTTCATATCAGGAAGCCAGAAAAGTTGGTCTGATAATAAAATTTACTTCTATTTCGCCCTTAATATATCATCACAGATTTAAGTTTTGTATCCCAGTAAAAACAGTCTTGTCCTTAATCATCACAAAAGAACAAGATCAGCCCTTGAAATGCCTAAAATCTTAATTCTTTGATTAGGGTTCAAGATTTAATAAGACATAGTAATAATCAGTGAAACTGCAGGGAGTACATCAAATCATCCACTTCTAAATTCATAAAATAAAAACACTCACAAAAAAACACATATTCAAGAATAAAAAAACCTGAATTATTAAAGAAGTTGATGTCTAGCTGAAAAAATGGTAGAAACATGAAAGGGGTGCTGGATTGCCTAACGGTTATGTCATGCCCCATGTACGGAGGCTACATTCCTAAGCAGCAGCTGTGGGTTTGAATCCGACCTTGGCCCTTTGCTGCATGTCATCCCCCCACTCTTTCCTCCCAAAATGTCTTGTCTCTCTTCAGCTGTCCTATCTAATAGAGTCAAAAAGGCAGAAAAAAGAAACTATTATCATGAAAACACAACATCCCCCCCGACCCTCCACCACCCATTGCAATTTCTGGCCTGAGGCCCACCACGACTAATCAAAAGGAAAACTGTCCTATCACTAATCTAACATCTCTGAAACTCACATCAAACATGTCAACAAACCACTTAAAAGAGAGCAGAAATAAACATCTGATGAAAAGGTTGACACCAAATCCAGAAGCCTTGTTTGACTTTTCAATGTTCCCTGTGGGACCCTCAGTGGTTAAACAGGCCTCAGCTGTTTCTCTGCATCAGGTAAACCTAAGGCAATAAAACATTTCATTTAAAAGTAATTTAAGAGATTTAAGGCAATCTTTACCCTCTTATTATCTCAACTATATTTTTGTTAATCTTTTCAGTTTTAACTTAACTTTCTTTTATTCCTATTGGTGTGCATTAGTCTCTACTTCTCTACTCCTAAATCCATTTTTATTTCTACCCTGTTTTGTCACTATTTTATGTTTATTCTTGTTTTTCAGTCGCTGTAAAGCACTTTGAATTTGTATGAAAGATGCTATATGAATAAAGATTGATTGATTGATTGATATCCAGAAGCCTCATTTGACTTTTCAATGTTCCCTGTGGGATCCTCAGTGGTTAAACAGGCCTCAGCTGTTTCTCTTCATCTAAAACCCTGAAATATCAATAATAAGAGAGTTAAACACAAAGGTTGTGATATTCTACTGATAACTTTCATATTACCATTTCATTGTCTACCAGAATTTTAACTTTTAATCACCACTTTTACTTAAACTTACCTGTGCAGATGACGGGCCGGGTTGATCAGCACTAGTGTGAATAGAAGCATTGTTAGCAACTGTTATAAAAATAAGTGAAGTGATTTCTTACAGTTTAAAATCAGAGCATTATCTACTTTAAAAAAATGTTTTACCTGACTGGTGATGTTCCTTCATCTGTGATTATCTTCAGTTCTTGATAGTATTTTGTCACCGTCTCAAGCTCCTCTTTGACATCTAAAACACAAAAAGTTAAACTTCAACCTCGGAAAAAAATGTCTTTGCACTTTGGTGTGCACTTTCTGTGTTAAAGCAGGAATGACCATTTGTGAAGATAATCTGCTTCAAAATCTGGCAAAACCATAAACTTGTAATATCCTCTTAGTAGGTGACTTTATTTCTGTGGATGAATATTAGCATGTAAGTTTTTTCAGGCAGGGATTAAACCTGACATTTCAGACATATTGTATGCAGATATATATGAGCTTCCTGTCTCATGGGGAAATGTCTTTTTTTTGTCCTGCCATGGTCATAAATACATCAAATTTTCAAAATAACATCCAAACTCCCTGTTTGTATCTTTAGATATCACAGGCTTGTGTGTAGGACTGGACGTGTTAGATACCTAACCCACATGAAGTACATTAGTGAAATGTGCTGGATTGTGTAGTAAACATTTTTTAGGGGACGCTATTGAGGAACGAGATATACCTGCACGCTTGCTCAAATGCCACAAAAGTTTTTATTCCATCACAATCCCAACGTTTCCCCCAGAGGTCTTCTTCAGGTAATAATTTTTGGCTTTTTTGCAGGTGTGCAGGTATATCTTCTTCCTAGGTCTGCTGTTTTTGCACTGCCCTGCACCTCCCTGATGTTCATTCAAAAGTGGGGGTCGGGACCCCCTGGGGAGTCGCAAGACACTGAGAGGGGGGGGTCGCAAGATGTCTTCCATAAACAAATAAACATTTGAAGTGACTTAAAATTGCACATTTACCCATTACTGTAAAATTGTATACAAAAGGTTGTTCAATTTAAAATAAAGCCATAGTCCTTAAGTGAGATCTGTGATGAAATGAAAGTAATTTGTAAAAAAACTTTCAAATGTAACTTTGCACAAGAATGTAACAATGTAGGTGTCTGTTGCTCTTTGTAAATAAAAATGCACACAGACACAATGAAATAATACAATTATTATAGGCTGCTGTGTTTTTTTGTGTTTACTAATCCCAGTGTTTGGATATGCCTATGCAAACTTCCAGGGACAGTGGGGGTCCCCAGTCTCTGGCACCGTTATTTTGGGGGTCACGGGCTAAATAGTTTGGGAAACCCTGTTCTAGGGGACATGACTGAGCTATTGTGCAACATCAATGTGACCGACCTACATCAACAGGAAATGTTCAAAGGTTCAATGCTTGCAGATTCTTTAGTTTTGGGTTTTACTTTGGCAGAGTACATTTTGGCAAAATCCTTTTTAATTTCTAAACATCCACATTACCTGGAAGTAATCGTCCATCTGAATTGAGTGCGCGCTCAATAGACTCCTTCATTGTGTCGTTCAGTTTCTTCAGGATTTCCTCCTAAATCGGCATCAAAATATTTCAAATTTATCACCAGGGAATATAAATATAGTGTTCAACATATTCTGGATCTTATGTAAAGTAACAGGTTAAACGTGTGTTCACTGGGCTGCTCAGAAAACAGAAAAGCTAAATACTTTTTCAATAGGATTTTTTTTCTATTGTACTGTAATATTTAACAGCAAAATGTATTTTTTGTTACACTGACTGCAGTGTTTTAATTGCAAAAGTAATTTTCTCAATGATACACATCACCTGATGATAGAAGAAATGTTCTATTGAACCATAGAATAATCAAACTGTGCAACGTTTTTTGCTGTATCTTTTGAGTTTGGATAAAAATCTAGATAAAGATCAAGGTTTACTTTATTGTCCCACAGAGTGAGAATTAGTCTTGGGCTCTTCACCCACGCTGCAGCCTTTAAAACACAACATTCAACTTGTGTGACAAACCTTCAGGTTTTCCAGTTTTGACATCATTTCAGCTTTAGCCTTCTCAAACATGGTGTTCTTATTAGCATCAACATGCTGCCTTATGATTTGCCTAGTGTTTTTTAGTCTTCCTTTTCCTTCACATTTTTGAGCATCTACAATGAAACAGAA
The DNA here is from genome assembly GCF_963584025.1 of Labrus mixtus. NCBI lineage: Eukaryota > Metazoa > Chordata > Actinopteri > Labriformes > Labridae > Labrus > Labrus mixtus. Next base: position 5,470,189 of record NC_083631.1, on the reverse strand, counting down.
TATTTTAATGAATTACATTTCATGTTAAATGTTTTGATTCAGTGTCAGGTTTCATATGCCAAGATCTTTCCTCTTACCTTCGTAGCATGTTTGCATGGTTTCCTTGATTGTTGTCGTCAGGCCGCTGTAGATTTCTTTCTTACGCTGCCGGATGGTTTCTTGGAGTTCTATCTTTATTTTCTCTTCCTAAGAGAGAGGATAAAGAATAATCTGTGTTGTAGACCCTCCAACTTAAATGGCTAATATTTATTATACTTAGGGATGCACAATATGAATTTTATTGAGCCAATACCAATAATTACCTGCTCCTAAGAATATAATCAGTAAAGATGTATATATAGAGCTACATTAACGTAGTATATTAATGTCAACAACGAAAAACAAAAAATAGTTAGGCCTTTAGAATATATATATTTTTTTTTACTTTAACCATGTAAAAGTTATTTTTCACTTTCTGCAGATAACCAATGAGGCCCAACACATAGTATAAGCCAGCAGTTGACTAGCCCCCGTTTTAAGGTTTTTTCACATTCGGCTCGATTCTTTCCCCCTCCCCTCTGGTCTACATTCACATTAGTAACATCGTTCTGTGCCTTGAGTACATTTGCATATGTACACCGTAAAACATAAATGAACGCCATTATTGTTAATAATGATTATAAAAAAATATATATATCCGTAATATTGGCCAATTAATCATCTGAACTGATATGTATTGTGCATCCCTAGTATTATCCCTAATATAATCCCTTATATTGATGGTGTTCTTCATAGGCAGTGTATATAATGTTTATAGCTGAATAAATAACATTGTTTTGGTTTCACTTTTGCATGTTTTCTCTTTATTCCATACATTAGTCACAAACGTCAGGTTAATGTTGATTTGCTCGACAAACTACTTGATCAGTCATTAGATTGAATTATTCCTGTGTTTTACCTCAGTCCTGAGAAATTCCAGTTGCAGTTCCACGTCTTTGTACTTCTGATTTTTAATCAGCTTCCCAGTGTCGAGTGAAAAGGAACTGATGGTCCCGTTGAATGGTCCAAGATTTGATTCAGTTCTGAAACATGTTCATAAGTAGCTCTTTCATTAAGTAAGACTGGACAGGTTTCAAATTAAATAATTTCAGCTGTAGAAGATGGAGTGGCAGAATCCAACATAGACCTGAACTTAATCACAACTGTTTCAATAGTCTTGTTCTTAGTTTTGCCCACCCAGCTTGGAAAACTTGACAGCCAATTTTAAGTTTACAGCCCAATCCATCTTCTTAATTTCTATCTGAATACTTTTTTTAAAACTGTTCACCATTAGCCGGGTTCTGCTCAAGGTAACTGCTGGTTAGAAGGACAGTTTTCCTTTGCATAAATGCTGCCAAAGGTTTTCTTATGATGGACTCGTGTTGGGTTTATTTTAATAATACAACATGGAGTACAGGCTTCACCTGGGCTTTTTCTGAAACCGCCAACTAATTTAAATTAGTAGTACGTACTGATTTGGCCAGAATGCAGTATGCAGTATGCGAACAAATCCGAGATCCCCTGTATGCCAAAACTATCCGGATGTCGTACTGATCGGGGTCTGAGCGAGGTCGGATGCACAAACATTATATGCATCAGACCAGTCGTCCTTGCGTACCGTTTCCCACAAGTCAAAGCACCAGGTCAGAGATGATGGACAGCAACGGCCATTGTATCCCGAGAAATAATCACAATCCACACAAAGATACCACCATCAACTTAAAATTAATCACTCGTCAGCTTTTTCCAGACTGTAAGTGGATGCTACCCTGTAGTGGCGTTTGTTGTCAGCTGGGCTGTTGTTTTTTTTTTTACTCCAATGCATTCTAAGACCAGAAACCAGCTTAGTCGGGCCTGGCATACTGCAAAATAACCACAGACTGGCAGTCATACTACTGTTGAACTAAGTATGCAGTACATAAGGCACGCTATGTTCATATGTAGCATGTGGTTTCTAAAACAGCTCTGCTCTTTTTCTAAAGTTTCTTTTGTTATGTTTTGGCACAATGCAAATACAATTGATCTATGTTTTATGTTTCATTACTGCATTGTATACAATAATTGTTTTAATATGCTCTTTGCCGTCGTTTTTAGGAGGCAATTTTTGTCCTTGTTTAGTAATTTCTTACGGGAAGGTCTTTCTAAATTCATCATCAATGCTGTCCATCAGCTTTGCAGCTAAATCCTCATTGAGGTTTAAGTGTTTCCCTTTCGTTGTTTTGTGGACACCATAGTTGTCGATTACACATTTCAGTGTCTTGTGAAAACCACTTCCCCCTCCCTGAAACAAAAACAAAATTAGAATATTTCATTAGACACTAATAATTTAAGTATGGGTTGGACAATCTGTGGTTTTGTTATGAAAATAAAATATTCAGGCACCTCAGGACATATAAAGGACTCCAAGACATCATCACATGAACTTTTAGAGTTTTCAACCCCACGCTTGAGACATTCTTCCAAAGCATCTGTGGCCTCTTGCATGGACTTTTGGACTTCTTTATGTCCACACTTCATTGTTTCTGTAAGGACTTTGCTCACTTCTGTTTTTACCGTAGCCTGAAATCAAACAGAAAACATTTAAAATTCAAAACATTTAAACTACACTTCCCCCTTTCTGGTCTTTCTTTCAATTATCTTTTTTAATTCTTCATAATTTCCTGGTTAATGTTTATTTAACAGAAAACTAATCAAACATGAAATAATGTGTTAAACTGTAATTTTATCAAATAGGACAAACAAGAAATATGATCCCGTCTTTGGTTAATAATTAAATAAAGGTATCCCTTAACAAGACGTGATATACCTGTACTATGTTATGAAAAAGAATGAAAGTGTTGTTACATTATCTTACCCCTCCTCCACAGCGGGCCCCTTGAATTAAGGACAGTATCCCATACGCTCCTGACACATACCAGTAGTTCAGTGTTTCTGAGTGACAGTCATTGAGTTCTTGCAAAATCTTCTGAAGTTCAGGGACTTCTGTAAATAATAAATACATAACAATATTCTTAGACACTTTTCACATGTTTTAAACGTTAAATAATCCACTAACTGTTCCATGGGGGATCACCTACCAGTGTCAGCAGGTTCTAGAAATGTTCTGTCCTGAAACTCATTGGCGCTCACTGTGAACACTTTGAAACATTCATCACTGAAATGTCTCTGAAAAAATAAAATGAATCATTTTAAGGTGGGATTGCAGTTATAGAACAACTTAGTTTTTTGTTGTCGTCAGTCTACAAAACTCACCGTAACCATCCGTTGTTCCTTAAAGTGGTCCTTCACTTCCACCTTTACTTCCTCGTTCCTCTCTCTTATGGCTTCCACTAAACTATTAGAAGAGGTCAGTATCAACTGATTAGCGACACTAGAGAGAAATTAGACTAACACCAATGGAAGGCTAGTGATGTTCAACAAGATGCAGGTAAGGCCTGGACCGCTTTTTTTTTTTTTTCTTCATAAACAAGGCACGCAGTTTATAGCCTGATTGTGATGGTATACACATTAGGTAGGGGGACATCTTATCAGTGTTTGAATATAATTATAATGTTTGAAAAAAAATCACTGACCTTTGACCTTTATGACGTCCAATTTGATCAGACTTGGTGCAGATGAAGTGAATGTGCTGACATTGGCCACCATTTCCAATAAGGCTGCTGTTCAGAATCTCCCATGCTTCTTTCTCTGATGCTGCTCTGTTAATTTCAGCCACGATCCACACAGTGGAACATCTTCCAACAACCTAGAAGGATAAAATAAAATCTAATTGTGAATAACTAAATATCAGCACTTTATAATAAAATAATGTTACACTATTAATAAATGTTGATAATACAGTAAAGCATTTACCATAAAATCTGGAATATTAATTGCACCGGTATATAAGATGCACCCTGTTTTGAAGTTTTGCAGTCTCTCAGAGAGAAAAAAAAGTTTAAACTGTCTTCCTGGGTGAGGATTTCTACAGTGTTAAGCGAAGTCTACAACGTGCAATTTCTGTGCAGCTCATTTTCGGGAGTTTGCACCCCTACTAGCTAGAGTATGGTAGTTGAGTTCTCAGCTTGCAGTGAAAGTTGTGAAGCACAGACCCCTAAAGGCCCTGACACACCAAGCAGACGGCAAAGAACTAGTGGCGACGAAGGCCGCCTGTGGTGTCGGTGCACAACGCCTTTTGTCTTGGCGAAAAAGTTGCACTAGAACACACCGCAAAGACTACAGCCGATGGCCAATCAACATGTACGTTCTGCGCATGCATGAGGCAATAACTCTCCATGCCAGCAGGCGGTGGTAGTCTGTAATCGTCATTCCAAAAAGCGAAAACCGGAAGAGGACGAGGAAGAACGCGGATAAATAAACCGTTGTTGTGATACAAGAAAACAATATTCTCACCGCTGTCGCTCAACACTCGTAATATAGGTACTGCTTATTGAAAATAATGTCTGATAAAAGGTTAAAAATGGCACTGCCGTTGTCAGCCCTTGGTCTTTTATTAGTGGAACAAGAATAGAAGAATATAGACAAGACAAGAATTTCTTCTTGTGCACTGGTTCACCTGTTTAATTTAGCTGAACAGCCAATCAGAGAGATTCTTACACCCAACCACGACGGCTCAAGCCGATTCCACGGCCAAAAAAAGGCCAAATGGGGCCGACGGGTAGCGACGGAGCTGGACACACCGCAAAAACTAGGGCGACGACTGCTCAACGATGGACCGACAGCCGACGGTCTCCTTGTTGTGTAAGGGCCTTAACTTGCAAGTCGTGCTGCCTGACTCCGATGGTCACTCTTTAACTTTAGGACTATTTCAATAAAAAGAACACTGGACAAGGATTATTTAGGGAACAATTTCCCACCGTTTTCTGTAAATGCGTGATTATGACCTTGTAAGGGAGAAAATAAGTGAAAAAGTCGCGCAGCCAGCCTGGTCTGTGACTGTCTTCCTCAGCACAGCATGCAATCAGCTTTCAATACACAATGAATGGGGATGTATTTTTAATCCCATCAGGTTCTTTAAAAATGTGATAGTGGCTGCTGCACCCGCCGTAATGACAGCGAGTGTGTCAGCATTTTATAAAGGTATAGTGGTCGCACCGGTCTATAAGACGCAGCCAACCTTTAAGATGAAAAAACAGGTATTAAAAGTGCTTGTTATACACTGGATTTTACAGTAAATTATTTACCCCTTTCCACATTTCATCTCTGCTCTTGTTGCGGTCCCCATTTCCAGGTAAATCCACAAGTGTGACATTCTGAAGAAGGTCATTATTTGGCACCCTGATAGTAACACACTTCACCAGGGGCCAAAACCACGTCTTTACTTTACCATCTCTGGCCTTTGATCTGCTTCTTGTGTATTTGACAAGTTCTGCAGAGAGCTCTTCAGCCTGCAATAAATGATAAGATTCAGTATTTTATTTTGATGCACCATGGTGAATACAACATCCTGATGGGTAATTGACAATTGGTTGCACAGACAATCTGGTTACTAGTGGACAAGGTCCTAAATGATTTTGCTATGAATGGTACATTTGATATGTGATTGTTTCTATTTAGGATCAAGTTCACTTAAAAAAAATAAAAAATAAAAAAACTTAAAGAGCCCATATTATGCCCTTTTTGGGGTTCATATATTTAATCTATGTACCTACTAAAGTATGTTCACAATAGCTAAAGTTTTAAAAAAGTGTCTGTTTTCATGTTCTGCCGCTCCATGCACCGGCTCACTTCTGACTCTCTCTCTAAGGCTCTGAAGTGCCCACGTTCAGAGTCCCCACGTGTGCCAAGTCTGATCTGATTGGTTGGCCTGTCGGCTCTGCCGTAATTGGTCAGTCGCTCAGCCACTCTGGCTCCGAGGGCCGGGGAGCAAAAACATTAGCACCTTAGCACTACTGTGCTACCGCAGGCTACGGCATATCGTGGGCGTGCTACAGAAGTTAATGGGCGTGCAACATGAGCTGCAGGGCTTGCCACAACGAGCCAATGGACGTAGATCAGTGATCTCACACTGACAAGACATCACACAGACAATTTTCTTTTGAGGGGGGCTAGAACCGAGCGTTACATGCAGCTAATGCTGCAGCTAACAGGAGGACGTAGGAGAAGCTGCGTTTCCGCGGACTTTGAATTTTTGCACATAGATGTGCCTAAACATGCACAGGATACTTGGAAAACACACTAAAGAGCATATAAAACCAGAAAAAGCAGAATATGGGACCTTTAATAACACTAACATTTATTCTATAACTTACTTTTCTAAAAGACAAGATCTTCTTCTTAGAACTGAGAAATTGTGGAATTTCTTTGAAATGTTTCCGATTCATTAAATCGTTTTTGTCCAATATTTCTTTCCATTGTTCTCCATACACTGCTGACAGCATCTCAACAGCATCACTTTTAACCTCTTTAAAATTGATCTTGTCAGCATTGTCACGTTCATCGCCATTTTCCTCTTCGTCGTCTGCATCATTCTGTAAGATTTTTTTACAGCCCTGCACATCTTCCTCGAACTCCTGATGAAAAAATAATCTTTTAACGTAGTTTCATCAAATCAAATGAAAAAAAAATGCATGAAGCAAAGTGATAAGCAGCAACATCATAACTTTTTGAAAAGTGACAAGTACTCATTAAGCAGGTTTTACCTCTTCTGTAATGAATTCAATCTCTGCCTCATAGTTCTGGTTCTGCTTGTTAGCCTCCACCTTAATGATGACTGTTGTACAAGCTTTGTAACTTCCTGAGGGCAAGAGATCATCCTCTCCAATGACAGCATTTATTAAAGAGCTTTTTCCGGCCCCTGTTTTACCAAAGACACCAACCAGCTCCCTCTTTTCTTTCTTCAAACCACCAATTTTTTTTCTGTTGAACAAAGGATTAAATATATTTTTTGATTTATTTGGAAATTAAACAATGAAATAGTGTGTCAGTAATGTTTTAGGGCTATTCTTTAAATCTTTGTTTTCGGGTTAATATATACGTATGTATGGGAGGGGGGCATCGATTTGTGGTTAATTTGTAACAAATGTTTCATATCATGTACGTCTTGTAACCTGCTACTGGATGCTTTGAATTTCCCTCGAGATCAATAAAGTATCTATCTATCGATCTAGCTATTACATTTGTTGATCAGCTGTCACACGGTCATCCAGCAGCAGCAGCGGAGTTTAGCCAACAGAGACTCGCGCATCATTAAAAAAAAAAAAAGGTAATAAAAGTATTATTTTAAATCTTAATGATTTCATACCAGCCACTATATACTGCAGCAAGAACTTTGTTTATATTCTGTGTTAAGCTGGAAAACAGGAACACTTCAAGAGGCAATGTAATTGTTCAAAACAAAATGTTAAAGTTGATCAAAGTAAAACATGTTTTTTTTTTAAAGTGGGCAACCAAAAATAAATCTGGTTAAGTTCTCAATAAATATGTAAGGTATGTTGAAATGTTATGCTAGTTTCAGTTATATATTAGGTTTCATTGTTTTGTTCAGGTAAATCATATTTATATTTACACAATGTCCCAACCTTCTAGGAAATTGGATTGTAGGTTTTTTCTATAAGTAAAAAGGGAAAAAGAATGATAACAGATTTGAACTTGTGATGGGCACAGGTCATTGCAAAGAGAATACAGTCAGAATAGGAGAAAACAAACATTACAATGAATTTTGAATAACAGTGAAGGTCAGACTCGTACAGCTACCAGCAATAACGTGTCATAAGCTTATGAACAAGTCAGTGTTTTTTTGTAAAACTTTCTAAAATGCCGCACTAGAAGTTAATTGCAAAATGAATGACTCAACTCCAGAGATCAGTCGCTAATGTCTTTGTAAGCATGTCCGCTAAAACAAATAATAATATGCAATATAAAAAATGTATTACTTACTTTAGAAAATCCTTGAGCTCTGTCTGAGGTAGCCTACTCTCAACACTTGCCATGATTTTTTCCACTTCAGGCAGTACATCTTCTCCTGTTGGAATGAAAGTAGAGAAAAAAAGACAAATGTATCAATATCGTTTTACAAAGAGAGGAAATAAATGTAGAGCATGAGAGAGCCATTCTCCTCTGAAACAGTTAGAATGCCTCAGTTAGTATCTCTGGGCTTTTACAGCCTTTTGCAAAATGTTTTTCAGAGTTTAAAACATAATTGGGTCTTATTTTAACAATCCAATGTTCATCTAAGTGCACAAAGTGCCCTTTCAATAGCAAGGAAATGATTTAAACTGTCCATATGCAGTATAGACTAAAGACATGTTTTGTTTTATCTAAGGATTCTTCTTTAAATTAATTATTTTTATCCTGTTTTGTAGTAATAAAACAATAAACTCCCGGGGGACCCATCGCAAGTAGACATATTTAACACTACGCTGCTCATCTCCCTTTTCTGTTGCCTGCAGGTCTGGATCATCTGTATGGGTACAGTGAGACGGGGCGTCTGAACCTGAAAGTGAAGGGGTCTGGTCTGACACCAGGTAGGGTCAGGGTAAAGTACAAATAGTTATATAGCTTGTACAAGATTGGCTGCATTGATTAAATGACAGCTAAGTTAACAGAGAGGTTCAAGGGTAGATTATTTTTTTAGTGGAATCCTTTTAAGAAGTTAAGGCATGAGACTACAGCCTTATTAGTATTCTCTTAGAAGAAAAAAGTAATCTCTTCAGGGTTAATAACAGCCTATAGGCCTACTATGGGGGGGGGGGGGGGGGGGGGGGGGGGTCGTCATAACTCTCCTAACTCTTCTCCCCCATTTGGAATCCTTGACACCTGAGGTTTTAAAATCTTTGTTAAATTTTATTTGTTCAATCAATAAATGAAATACCTGTGAGTTCCTTGTCACGTCGTGGTTTCTTAGGTAGTGATGCCATCTGCTGGTCTCTCCGTGTGGCTCCTTCTCTCTTATAAAAAAGGCAAGAAGAACAATTTGACCCTCAGAGTATAAAACATTCTCTCACTTGTTTTTGTCAAAGCGAGATATTATTGCTATAAAAAAATATTGTGATAATTTTATCCATGGCCGTAACCAACTATGAGGTCACTGAGGTCTTGACCTCCATTCATTTTTACAAAAACAAGAAAGCAAAAATTGTTACCATCAATCTATGAAGCACAAGATGGCTTTTACTTTGAAAATACTCGCTCAGTAATGCCACAAAGTCACAACCCGCCTTAGACTGCTAAAATAATTTATTTTCGAATAGTTAAGGACGAGACATCTCGTTCAGTATTTATGAAGGATTTGGAGGGCCAAGGTCTTTGTTAGTTATAGATGGATGGATCCTTTATTGTCATTGCAGATCACTACACAATGAAATTCAGTCCAGCCTCAACCCCTACTTTAACAAAATATTTTTAAATAATTCAAAGATATAGAAAGTAAGCAAGTTTATGGCACATAAGAAAAAAAGAATGCTTGAAATTACAAGGATTTTTACAAAATCAAGAAAAAGAAGCTGTCATGTGTTATCAGAGATTGTACTCTTTCAAAAACCAACCTCTTCTTCATCATTCCCCCCACAAATTAAAAAATAAATGCAATGAGTTGGATTTTATTGCAAACATGCTGCAAACTTTTGCAAAGAGTAATGTAGTGGACACAAATTCCCACATACAAACCTAAATAGAAGATGATTATGTGTATAGATTGCCCTGCCTATAACTAGAAATGTTTCTTTATTGCAGAAGATTCTCTATTCCTGACAAGTTCATAAAGGTTTGCACATTTTATTTCATAGAAACAGTGTGACACATGCCAAAGATGGTACCATGAGCAGTGCCTAGCCATGGATGAACAACAACTCCAACATGCAAGGGTGAACAATTGGGATTGTGCTCTTTGCAGTTAGGGCAGAAAATAAAACACTTAAAAATGTCATGTGTTCTTACCAAATAAAGACGTGTGAGCACTTGGGACAAAACGTATCTCATATTTTTAATTTGATGGCTGTATTTTTTGTTTGTTTAAATCTTTGTTAATATTTGTATTGGTTCAAATTTGAAGAAAAAAGATAGATGTAGTTGTTGGTGTTCATAGTCTTTGTAATTTCATATGTATGTTCTACGAAAATGTTACTGTTTAAAATAAATGTAAAAAAAATATGTCAATAATAATAGTATTTTTTTTTATTCATGACAGATTATTAATATTTGAAAAATGCTTGTATGTGTGTTTATTGCAAAATATTAAAAGTGCAAAATGTAGCTGTGACAGAGCGAATCAAATTGGTACTGTCACATTCAAAACACTGCAGAGAGCTGTGTTGTATAAGGGAGCTTGATGGTGGATTTCTCAGAAAGCACACAGTAAAATAACTTCATAGTACTTCTTAGACTACATGGACAGGTACTAAGTCCAACCATATCAGAATCATGGTGTACTTATGGAAGAATTTGTTTTTACAAGACATCAAATTCATAAAAAAAGACTCATTAAAGTGTTTTATAAGGGACTTTGACAATGGATTTCTCAAAAAGTACACAGTAAAAGTACTTCATAGTACTGCAAGCATGTAGTCTAAGAAGTACTAAGTACAACCATATCAGAATCATGGTGTACTTTATGGAAAAACATATTTTTTTCTATTTTTTTCCCCAGGAAAACTGTTTTTTAAATTGTGAACACCTTCTTTTGAAAAACGGAAGTTATCGCAGACTCGCAGTATTATTCTCAAACTAATTTCACCGACCTCCGAATCTATTCCCTGAACAGTACTTTGTTTGCTGCTGTTTCATACACGTGTATCTCATAGTCAGTTTTATGGTGAGACTTTGGCATTTAGCACTAGACTTCATCGCTCTCTCTGTCTGTTACTGCTGCTCGCTCTGCAGTCCGGAGCATTTACCATAAAGATCAGAATACGTGGGCACTTCAAATTTAGGGGCAGCTCACTTCCCCATGTAAAAGCGAGGAGTGGCTGGCTTGACCGCAGTATTTTATCGATGACTTTATCATTGACAAAGTAAAGATCTTCCTCATCCATACCTCGATCTGTTATTAGAAAAACAATTCAGAGTAATCTTGGCCATTCAAAAACTAAACTTATTTTGGAAATGCCAGATGTCTGGTTTTAAAGAACTAAAGCATCACACACGTCAGGAGAATTTTAACAGATGTTCTCCATATTCTCAAGCATGAACACACTGCAAGCTATGGAAAAAGGCACGTCTCATAGCCTACTACAGGATTTATTAAGATTATCGTGCCGGGGCAGAAACGCACCACCCTACTCGACCTGACGTTAAGGGTGTGGCCAGTGTTTAAATTTGTATTTTTAATACTTTGCACGGAAGGGAAACACATAAAAAAAACAAGTTTGGGTGAAGAAATGGCTGGGGAGATTCTGTAGTATGAGCCTGGTTTAAGTCAGCATTGTAAGCAAAGCCAGTTTACAACATCTGCTATGTTTCTATAAGAACATATCAGTGTTGGTGGAAAATTACCGGCTACAATCAAGAGAGCAAGGTAATACTTTACAGTGAAATGTTTGAATAAAATCATCCATGACTAGAAACTGCAAGTTCATCAAATAATTATATTTGAATCAGCCTTTACAACTTTCACACACATTTCAAACAGTTAATATGAATTTCATTAAATTAAAGGACAGATGGAGGCTGTGACATTATTCAAAAATATGTAGCAAATTTAAATAGATAACCAGAATCTGCTTTTGAAGTTTAAGTTATGCAGAACATTAATCAAAGATAAAACATTCAGTCAGAGTTAGTAAAACTAGTTACATCTCTATTTCTTTCTTATCTTATGTAACACTGCTTTACTTACAATTCCTTTGGAGTCTGTAGACGATGATGAAAGCAAAAATGGTAAAAGTCCAAAAAGCTCCACAGATGATTAAGTATAAAAATCAAACAATCTCAAGCAGTCATTAAACCTCCATCACCTCAGTCTTTGCAAATACACAAGAGGGTTACATGACCTGATACTTAAATCATGACCAATGTTCCTCTTCTTGTAAATGAAAGCGATGTTTCATTCAAGGTTCTTTAAGTTCACAAGCCCTCTGTGTCTGCTCCGCCTACTTGCCATCGGCACTTTCACTTTCTCATGAACTTGTTCACAATCACATGCTGCAAGTTGAAAAAAGTTTTTCTTTAACCATCACTACCAATTGATTTTGCTTTTCTAGCTTGTTGTCAGACACCTACAGTAAATTATGTATTTCTTACTCCTTTTCCATATTTCTCCTCTGGAGCCGTTACTGTGTTCTGCAGCTGTCAGATAAAAGTGATGGACAAATTGCCTAATTCATTAATAAGATAACAAGCATGTGTGAGGGATATACACTGGTAACTCTTACTGGTTGTTTTTGATACTTGCACTGTAAAGTTGGAACTCTGAAGACACAATGGGTCGTTTTTTCTTTTAATGTCACACTCAATAATATCAACGTAAGTTACAGCTTGGGTCAGCTATGACATGAGTATATATGGAGAGAAAACAGCAGAACAATGGGTTTCCTAAAAGCTTTACAAATAGACGTGCAGTGTTGCAGTTGTATTAACAGAATCAAACCTGTTGGCAGAAAAAGATTTTAAAAAATGTGTCAACTGTTTGTCAAAGAACAGAAATCACTGGGTTGTTTATCATCTTTCTAAAAGCTGATTGCAGCACAGTTTATACCTACATTATGTTGCGTAACAGATCACAATTTTAGGTTTTCTGTTGTTATAAACTGCCAAGTGAAAAAAATGAATTTCAGTCCTGTATCTAATAATGTTTGTGACGCAAACAAACCTCATGGATACATTCATCCATGATATAAAAAAAGGAAAAGAAAAAACTGTTAAAATGAATCAGTCGATCCCAAGCGGCAACCACATCATAAGCCTTTACACACCAGTTCTTTCCAAAACACATATTCCTCAACTTAGTGTGATATCATGATTTAAGTCAGTATGTAAAATCTAATTTCAACAAACTCAGAACAGACAGAGCCTTGAACTTGTCCTTTTTTATCTATACCTCTATAAACTTGATTAACTGTAGACTTGGTGGCTCAAGTCCAAAGTTATCTGGGCTGGGATGTTCTTCTCATTAAGTTTAATTAAAGGTTTGAAAGGGTTTTGCAGTGAACAGTTATTACATTTTCCTAAGTTGATTTTAAATGTCACTCATTAACAGGTTTTATATGAGAGTCTTTGTTGTTGTAACGTAATTCTGATATGAAGAACCACACCTGTATGTCCACAAAGCAGACCAACAGGTTCTGCCACAGTGCAGTTGTTGTGTTGAAAGAAAGTCAACACAACTATTGTATAAAACAATTAATTCCATCATAATCTAAAACCAACTCTGATATATGTAGAAGATGATTTATCTTAACGAATCAAAGGAAAAAATTGTAGTGCTTGACATTTGTGTGTGAGCACATTTATAAATTCCTGGTTTTAACATGTGAATGCTACGACTTCATGAGCAACAAACACTAAGTATGCAGTGAAGGTTACTTTAAGAGTTTGGGTTATGCTTACTGATTTTGGTCTGGTAACTTGATTGGGACATCAGTTTTTGTCAGAACAGAAACTGATGTCAGGGAAAACATTCAGTAACTTTAATACGATGGACGACGAGTGCAAACAAGCTGCAAAGGTTGAAAATATTGACTTGAGGACAAAACAGGCAGCAAAATCTGGATGCAACTGGAAAATAAATGTCTAACAAATACAAAGGAGACGTGGTGCTGCAAAAGGAATGAACATGCTGCAAAAAGCAGAAATGAATACATTAATAGTAAACATTCAGCAAATACACAAATGATGCAAAATCAAAAACACACAAACAGAAAACAAAGGAAACAGAAAAAACTGCAATCATCACAGCAGATAGGGGGCGCTACTTAGACTGTATATGAGTGAAATGTTTTTTTACAAAGAACATAATTAACAAAGATAATTTGAAGGATTTGAAGACGGGCTATGACAAACACAGCACTCCCCCACCCCTCACCCCCTGGGACTGATGGCACAACAAACAAAAGTCAGACAACACATGAACATCAGTTGTTCAGGTGCTGAGTTATCCTTGGTTAAAAAGCCTCACTCAGCAGCAGGGGTTACTTTACCAATAATCAAAATACATTTCCCCATAAAAGGATAGCTGTAACATTTATCGCCCCCTACAGGCCTGGAGTGTTTCTCCTGTGATGACTAGATATGCAGTAGTTTGTTTTCTGGGTTTGTGTCTCTTAAATGACAGCTTCTGTGTATTTACAGCACGTTTGGGTTGAATGGAAATCTTTTGGGCAGCTGCAGGACTTTTATACCAAATTCACAATAAAGACAAAAAGGCAACAACATTTTAATCAGGAGTTTTATTGCATGATGTGCCATATTGCATTTATAAACAATGAAGATTTAAAAACATTTTTAAAAACATCGTACAGTTCATATCAGGAAGCCAGAAAAGTTGGTCTGATAATAAAATTAACTCTTATTTCTAATATATCATCACTCAGATTAAAGATTTATTAGATTTAATTTGACACCGTAATAATCAGTGAAACTGTAGCAGGTACATCAAATCATCCACTTCTAAATTCATGAAATAAAAACACTAACAAAAAGTCGTTAACACATATTCAAGAATAACAAAAAGCTGAATTATTGCAGAAGTTGATGTCTTGCTGAAAGAAGAGAAAGAAACAAATAACGGTTATGTCACGCCCCATGTACGGCGGTTACATTCCTAAGCAGCAGTTGTGGGACTGAATCTGACCTCGGCCTTTTGCTGCATGTCATCCTCCCACTCTCTCCTCCCGTTTCCTGTCTCTCTTCAGCTGTCCTATCTAATAAAGGCGAAAAGGCCCAAAAAAGAAACGATTAACATGAAAAGCACAACATCCCCCCCGACCCCACCTTCACCCATTTCTGGCCTGAGGCCCACGATTAATCAAAAGGAAAACTGTCACTAATATGACATCTGTATGTATGAAACTCACAACAAACATCTAAACACACCACTCAAAGAGAGCAGAAATAACAACCTGACAAAAAGGTTGAGACTAAATCAGTACCATTGATTCACTTTTCAATCCCACAGTTAATCACAGTGCTCAGCTTCCAGGTTCTAAATGTCAAAAGTTTGCTGGCTACTTCAGGGAGAAAATAATAAATATTTGTTCTGGTATCTGCCAGAAAAACATGCACATTGTGATGGTAGGTATGACTGTTCTGACCTGGTTGATGCTAACACACTGAGGAATATAGTAACAGAACTGACACCCTCCACATGGTCACTTGATCCCATTCACACCTGCCTTTTTAAAACTATTTTTCATTCTGTATCTGAAGACATACATGCCATAGTAAATTACTGTGTATGTGCTACCCTGAGGCAGCTGATCTCTATGTGGACATGTCTCCTGATGACACTGGGCCAATTGTCTCTCTTTTTAACTGTATTTTAGATATTAAAGCTTGGATGTCTCACAACTTTTTACAGCTCAACCAGGACAAAACAGAAGCACTTTTTATTGGTTCAAAGGCTCAGAGAGACAAACTGGCTTCTTCAGTAAATGCACTTAACCCAAGCCAAGCAGCAAGAAATCTAGGTGTTTTATTTGATTCTGATTTTAATTTAAAGCCACATGTACACTCCATCACAAAAACAGCATTTTATCATTTAAAGAACATTTCCAAAGTGAGGCAGTTTCTCTCTCTGAGCAATACTGATTTCATAACTAGAAGTAATGCTCTCATTTCTGGTCTACCAAAGAATAAAGTAAATCAGCTGCAGTTAATTCAAAACGCGGCAGCACGAGTGCTAACAAAGACCCGAAGGAGAGCACACAATACACCAATTTTAAAATCTTTACACAGGCTGCCTGTGAGGTTTCATATTCATTTTAAAATTATTTTAATTGTCTATAAGGCAATCTTTACCCTCTTATTATCTCAACTATATTTTTGTTAATCTTTTCAGTTTTAACTTAACTTTTTTTTATTCCTATTGGTGTGCATTAGTCTCTACTTCTCTACTCCTAAATCCATTTTTATTTCTACCCTGTTTTGTCACTATTTTATGTTTATTCTTGTTTTTCAGTCGCTGTAAAGCACTTTGAATTTGTATGAAAGATGCTATATGAATAAAGACTGATTGATTGATATCCAGAAGCCTCATTTGACTTTTCAATGTTCCCTGTGGGATCCTCAGTGGTTAAACAGGCCTCAGCTGTTTCTCTGCATCAGGTAAACCTGAAATATCCACAAGACAGTTAAACACAAAGGTTGTGATATTCTACTGATAACTTTCATATTACCATTTCATTGTCTACCAGAATGTTAACTTTTAATCATCACTTTTACTTAAACTTACCTGTGCAGATGACGGGCCGGGTTGATCAGCACTAGTGTGAATAGAAGCATTGTTAGCAACTGTTATAAAAATAAGTGAAGTGATTTCTTACAGTTTAAAATCATTATCTACTTTAAAAACAAAGTTTTTACCTGACTGGTGATGTTCCTTCATGTGTGTTTTTCTTCAGTGCTTTGTATTTTTTTGTCACGGTCTCAAGCTCCTCTTTGACATCTAAAACACAAAAAGTTAAACTTCAACCTCGGAAGAAAATGTCTTTGTACTTTGGTGTGCACTTTCTGTGTTAAAACAACAATATTTCAGTTTGGTGCACTTTGGCACCCACAGAAGGTCCCTGAGTGAAACTGCACTGTGGTAAGACACAGTGCTGTCACCCATGTTACTCCTAACCCTTTCTAGACTATGTGAATTTGCATAACCGCACAGAGACGGCTAACTGGTTTCTATTTATACAGTAACTGAAGGCTTTTGTGTGAACTAGTCTCCAAAAAGCCGTACACACTCTTCATGAGATGACCTTGGCCAACTGCAAAAGTTACATACTGCAGAAAACAGGCGGTCGGGGCAGAGACGTCTTTCTCCCTGTTGAAAGTTATTCTGCTATTAAATCGACCTTTGACACTTCTGTTTAAAGGTGGAAAAGTGACATCTTGTTGCTTTAACTATGTTGTTCAAGAGCACACTCTAATCTGCATAATGTTCCTGTAACTTCCTCTCACCAGTTATCATCAGTGCTATAAAAATGACAGGATATATCCACATAAAGTAGGATTACTTGTGCAATATTTCTTAAACCCAAATAAAAACAGTTTTGATTAGTTCTTCCAACTTCATAGTTTACATCTATCAAGCATTTAATCAGAATCAAACCACTTTGACATGCAAAGTTGTAATCGCTTCACTGGTGTTTTGTCTGTAAACAAATTTACTTGTTAACATTCACTTTACCTGGAACTGATTGATCATCTGTATTGAGTGATAGGTTCATTGACCTCAGAAGTGTTTCCATCAGTATCTTCTGGATGACCTCCTAAATAAGATTTAAAATATTTAACACTGTGTTAACCAGCACACTTTTGTTTAGGATTTACTGGATGATACATTAACAGTTTAAATGTGTGTTTTTTCTGGGCTGCTCAGAAAGCAGAAAAGTCTTAAATAGAAAAAAAGCTTTTGTGTGTTTGTTTTCATTTTTTATAAAAGTTGCTTTTTTGTAAAACCGCAGTCACAAAAACTATCTTGAGAATGATGTACATTCTATTTCAATGAAGAAAAGCCTTGATGTGAATAATTATATAGAATCATACACAAAGATTGAGATGTGCAACACAACATGTTTTACTATATAACAATCATATAAGGTCATGTATGTTGAATTATGAACCATTACAAACCACTAGTTCTGCCACATTTAACATCATCACAGTTTTAGCCTCCTCGAACATGTCGACCTTGGCACGAACATGCTGCTCAATGATGTCCCTCATGGCATTCAAGGAGCCTTTGCCTTTACATTGTTGTGCATCTACAGTGAATCAGAAAATGTTTTTAAATGCACATTAATTACATGTATTTGATTCAGTGTCAGGTTTCATATGCCAACATCTTTTGTCCTACCTTCATAGCACTTCTGCATGTTTTCCTCGATTGAAGTCGTCAGGCTGCTGTAGATTTCTTTCTTTCGCTCCCGGATGGTTTTGTCGAGTTTTGCCTTAATTTTTTCTTCCTACCACAGAAGATTAAAAACAAAAACATGTATATCTGCATTGCTAACATGTACCTTATTGATGGTGTTCTACATAAGAAATGAATATCAACAATAATAGCAAAAAAAAAAGATCTTTTATTTGGTTTCTTTCTTAAATGTTTTTTCTTCATTAAGTACGTTAATCACAAACGTGTTTCAATTGATTTTTTCACCTCGTTCTTGAGTCTCCTTCACTTTGACAAACAGCTTAAAACAAAACTGTTGGATAAGATGGTACCATCACTATCTCTTACCTCTGTCCTGAGAAATTCCAGTTGCAGCTGCACACCTTTGTACTTTTTGTACTTTTCAACCAGAGTCCCTGTGACGAGTGAAAAGGAACTGATGGCCCCGTTGAATGGTTCACATTTTGATTCATTTCTGAAACATGTTAACAAGTAAATCTTTCATTGATCAAACATTGACAAAGTTAAATTTAGAAATTTCATTTAGATACTTATATTAAATTAGTTTAATTACTTTAAATAACCATTGCACACATTATTATATTATTATTATTATAATTGCCATTTGAAGAGGTATTATCTTTTCCTCATTTAGTACGTTCTTACGGGAAAGTCTTTCTAAATTCCTCATCAATGCTCTCCATCAGCTTTGAAGCTAATCGCTCATTTAGGTTTTGTTGTTTCCCTTTTTTTGGTTTGTAGACGCCATTGTTTGCGACTATGCACTTCAATCTCCCGTATAAAGCACTTCCTTTTATTCTTTTCTGAAACAAAAACAAACATTTCCATAAATGATTAACTTTTGAATATCAAGTGAAAAATCGATGGTTTGGATAAAGGAATAAAATATTCTAATACATACGGGATATAAGAAGGACTTCAAGACACTCTCCCTTGAACTATTGGATTTTTCAACACCCTCCATGAGGCACTTGTTAAAAGCCCTATAGGACTTTTTCATGGGCTCAAAGACTTTACTTTTTTCACGTTTCAAGTTTTCTTCAAGGTCTTTGCACACATTTGCTTTTACACCAGCCTGTAATCAAAGAGAAAACTGTTTTAAAATGTTAAAACAAATGTATTTTTGTCACATTGGGCTTTTTTCTGCTCCTTTTTTAGTTTATTTTTTTCCCTAGTCATGCTGTTATTTGATCTTACCACGTCTCCACAGCTGGCCCCTTGAATAAGAGAAAGAATCCCATACGCTCCTGACACATACTTCAGTGTCTCTGAGTGAAAGTCATTCAGTTCTTGCAGAAATTCCTGAAGTTTGGGGACTTCTATAAAAAACATACAATATACAGCTTACATAATAACATCCAGAGAAACTTCTCACATGTAACAGATTTTCTTTTATTCACAAAGTTATGCATGGACTTCACCTACCAGTTTCATCTGGTCCTAGTCTTTTTTCCTTAAGGAACTCTTTGGAGCTCACTGTGAACACTTTGAAACAGTCATCACTGAAATGTGTCTGCAAAAATAATGAATACATTTAGGGTGGTATTGCATTGAAAAGACATCTTCATTTTAGATTTTCTGACATTTCACAACTCACTTGAACCCCCTTTAGTTTCCTGAATTCTCTCCTCACTTCCTCCTTGGCTCTGATGTTCCTCTTAAATATGGCAGCACGAACACCAGCTACTGAACTGTAACAAGAGATCAGTATTAAGCTGAACCTCATACATTATCTGAAGCCCTGAAAATTCAATCTCCAACATCTTTAATATGATGTGGTTTTCTTTCCTCTCAGAATAAAAGTTAAAATAATACATACATACGAACAAAGTATAAATAGTTTAAATATATATAATAAATATGTTGCAGTAGACCATGACCACACCTTTAAATCTATTGTAAAAAAAATAAATAATTACTTACGAATCATCAGAATCTTCGATAACATCAGACTTGGTGCAGATGAAGTGAATGTGCTGACATTGGCCACCATTTCCAATAAGGCTGCTGGCACTTTTCAGAATCTCCCATGGCTCTTTCTCTGATACTGCTCTGTTAATGTCCGTCACGATCCACACAGTGGAACAACTTTGAACCACCTACAAGGATGAAATCCAAGTTAATCGTGAATATCAGTCAGTATCAAAGAAAGGTTACGCATTTAATACAGCAATGTATTTCAATAGAGTCAATATCAGTGTTTTGTAATAAAATAATGTTAAACTTGAGACAAGATTAACAAAGTGATGCATTTAAATAATTTACCCCTTTCCACATTTTATCTCTTCCTTTGTTGCGGTCCCCATTTCCAGGTAGATCCACAAGTGTGACATTCTGAAGAAGGTCATTATTTGGCACCCTGATTGTCACACACTTCACCACGGGCCAAAACCATTTCTTTATGCCTTTAGCCATTCCGTACTTTGAGCTGCTTCTTGTGTATTTGACAAGTTCTGCAGACAGCTCTTTAGCCTGACAAAAGAAAAATAAGATTAAGGATTTCATTCAAATGCCGCATGAAGAGTACAACAGCCTGATTTTTGACAAGCAGTTACACAGACCATCTAAGAAGGTAACATGACAGGACTTTGCTGTTAAGGGAACATTTGATATAAAGCTGCAGACATTGAGGATCAAGTCCATTCTCTCTTTAAATCCATTTTTAGGTACTGAATTTACTATAACATTTTCTAAACTACCCCAAAATTAAACCAAACTTGAACGACCAGGAAGTATGTAAATTGCAGACATCGCTTTATGTCTGAGATGGAAATGATATACATTTCAAAACAAGATAGCTTTCTGTTAAGTCATTTTTGGATATGTACTTGTATACCTGAATTAAAATTGTCAGACTTAAAATCTTTTACAAAAAAGGTGAAATGCTGGCTGAAAGCAAACCAGAGCTGTACCCACTTTTAAATTGTATCTTAAACCGGTTTATAGCATTTTGTACTGTCATGTTGTACATGTATTTTAATGTATCCTCATATAGTGTTATGGGGTTTTATGTAATCGAATGTTGTACATTTTTACTCTGTTTGTTTACCCAAAGGCCCAATTAGGGACACACGTTGGAAATGAGCAATATACTCTTTATGCAGCACATCAGTTTCATGTATGTATTGAAACTGTTAAATTGCATTGTCCCCATTACATACATAAATTCAAATTCAAATATAAATGATACTGTAGATTTATTCTCTTTCTTACTGATCCACAGGTCAAGGTTTTCTTCCTAGAAACAATAAATTCTGGGATTTCTCTGAAATGTTTGTCGCTCATGAGATGTTCCACAGAAGGGTTTTTTCTCCATTCTTCTCCATACAGCGCTGACAGCATTTCAACAGCGTCATTGTAATCATCGGCATCTTCCTCTTTGCAGTCTTCATCATTCAGGATGAATGTTAACAAGTACCACAACTCCTGCTTCAATTCCTAAAAAAGAAAATAATTATCCTTTAACTAAGTTGAGTTTTAATTGTATAGAATCAAATACTGTAAATGGATGAAGCAATGCATTCAACATCCTTTTTAAAGACTAGGGATTAAAGGATACATTTTTATGTTCATCTTATTTTACCTCTTTTGTGATGAATTCAATCTCTGCCTCATAGTTCTGGTTCTGCTTGTTAGCCTCCACCTTAATGATGACTGTTGTACAAGCACTGAGACTTCCTGAGGGCAAGAGATCCTTCTCTCCGACGACAGCATTTATTAGAGAGCTTTTTCCAGCCCCTGTTCTTCCAAAGACACCAACCAGCTCCCTTTTTTCTGTGTCCAAATCACAGATTCTTTCCCTGTTGTACAACAGTTCAAATCCGTAAATTCATATGAAAAATATTACAATAAAGGTGTCAAGTGTTAAGCTTTAATCCTTCTCATTAAATCCTTTTATTATTCATTAAATCATAACGGAGTACCATATACATTTACTAATCCTATTCACACACATTCATTGAAGTTGATGCAGGGGTTTAGTTTCTTGCCCAAGGATGCTTCGACATACAACTGAAGGAGCTAGAAATCAAAACTATGACCTTGTTAAGAGACGACCAACACTACCACTGAGCCACAGCTGCCACATGTGAATGGTCGAACTTGAAATCTTGCTAAAATGTCAATTTCATGCAGGAAGTCAAAGCCAGATGTTTACCATCTAAGGGAAATAAGTTATTGATTTTGTTTTACTTCACAAAACTTCAGAAAAGTGGTTAGTGCGCGCGCCCCATATATGGAGGCTATGGTCCTTCAAGCGGGCGGCCCGGGTTCGTATCCCACCTGTGGCTCCTTTCCCACATGTCATTCCCCACTCTCTCTCTCTCTCCCTGATTTCCAACTCTATCCACTGTCCTATCTCTCCATCAAAGGCACAAAAAGCCGAAAAAATAAATCTTAATCTTATTTGTCAACAAGGAAGGCCATTTACAAAATTAGTCAAGTCAATAGTGAATCTTTTTTTTCACTTGTCAAAGGCACACGTCATTGTAAAATGCAGATATGAGAATAGTCTGAACAGGAGAATATAAAAAGCACAATTAATTCAGTTGTTAAAGGATAGACTGTAGCTCTAGAAGATGCAATAAATAATAATAATAATAACTTTATTTATATACCATGAAATACCTTGTTCTGGGCTTGTAAGAATCCGAAATGGAACAACGATCCAAAATGTTACAGAAAATGTAATAAAACCCTAAATTGTAATAACTGGTTGATAATGTGACAAGATGCTGGGCCCAAAACATCATAAGTTATTACATGAAGCAGGCAAAATAATTTTCTCCTAATAGTGTAATCATTTTATTACATCATAGAGTGAGTCAATCATTTATGGATTAAAGAGCATATTGCTTCAATGTAGAGTTTAGTACACAAATGCCCCCCACCCCCCATATATTAATTGGTGTGTGTATATATAAATACTCGTACAACTCCACCGCCCAGGTATTGTGTCATTCTGTGGGAAACACTGAGATATATAAACTAATGGTTCAAACTTTTAGAACAGACCCATTCTTTCACTGTTATTGCAATTGGAGCAGTTAAGGTCCAGTGAATGAGCTGAAATTGAACAAAGGTAAGAGGTAAACTCAGGAAAGAGGTTAAAGAAAAAGTATAGGTGAACAAATATGTCAAGATTGTGTAAATGTCAGAGTTCTCCAAAAGGCTTTTTTTCAGGGAACAAAGAATGGTCTCACAACTTGCAGCTTTTCAGCAGAATATATATATATATATATACATATATGTATATATGTATATATACTATTTTCTTATATTATTTATTAGACCACCTGTCATAAAAACGAAAAAAATAATATTTTACAAATCTTTCAAAAACTTGTTGAAAACCAATAATGCTGTTGTTTTTTTGTCAAATAAATTGAAACAACTAAATAGTCATTTTTTAAATATAATAACCAAAAAACTTCATATTTAGTATGGCCTCCTTTGGCCTTGATTACTGCTTGTCTCTTTTGTTATTGAGTTCCAAATAGCTTCTAGCTGTTCCCACAAACTTGCTTTAGATGAAACGTTTGTGGGAACAATCTTTGAATCTACTAAATAGCCGGACTTTGACCTAGCCAGTCCATCAGTTCCACTACTCCAGATTCCCTTTTCTTTGTCAAATAGTCTCTGCACAGCTTTGAAGTATGCTTGGGGTCATTGTCTTGTTGGTATATGAACCATCCTGAGTGCCTGGACCTGTATTATTTCTTTTTGTCACAAATCAAATAGTCACAAATCTCTTTTGGACCCATAAGCAAATATGTAATATCTTTTTTCTTACGCTAGAAAAGCATTGAGCTTTGTTTTTTCTCCGTGTAGTATTTTGTCATGAACACATGCCATGATGTTTCTCACTTTAGACAGCATGACTTTTTCTGTTGGAGAAAAGAAAAGACAAAGAAACAAGTGTATTAATTAGGTACCATGTTAAACAAAAGCCTTTCTATTAAATGTCAATTAAGGATCATTTAGAGTATCATCAAAGCAGCAACCGCAGGTGTTGAAAAAATAAGCCATTACAGTGAAAAAAAACAGCAGTAAACATGTGTACTGCATGGTACAGAATTATTTGGCATCCATAGAAAAGCCCCAACACTGTGCCTGACCACACCTTGTTTATAGACTAACATGCCCATGTTAGTCTTGTTATTCAGGTTTGTGCATGTACATTTGTTAGTCAAACAGTGTGAGTGCTGGGCATGAAAATACAAACTTCATTTGGAAGAAACTACTATAGACACTTGTGCTGCCCTCTGAGCTGCTCAGGCCAAGTGAGAGGCCCGAAGTTTAAGTCCACGTTAGATTCATGAAGTAATGGAAGCATTGATATCGTCTCTATGGCATGTTGCTAAGAGACACCTAAGGTGTAATATGAAGTCATGACACAATACATGTATGCTGGTGAATGCTTTGTTCTGTTGGTTGTAATTGTTCTCAGCGTAACATAAATACCTGAATATGTGGAGTCCCGTCGTCGTTTCTTAGTTGGTGATAGACATCCGCTGGACTCCCCCTGAGGCTCAGACTTTCTTTTTCCTTATTTTTCATTAAAAATCAAAAACAGCTTTTTGCCTCTTACAATATTAAAACATACAAATAGATGATTTGTTAGAACAAGACATTATTACTACAAAAACAGATCAGCATAAATCCTACATAAGATACTTTAGACCTTACCTTTATCTCTTGTGTTACTGTTGGCCAAAACCTAAAGATGAAATATGTATTAGACTCATTGAAACAGATATCAACCAAGCTATGATGAGTGTGACTAAACCTCCAAGTGGAGTCAACCATTGATTCAGTCAATTCTTCAGTCAAATATGATGGTGATTTTTCTCAGGACACATCAGTAATTCTATTGCACATTGATGATTAAAAGAGGTACAAGTATAATAACAGTATCCCTGGAAAATGTATTTTATCCTTACCTGAGCAGAATCAGCAGTTTCTTCATGTTCCTGTTGACGTCAAGAAAAGCATCACTCTCAGAACAAAGCCAGCCAACATTTTAGCAGACATTTGAAATAATTTTGGCATGATTGTAATAAATATACACAACACTAAATGAAAGAGAATGCACTGCACTCAAAGGAGAAGAAAATTAATGAATGACCTGATTTGTTGCATTTTTCTCCCCCTAATGTCAAATGGAAAAGATGAATTTGAGAGATTCCAGTAAATGCTATTTTAGTCATTCTTTCATTATACAATTACTAATAATTGATAGTCATTCTACACGTGAGAATGTATTAAACCTAAGACATTGAGGAGTATTACCTTAAGAGACTTGAGTCTCTTCTTGAATTTTGCCCTTGGTCCAACTTTCGTGATCAAGTCTTTGATGTCATCTTTATCAAGAAGGTAAAAACTTTCCTCATCAATACCTTGATCTGTTATTAGGAAAACAATTCAGAATAATCTTTGTCAAGCAAAACCAAACCATTGTTTCAAATTTTGAAATGATGTCAAGTTGGCATTGTAGAGCCATATTACAGCACCTTTTCTGTTTCTATTAGCATATGATTGAATGTTTCAGTATTGGTGGGAAATTGCCTGTGACAATCAAAAAGAATGGTAATACTTCACCTTGAAAATTTTCTATCCAATCGCTGAGACGCCATTCAGTTAATTTTCTTTTAACAAAATCATCCATGACTGAAAACAGCAACTGTAAGTTAATCACATAATAATATTTAAATCTATTGTTATAACTTCACATATTGCAGAAGTTTTTATGAATTAAATGTAATTAGACAAAGATAAGGAGTTATGAACAGATAATAGCAGGTGCAAGGAAAGGTCCCCAGCAAGTATTTGGGAAACATCCATCAGGTCATAGGTTCCACCCATAGATTATAACACCATTTTAATGCATCAGAGGTTGCCGCTTGCTTCCACCTCAAATAACCATTTTGACTTACTGTCCCTGACTCATTAACAAAATGCACATTTGTATTTGTAGTGCTATCATCTGTAAATCAGTAACTAATGCAGGTATTATGCTGTTTCAACACTTCTTAGATCACAGTCACAACAGCTCTAAAGCCCCGTTTTCACAGAGCGTTTTCCATGAAGCCTATCTACTACTTTTTCAAAAGCACCTCATGGTGACGTCTTAAATGGCACAACAAAACATCCCTCCATAGTTGTTTCAGTTGTAAAAGTGCTGAAAATTAACTATTTTTCTCAGGAAATATTAATTTACTCAAGTTTAACAACCAAGCTTATTCACATACACATACAATACAAAATAAAATCAAAGATAATAAGTTCAATCAAACAGAGTTAGTAAAACTAGTTACATCTCTATTCCTTTCTTATCTTATGTAACACTGCTTTACTTACAATTCCTTTGGAGTCTGTAGACGATGATGAAAGCAAAAATGGGAAAAGTTCAAAAAGCTCCACAGATGATTAAGTATAAAAATCAAACAATCTCAAGCAGTCATTAAACCTCCATCACCTCAGTCTTTGCAAATACATAACAGATTACGTGACCTGATACTTAAATCATGACCAATGTTGCTCTTCTTGTAAATGAAAGCGATGTTTCATTCAAGGTTCTTTAAGTTCACAAGCCCTCTGTGTCTGCTCCGCCTTCATGCCATCGGCACTTTCACTTTCTCTTTTTTACAATCACATGCTGCAAGTTGATTAAACATTTTTTAATCAACTTATATTCATCTTTTCATTTCTCATAGAACATTTTAGAAATAATTAAACACGGAACCCACTCAGATGTGTCGTCCCTGATGTCAAAATCCCAGTCAGACTCACTTTAATATCCGTTTCTATAATATTGATGTTATTCTAGTCTTTCAACGATACAACTTCCCTATCTAAACAAAACTCTCTGTACCTAGTTCTCTCTTACTCTCTCTGTTAAATAAACAGTTCTACAGGCCTGGAGCACTTCGGTTAAAGGCTGAACTGGTGTCTGGTATTTTAAAAACCTGATGTAATTTAAAATCTTGCTTTTTTCTGGACATTATACAATCATTTTCATTGTTTTATGTTTAATGTAAATTCTTTTTGACTGATGTCTTTTATGGCTGCAGCATGGTTGAAGAGCCCAAGACAAATCTTTCTATCGGTGAGACTATAAAGTTAATCTTCCAATCTCCAAAAACCGGATAAACCTGTAAACTTGGTGACTCAGGCCTAAAGTTTTTTGTTCTGGAGTGCTCTTATAATTGAGTTTAATTAAAGGTTTAAAAGGGTTGTGCAGTTAAGTTATTCACTTGTCCTCAGTTGATCTTTAAATGTCACTCATAAACAGGTTCTATATGAACGTCTTTAATTGCTGTACCAGACTTATGTGCTGTTAATGACCACACCTTTATGTCCACAAAGGCAGAGCATCAGTTTCTGCCTCAGTTGATGTGTGGTAAGACAGGCAACACAACTACTGTGTTGGGGTTATTGAAGATCTCACACACAGGCACCAATTATGTTGGGGGCCATTAAATTAATAATTCTGATTAATTCATTTTGAACGTAAATTAACAAAAGTATTCATCTGAATTAATAATGGGGCACTCCCTTGGAATCAGGGAATTATAAACAAATAATCCAATTAAATGCTCCACCAGCTATTTCCTGACTGCGCGCCAAAACTCTTCGAAAACGTGGCGTAAAAGCAGGGAGGATACGGACGTCCTTGGATGCAGCAAGGCCAGGTCATGAGAGACGGACGTGTCCTCGGATTTAGGAAGTCAGGCACATGAAACGAGGACCAATGGGAGACCACAGCTTGTATAGTGCGGGACTCCCTGCTGTCATCCCCCCGATCTGCGCCAATAAGGGAATTTTGTCCAGGTTCCCCCATTGCATCACACCTAGGTGTGAGGTGCTCCAGGGAAATGCTGGGAATCTGTTTTTTTGCAGGGCCTTTGTTCATTATCCTTCCAAAGTACTAAGATCAGGCTCCTGTATGGGGCTACAGGCCTGAGTCTGTCCAGCACATGGCTGGTCCCATCAATTGTATAGAACAAAGAATGTCATCATAAGATAAAGCAAAGGGTAATAGCCACTCTGACTTGCATAGAAAATGATTCATCAATCAATGGAAAAAATTGTAATACTTCACATTTGTGTGTGAGTACTAATATATTCCTTGTTCTAGGTATCAACAGCAGTTTACTAACTATAGTACACACCCAAAAGTCAAACTCATGCTATAAGAGTAAGGCATATAATGTGAGCCACCTTCTACACGCAGGGTGTTTTACTGCTGTAGGTTTGTGTGTGAGCTGACTTTAACCTTTGTTTCACTGATTCAATTCATAGGGGACACCACGTTGAACTGCATATGAGTGAAATGTTTGTCACAAAGAACATAATTAAAAGAGAAAGTTTTGAGATCTGCAGGCGTAGGAAACAGCCGGGCTATGACAAACACAACGCTACCCCACCCCTTACCCCCTGGGACCGATGGCACAACCAACAGACAAAAGTCAGCGAACACGCACACATCAATTGTTCACGTGCTGTGTCATGACAAAATCCTGACATGACAAAAGACTGTGGCATCAAAGAAATTTAAAAACAATGTTTTGTGCCAAACAAACAGTGATAACAACAGACAAACACAGCTATAGCCTCAGGGGTTACTTTACCAATACTGTCTGTCAATCAAAAGAAAATTATCCATAAAAGGATAGCTGTTACATTTAGCGCTGTTACAGGCCTGGATTGCTTCTGCTGTGATGACTAGATATGCAGCAGATTTTCCGTTTTGTTTTGTTTTCTGGGTTTGTGTTGTTAAGTTGGGTTTTTAATGGAAATCATTTGGGCAGTTGCAGCACTTTTTTTTTTTTTTCAATAAGGCAACAACATTTATTTGTATATAAGTTTTATTGCATGATGTGCCATAATGCATTTATAATCAGTGAAAATAAAAAAACGAAATCATTGTACAGAAAAGCCAGAAAAGTTGGTCTGTTAATAAAATTCTTCTATTTCCTTTACCACACTTCTAAAACTTTATTTTGCAGCAAACATCTGCTTTGTCTTTATTCATTAGAAACCATCAAGGTCAGCCCTTACAAAGCCGAAAATCTAAGTCAAATCAAACTAACACCTAATTCTCTGATTAATGTTCAAGATTTAATAAGACACTGTTATAATCAGTAAAACTGCAGTGCGTAAATCAACGCATCCACTTCTTAACTCATAAAATAAAATCACCCACAAGAAACGAAGAATAGGAAGTAAAGAAGTTGGTGTCTGACTGTAATAATAGTAGAAACTGTTTACATGAAAATCACAACATCCCTAGTAAGAATACCCCCCCCCCCCCACCACCACCACCACTGATCACAATTTCAGGCCTGAGGTCCACAAGTAATTCCAAGGAAAACTGTCCTATCACAAATATAACATCTGTATGTATGAAACTCACATCAAACAAACTCATCAAACATGTCAACACACGACTCAAAGAGAGCAGAAATAACAACCTGAAGAAAAGGTTGAGACCAAATCCAGAAGCCTCATTTGACTTTTCAATGTTCCCTGTGGGATCCTCAGTGGTTAAACAGGCCTCAGCTGTTTCTCTGCATCAGGTAAACCTGAAATATCCACAAGACAGTTAAACACAAAGGTTGTGATATTCTACTGATAACTTTCATATTACCATTTCATTGTCTACCAGAATGTTAACTTTTAATCATCACTTTTACTTAAACTTACCTGTGCAGATGACGGGCCGGGTTGATCAGCACTAGTGTGAATAGAAGCATTGTTAGCAACTGTTATAAAAATAAGTGAAGCGATTTCTTACAGTTTAAAATCAGAGCATTATCTACTTTAAAAAAATGTTTTACCTGACTGTTGATGTTCCTTCATCTTGATTTTTCTTCAGTTCTTGATAGTATTTTGTCACCATCAAAAGCTCCTCTTTGACATCTAAGAAACAAAATGTTAAACTTTAAGCACTGAAAAAATGTCTTTCCACCTTAGTGCACTTTGGTGTGCAGCACAGCCAAGGAGACAAGTCACTTCCTCTGTTAAAGCAACAATATGTAGGAACTCGGAATGTCCACGACTACGGATTTATATAGTCGAACCGGATTCTGATCAGATTTGTCGAATGATCATCGAATGTCTTTTTGCGTTTATTTTCTGTATTCTCATTTGCAACACAAGATAAACTACGACATTAAACTATTTGTCTTCCAGACATGACAATTTCTTCTGTGATATGACTTGATCGATTATTTTTCTTATTCAGTCTTAAATATGGTAACTCTCTATAATGATATTACACACGCCCATTTACAATATGGAAAGCACACACAAACTGACAGACCATCCCCGGGCCGTCAGTGCGTGTGCCTGTTGTTTGCAAACTGTTTGCATGTGGAATATGTGTATTCAACTGTTACCAAGATGTCTATGGGTCGTGTCTAAATGGCTACATTGGAGAGGGTAATTTATTATGCTAATTGAGATGGAAACTTGAAAGATTTCAAACTTATAAAGCCAACTTGAATCCGTCCTCTTCCTCTTAGCCTCAGCCATTGTATCAGACTGTACAGAGACTGTACATATTTCACTGTAACTTTTACCTTTTGATTTTAAACCTGCATTAATATATTGCTGCGCTATTTTTGATTATTATTTTATTTGAATTAATTTTAATGAATTAATATAACAACTTCTAGGCATTTTAATTTGCAATTGGTGAGAGTTGGGTTGTGTAAGGTGCCCCTGAGGGGGATATCTGAAAGTCTAAGCCAGCCTGTGAGCTGTGACTCAGCACAGACGGTGCAAACTATGAGCCTAAATCCTCGGGAAGATGTTCTGGGGGGGATTGTTAAACAGAGTCTATTTCGATTATGTGAGACCAGCAGGTGAATCTGTGTTCAGCAGGACTGTAAGACTCTGTGTCAAAGAGCCTCGGATTCTTTATGCGCCAAATGCCGATTACTCATAGTAATAGTTCAATATTAATGACTGACTGAACAAAATTCTTGAAAATGAATTGGTGTAATGTTTAGCCGTAAAGAATGTGGGTGGATTTCACCACCACAGCACCCCTAGATGGGGTTTCCTGGGCACCTTAGGGCTGTGCCTGATGGAGCAAACTGTGAGCCTATATCAATCTTGATTAGGCAAGACAGGCAGGTGAGTCTGTGTCCATCGGGAAGATAAGACTGTAGGGACTTCAGAGCGATATAATATTGAAAGGCGCACAGAACAGATAACATCACCATTACATTACTTATATATTTTGAATCTAATGTAATTTTTTCTACTTTATGTCATATTTTTGTATTTCATTTGTATTTAACATTTTGATTATTAATGGTTTGTTTAATGATTTTTTAAATGTACTATTTCAATGTTTCTTTTTCTATTTGTCTTGATGCTTTTGATGTCGTGTAAAAGGTAAATGGAGTTGAGCTTGTATAGTGCTTTTCTAGTCTTCTAACTAGTGCTTCTACACCGCATGTCACACCTACAGATTCACGCACTGATGGCAGAGGCTGCTATGTAAAGTGACCATCAGAAGTAACTAATTCCATTCACACACATGCATAAGCCACCGCAGAAGCAGTGAGAGCAACTTGGGGTTAAGTGTTTTGCCCAAGGACACATCTGACATGTAGCTGCAGGAGCTGGGGATCGAACCATCAACCTTTTGGTTGAGTTGACCATCTCTACCAACTGAGCTACACTGTCTTGGGTGTGAAGAACTTTGAGTTGCCTTTTTGCTGGAATGTGCTATATAAATAAACTTGACTTGACTTTGAAACTACTGTTTAAAGGTGGAAAAGTTACATCTTGTTGCTATAACTATATAAGAGCACACTTTCAACCACATCATTTTCCTGTTACTTCCTCTTACCAGTTATCATCAGCAGGCCTGCAACTGACGACTATTTTGATCTTCGACCAGTCATCGATTATTAAAACAATTACTCGATTAACTGGATAATGCGCAAATACTTAATGACTTATTTATCTATCGGCATTTAAATTTAAACATTCCTCTTTCAAACTATGCCCTTAGAAACTGTTCATTCAGTCATATTTTTGTCTTGTCTTTACATGTTAATGCAAGACATTATTACTGTAATAACACTGTCAGTGTTTGCTATAGAATTAAAAAGAGATGAGGGGGAGAGAAAAGATGAAGCATTCTAAGGTAAATGTTTTAATGGGAGGGACTGGAAATGTAAAAAAGAGAAAAATAACTGCATGGCTTAAACTTTGGATTGTGAAGATGAATGTCAAAGATGATTTTTAAAAGACAAGACGTCCAGGATGACTTCTTTTCAAATAATCATAGATTACCGTCATGCTCTCAGGACAAGCAATGTCCACTTTATGAATACGGCAGACGATCCTTTTATCATACAGGAGTAAATTATTTGGCTAGTAGAGCGAGCAAGGAGAGGGACTGACAGTCACCGAGGGTGTGTGAGAGAGTTACAGTATGTTGTTATCATGACCTGAGCAGCTGAGAAAGAGCAATCGGTCTCTAACTGAGACAAGGCCGAGATATTTAGGGATCGAGACAGAGACCGAGTCAAGACCAAGACTAAGACAGGGCCAGACGGAGACAAGACTGAGACCATAAATATCAATGAAAAATCGGCATATTGTGTGCAGCAGGCATGTCACTCACTTAGATCGTGACACCAGGAAGGTTAACGGGGATAACAATCAAATTAGGAATCAAAAAAGTAATTAGATTTTTTAGAAAGGAGCATCTTCTAATCACAGTAAGGACTTGGAAAAATAGCCCGCCAGAGGTGGATCTTGATTAGTCTTTATTTAAAATCTGGATTCCGCCCAGTTCAAGACCGAGTAAAAATGCTTTCAATTCCGAGACATTTAAAACGTGGTCTTGAGACCGGCCTTGAGACCAAGACTGATTTCAAGTGCTACAACAATACCCCACAACTCCAAACCGTGAAAACTGATGGGCAGCAAGAGATAGCACATCACTGGGGTTGTCAAGTGGGAGAATTCCTTCACTGGTGTTTTGTCTGAAAACAAACTTTACTTGTAAACCTTCACTTTACCTGGAACTGATTGATCATCTGTCTTGAGAGATAGCTCTATTGATCTCAGCATAGTTTCCCTCAGTGTCTTCTGGATGGCATCCTAAATAAGATATAAAATATTTAACACAAATAACCAGCAAGAGAAGAAAGAGAAGGAAAGTGGAAGTTGTTGTAGGATAGAGGAAAGTAGATAAAATCGTAGATATATGGATACAAGTTTTAGAAAAGCGTTGCACTGATGATCTGTACTGAAAATAAAAAAACGCAGAGTTACGTCCTGCCACTAGTCGACATGACTACAGTCACACACAACTTCTGCCGGACTCTTTCATGACGTTTCATCAAGATTTTAAACTCTAAATATCAAACATGTTTGAAATTAATCGGGGCGTCCCCGAGGATCGCCGGGTAGATCTACACTCACTGTAAAATAATCTGAGCAGAGAATCGGTTCCGAGCAGCCTTGAGTTGGGAGCGACCCTGCGATTGTCAGGAAGGAAGAATCAGAGCTCAAATCGGCCCGATTATCCTACAGTGTGAGCCAGGCTTTATGGTGAACTATGAAATATGACATACCATTAGTTTTTGCAGATTTGAAATCATCGCATCTCTAGCCTCCTCGAACATGCCGACCTTCTTGGCACAAACATGCTGCTTAATGATGTCCCTCATGGCATTTAGGGAGCCTTGGCCTTTACATTGTTGTGCATCTACAGTGAAACAGAAAATGGTTCTAAATGCACATTATTTTCATTGTTTTTTTCATTTAGTGTCAGGTTTCATATGCCAAGATCTTCTTTCTTACCTTCATAGCACTTCTGCATGTTTTCCTCGATTGAAGTCGTCAGGCTGCTGTAGATTTCTTTCTTTCGCTCCCGGATGGTTTTGTCGAGTTTTGCCTTCATTTTTTCTTCCTTTAAAATAAAATAAAAACTACATGTACAGTATATCTGTAATGCTAACAAGTACCTCATTGATGGTGTTCTTAAGAAGAAATTAATATAAATGTTAATAAGTAAAAAAACTTGTATATTTTATTTGCCTTCACTCTTAAATGCTTAATCTTCATTCAATATGTCAATATAGAGGTTGGTTGATTTGATCACACAATTTTTTGTGTTTCCTTTAACTTTGACAAACAGCTTAAAACAAAACTGTTGGATAAGATGGTACCATCACCATCTCTTACCTCTGTCCTGAGAAATTCCAGTTGCAGCTGCACACCTTTGTACTTTTTGTACTTTTCAACCAGAGTCCCTGTGACGAGTGAAAAGGAACTGATGGCCCCGTTGAATGGTTCACATTTTGATTCATTTCTGAAACATGTTAACAAGTAAATCTTTCATTGATCAAATATTGACAAAGTTAAATTGAAGAATTTGATTAATATATTTATTTTATTAAATTAATTAAAAGCTTTATATGCAATTTTTTGATCCAGCAGATGTCACCCTTGAGCACCAGCATGAAACCAAAACTACTCGCGGTGCATTGTTGTGTTAGCATGCTAATGCTAGCGATCTTTATTATGCTCGTATCTTCACACTGCATGTAAATTTACTCGAAATGAAGATGATCTAGAAACACAATTAAGCAGTGAGTACAGTATGTTATTCTTCTTTTCTCTAGTCCCTCAATTAAACAACTTTTATACACGAGGGGAGGAGTCAGCCGCCGTCCCGACGATGTAAACAAACTGAAGATATGACTCAGAAAACATCACAGACAGTGGGACTCGGGTGTTGCACCCATTGTAGACAGTCATTACTCACAGAGTTATTTTCAGAGGATATACTTGATTTCTATTATATTTAAGTGTGAAAAATCACATTTAAAGCCTTTAAATAATTTTAAATAACCATTGCACACATCTTTATATTATAATTATTATAATCGCCATTTGAAGAGGCATTATCTTTTCCTCATTTAGTACGTTCTTACGGGAAAGTCTTTCTAAATTCCACATCAATGCTCTCCATCAGCTTTGAAGCTAATTTCTCATTTAGGTTTTGTTGTTTCCCTTTTCTTGGTTTGCAGACGCCATTGTGTGTGACTATGCACTTCAATCTCCCGTGAAAAGCACTTCCTGTTACTCTTCTCTGAAAACAAAAACAAACATTTCCATAAATGATTAACTTTTGAATATCAAGTGAAAAATCGATGGTTTGGATAAAGGAATAAAATATTCTAATACATACGGGATATAAGAAGGACTTCAAGACACTCTCCCTTGAACTATTGGATTTTTCAACACCCTCCATGAGGCACTTGTTAAAAGTCCTATAGGACTTTTTCATGGGCTCAAAGACTTTACTTTTTTCACGTTTCAAGTTTTCTTCAAGGTCTTTGCACACATTTGCTTTTACACCAGCCTGTAATCAAAGAGAAAACTGTTTTAAAATGTTAAAACAAATGTATTTTTGTCACATTGGGCTTTTTTCTGCTCCTTTTTTAGTTTGTTTTTTTCCCTAGTCATGCTGTTATTTGATCTTACCACATCTCCACAGCTGGCCCCTTGAACAAGAGAAAGAATCCCATACGCTCCTGACACATACTTCAGTGTGACTGAGTGAAAGTCATTCAGTTCTTGCAGAAATTCCTGAAGTTTGGGGACTTCTATAA
The DNA here is from genome assembly GCF_963584025.1 of Labrus mixtus. Classification (NCBI taxonomy): domain Eukaryota; kingdom Metazoa; phylum Chordata; class Actinopteri; order Labriformes; family Labridae; genus Labrus; species Labrus mixtus. Next base: position 5,434,519 of record NC_083631.1, on the reverse strand, counting down.
AAAACATACAATATACAGCTTACATAATAACATCCAGATAAACTTCTCACATGTAACAGATTTTCTTTTATTCACAAAGTTATGCATGGACTTCACCTACCAGTTTCATCTGGTCCTAGTCTTTTTTTCTTAAGGAACTCTTTGGAGCTCACTGTGAACACTTTGAAACAGTCATCACTGAAATGTGTCTGCAAAAATAATGAATACATTTAGGGTGGTATTGCATTGAAAAGACATCTTCATTTTAGATTTTCTGACATTTCACAACTCACTTGAACCCCCTTTAGTTTCCTGAATTCTCTCCTCACTTCCTCCTTGGCTCTGATGTTCCTCTTAAATATGGCAGCACGAACACCAGCTACTGAACTGTAACAAGAGATTAGTATTAAGCTGAACCTCATACATTATCTGAAGCCCTGAAAATTCAATCTCCAACATCTTTAATATGATGTGGTTTTCTTTCCTCTCAGGATAAAAGTTTAAAAAATGACATATGAACAAAGTATACAAAGTTTAAATATATATATAATAAATACATCGCACTAGACCCTGATAGTCGTTAGCGTCTTCCTCTATAGATAAAAATTACTTACGAATCATCAGAATCTTCGATAACATCAGACTTGGTGCAGATGAAGTGAATGTGCTGACATTGGCCACCATTTCCAATAAGGCTGCTGGCACTTTTCAGAATCTCCCATGGTTCTTTCTCTGATACTGCTCTGTTAATGTCCGTCACGATCCACACAGTGGAACAGCTTTGAACCACCTACAAGGATGAAATCCAAGTTAATCGTGAATATCAGTCAATATCAAAGAAAGGTTACGCATTTAATACAGCAATGTATTTCAATAGAGTCAATATCAGTGTTTTGTTATAAAATAATGTTAAACTTAAGACAAGATTAACAAAGTGATGCATTTAAATAATTTACCCCTTTCCACATTTTATCTCTTCCTTTGTTGCGGTCCCCATTTCCAGGTAGATCCACAAGTGTGACATTCTGAAGAAGGTCATTATTTGGCACCCTGATTGTCACACACTTCACCAGGGGCCAAAACCATTTCTTTATGCCTTTAGCCATTCCGTACTTTGATCTGCTTCTTGTGTATTTGACAAGTTCTGCAGACAGCTCTTTAGCCTGACAAAAGAAAAATAAGATTAAGGATTTCATTCAAATGCCGCATGAAGAGTACAACAGCCTGATTTTTGACAAGCAGTTACACAGACCATCTAAGAAGGTAACATGACAGGACTTTGCTGTTAAGGGAACATTTGATATAAAGCTGCAGACATTGAGGATCAAGTCCATTCTCTCTTTAAATCCATTTTTAGGTACTGAATTTACTATAACATTTTCTAAACTACCCCAAAATTAAACCAAACTTGAACGACCAGGAAGTATGTAAATTGCAGACATCGCTTTATGTCTGAGATGGAAATGATATACATTTCAAAACAAGATAGCTTTCTGTTAAGTCATTTTTGGATATGTACTTGTATACCTGAATTAAAATTGTCAGACTTAAAATCTTTTACAAAAAAGGTGAAATGCTGGCTGAAAGCAAACCAGAGCTGTACCCACTTTTAAATTGTATCTTAAACCGGTTTATAGCATTTTGTACTGTCATGTTGTACATGTATTTTAATGTATCCTCATATAGTGTTATGGGGTTTTATGTAATCGAATGTTGTACATTTTTACTGTTTGTTTACCCAAAGGCCCAATTAGGGACACACGTTGGAAATGAGCAATATACTCTTTATGCAGCACATCAGTTTCATGTATGTATTGAAACTGTTAAATTGCATTGTCCCCATTACATACATAAATTCAAATTCAAATATAAATGATACTGTAGATTTATTCTCTTTCTTACTGATCCACAGGTCAAGGTTTTCTTCTTAGAAACAATAAATTCTGGGATTTCTCTGAAATGTTTGTCGTTCATGAGATGTTCCACAGAAGGGTTTTTTCTCCATTCTTCTCCATACAGCGCTGACAGCATTTCAACAGCGTCATTGTGATCATCATCATCTTCATCTTTGCAGTCTTCATCATTCAGGATGAATGTTAACAAGTACCACAACTCCTGCTTCAATTCCTAAAAAAGAAAATAATTATCCTTTAACTAAGTTTAGTTTAATTGTATAGAATCAAATACTGTAAATGGATGAAGCAATGCATTCAACATCCTTTTTAAAGACTAGGGATTAAAGGATACATTTTTATGTTCATCTTATTTTACCTCTTTTGTGATGAATTCAATCTCTGCCTCATAGTTCTGGTTCTGCTTGTTAGCCTCCACCTTAATGATGACTGTTGTACAAGCACTGAGACTTCCTGAGGGCAAGAGATCCTTCTCTCCGACGACAGCATTTATTAGAGAGCTTTTTCCAGCCCCTGTTCTTCCAAAGACACCAACCAGCTCCCTTTTTTCTGTCTCCAAATCACAGATTTTTTCCCTGTTGTACAACAGTTCAAATCCATTAATTCATATGAAAAATATTACAATAAAGGTGTCAAGTGTTAAGCTTTAATCCTTCTCATTAAATCCTTTTATTATTCATTAAATCATAACGGAGTACCATATACATTTACTAATCCTATTCACACACATTCACAGAAGTTGATGCAGGGGTTTAGTTTCTTGCCCAAGGATGCTTCGACATACAACTGCAGGAGCTAGAAATCAAAACTGCAACCTTGTTAAGAGACGACCAACACTACCACTGAGCCACAGCTGCCACATGTGAATGGTCGAACTTGAAATCTTGCTAAAATGTCAATTTCATGCAGGAAGTCAAAGCCAGATGTTTACCATCTAAGGGAAATAAGTTATTGATTTTGTTTTCCTTCACAAAACTTCAGAAAAGTGGTTAGTGCGCGCGCCCCATATATGGAGGCTATGGTCCTTCAAGCGGGCGGCCTGGGTTCGTATCCACCTGTGGCTCCTTTCCCACATGTCATTCCCCACTCTCTCTCTCTCTCCCTGATTTCCAACTCTATCCACTGTCCTATCTCTCCATCAAAGGCACAAAAAGCCGAAAAAATAAATCTTAATCTTATTTGTCAACAAGGAAGGCCATTTACAAAATTAGTCAAGTCAATAGTGAATCTTTTTTTTCACTTGTCAAAGGCACACGTCATTGTAAAATGCAGATATGAGAATAGTCTGAACAGGAGAATATAAAAAGCACAATTAATTCAGTTGTTAAAGGATAGACTGTAGCTCTAGAAGATGCAATAAATAATAATAATAATAACTTTATTTATATACCATGAAATACCTTGTTCTGGGCTTGTAAGAATCCGAAATGGAACAACGATCCAAAATGTTACAGAAAATGTAATAAAACCCTAAATTGTAATAACTGGTTGATAATGTGACAAGATGCTGGGCCCAAAACATCATAAGTTATTACATGAAGCAGGCAAAATAATTTTCTCCTAATAGTGTAATCATTTTATTACATCATAGAGTGAGTCAATAATTTATGGATTAAAGAGCATATTGCTTCAATGTAGAGTTTAGTACACAAATGCCCCCCACCCCCCATATATTAATTGGTGTGTGTATATATAAATACTCGTACAACTCCACCGCCCAGGTATTGTGTCATTCTGTGGGAAACACTGAGATATATAAACTAATGGTTCAAACTTTTAGAACAGACCCATTCTTTCACTGTTATTGCAATTGGAGCAGTTAAAGTCCAGTGAATGAGCTGAAATTGAACAAAGGTAAGAGGTAAACTCAGGAAAGAGGTTAAAGAAAAAGTATAGGTGAACAAATATGTCAAGATTGTGTAAATGTCAGAGTTCTCCAAAAGGCTTTTTTCAGGGAACAAAGAATGGTCTCACAACTTGCAGCTTTTCAGCAGAAATGGAAGTATATATATATATATATATATATATATATGTATATATACTATTTTCTTATATTATATATATATATATATATTATATATTAAATCTTTCAAAAACTTGTTGAAAACCAATAATGCTGTTGTTTATTTGTCAAATAAATTGAAACAACTAAATAGTCCTTTTTTACATATAATAACCAAAAAACTTCATATTTAGTATGGCCTCCTTTGGCCTTGATAACTGCTTGTCTCTTTTGTTATTGAGTTCCAAATAGCTTCTAGCTGTTCCCACAAACTTGCTTTAGATGAAACGTTTGTGGGAACAATCTTTGAATCTACTAAATAGCCGGACTTTGACCTAGCCAGTCCATCAGTTCCACTACTCCAGATTCCCTTTTCTTTGTCAAATAGTCTCTGCACAGCTTTGAAGTATGCTTGGGGTCATTGTCTTGTTGGTATATGAACCATCCTGAGTGCCTGGACCTGTATTATTTCTTTTTGTCACAAATCAAATAGTCACAAATCTCTTTTGGACCCATAAGCAAATATGTAATATCTGTTTTCTTACTCTAGAAAAGCATTGAGCTTTGTTTTTTCTCTGTGTAGTATTTTGTCATGAACACATGCCATGATGTTTCTCACTTTAGACAGCATGACTTTTTCTGTTGGAGAAAAGAAAAGACAAAGAAACAAGTGTATTAATTAGGTACCATGTTAAACAAAAGCCTTTCTCTTAAATGTCAATTAAGGATAATTTAGAGTATCATCAAAGCAGCAACCGCAGGTGTTGAAAAAATAAGCCATTACAGTGAAAAAAAACAGCAGTAAACATGTGTACTGCATGGTACAGAATTATTTGGCATCCATAGAAAAGCCCCAACACTGTGCCTGACCACACCTTGTTTATAGACTAACATGCCCATGTTAGTCTTGTTAGTCAGGTTTGTGTGTGTACATTTGTTAGTCAAACAGTGTGAGGGCAGGGCATGAAAATACAAACTTCATTTGGCAGAAACTACTATAGACACTTGTGCTGCCCTCTGAGCTGCTCAGGCCAAGTGAGAGGCCCGAAGTTTAAGTCCACGTTAGATTTATGAAGTAATGGAAGCATTGATATGGTCTCTATGGCATGTTGCTAAGAGACACCTAAGGTGTAATATGAAGTCATGACACAATACATGTATGCTGGTGAATGCTTTGTTCTGTTGGTTGTAATTGTTCTCAGCGTAACATAAATACCTGAATATGTGGAGTCCCGTCGTCGTTTCTTAGTTGGTGATAGACATCCGCTGGACTCCCCCTGAGGCTCAGACTTTCTTTTTCCTTATTTTTCATTAAAAATCAAAAACAGCTTTTTGCCTCTTACAAAATTAAAACATACAAATAGATGATTTGTCAGAACAAGACATTATTACTACAAAAACAGATCAGCATAAATCCTAAATAAGATACTTTAGACCTTACCTTTATCTCTTGTGTTACTGTTGGCCAAAACCTAAAGATGAAATATGTATTAGACTCATTGAAACAGATATCAACCAAGCTATGATGAGTGTGACTAAACCTCCAAGTGGAGTCAACCATTGATTCAGTCAATTCTTCAGTCAAATATGATGGTGATTTTTCTCAGGACACATCAGTAATTCTATTGCACATTGATGATTAAAAGAGGTACAAGTATAATAACAGTATCCCTGGAAAATGTATTTTATCCTCACCTGAGCAGAATCAGCAGTTTCTTCATGTTCCTGTTGACGTCAAGAAAAGCATCACTCTCAGAACAAAGCCAGCCAACATTTTAGCAGACATTTGAAATAATTTTGGCATGACTGTAATAAATATACACAACACTAAATGAAAGAGAATGCACTGCACTCAAAGGAGAAGAAAATTAATGAATGACCTGATTTGTTGCATTTTTCTCCCCCTAATGTCAAATGGAAAAGATGAATTTGAGAGATTCCAGTAAATGCTATTTTAGTCATTCTTTCATTATACAATTACTAATAATTGATAGTCATTCTACACGTGAGAATGTATTAAACCTAAGACATTGAGGAGTATTACCTTAAGAGACTTGAGTCTCTTCTTGAATTTTGCCCTTGGTCCAACTTTCGTGATCAAGTCTTTGATGTCATCTTTATCAAGAAGGTAAAAACTTTCCTCATCAATACCTTGATCTGTTATTAGGAAAACAATTCAGAATAATCTTTGTCAAGCAAAACCAAACCATTGTTTCAAATTTTGAAATGATGTCAAGTTGGCATTGTAGAGCCATATTACAGCACCTTTTCTGTTTCTATTAGCATATGATTGAATGTTTCAGTATTGGTGGGAAATTGCCTGTGACAATCAAAAAGAATGGTAATACTTCACCTTGAAAATTTACAATCCAATCACTGAGACGCCATTCAGTTAATTTTGTTTTAACAAAATCACCCATGACGGGAAACAACAACTGTAAGTTAATCACATAATAATATTTAAATCTATTGTTATAACTTCACATATTGCAGAAGTTTTTATGAATTAAATGTAATTAGACAAAGATAAGGAGTTATGAACAGATAATAGCAGGTGCAAGGAAAGGTCCCCAGCAAGTATTTGGGAAACATCCATCAGGTCATAGGTTCCACCCATAGATTATAACACCATTTTAATGCATCAGAGGTTGCCGCTTGCTTCCACCTCAAATAACCATTTTGACTTACTGTCCCTGACTCATTAACAAAATGCACATTTGTATTTGTAGTGCTATCATCTGTAAATCAGTAACTAATGCAGGTATTATGCTGTTTCCACACTTCTTAGATCACAGTCACAACAGCTCTAAAGCCCCGTTTTCACCGAGCGTTTTCCATGAAGCCTATCTACTACTTTTTCAAAAGCACCTCATGGTGACGTCTTAAATGGCACAACAAAACATCCCTCCATAGTTGTTTCAGTTGTAAAAGTGCTGAAAATTAACTCTTTTTCTCAGGAAATATTAATTTACTCAAGTTTAACAACCAAGCTTATTCACATACAATCTATACCTTTACATTATGGAGGAGATGTCGTGTAATAAGTCAAGAAAAAACGATTTAGCTATTTAAAATAGATAACCAGAAGCTCTTACTGAAACTGATTATGAAGGACCTTTTTAAGTTATGCAGAAACATATAGTACAATACAAAATAAAATCAAAGATAATAAGTTCAATCAAACAGAGTTAGTAAAACTAGTTACATCTCTATTCCTTTCTTATCTTATGTAACACTGCTTTACTTACAATTCCTTTGGAGTCCTTTGTTGACAATGATGAAAGCTAAAATGGGAAAAGTCAAAAATCTCCACAGATGGCTGTATCAATACTCCCAGATGATTAAGTAAAAAAAAACAAAAAAAACAATCTCAAGCAGTCATTAAACCTCCATCACCTCAGTCTTTGCAAATGCATAACAGATTACGTGACCTGATACTTAAATCATGACCAATGTTCCTCTTCCTGTAAATGAAAGTGATGTTTCATTCAAGGTTCTTTAAGTTCACAAGCCCTCTGTGTCTGCTCCGCCTTCATGCCATCGGCACTTTCACTTTCTCATGACCTTGTTCACAATCACATGCTGCAAGTTGATTAAACATTAAAAATGTATAATCAAATACAAGTATTTATTTAAAAAAATGTTTTCTTTTTTTTTTTACTTTTGTCGCTTGTTGTCAGACACCTACAGTAAATTATGTATTTCTTACTCCTTTTCCATATTTCTCCTCTGGAGCCGTTGATGTGTTCTGCAGCTGTCAGATAAAAGTGATGGACAAATTGCCTAATTCATTAATAAGATAACAAGCATGTGTGAGGGATATACACTGGTAACTCTTACTGGTTGTTTTTGATACTTGCACTGTAAAGTTGGAACTCTGAAGCCACAATGGGTCGTTTTTTCTTTTAATGTCACACTCAATAATATCAACGTAAGTTACAGCTTGGGTCAGCTATGACATGAGTATATATGGAGAGAAAACAGCAGAACAATGGGTTTCCTAAAAGCTTTACAAATAGACGTGCAGTGTTGCAGTTGTATTAACAGAATCAAACCTGTTGGCAGAAAAAGATTTTAAAAAATGTGTCAACTGTTTGTCAAAGAACAGAAATCACTGGGTTGTTTATCATCTTTCTAAAAGCTGATTGCAGCACAGTTTATACCTATATTATGTTGCGTAACAGATCACAATTTTAGGTTTTCTGTTGTTATAAACTGCCAAGTGAAAAAAATGAATTTCAGTCCTGTATCTAATAATGTTTGTGAAGCAAACAAACCTCATGGATACATTCATCCATGATATAAAAAAAGGAAAAGAAAAAACTGTTAAAATTAATCAGTCGATCCCAAGCGGCAACCACATCATAAGCCTTTACACACCAGTTCTTTCCAAAACACATATTCCTCAACTTAGTGTGATATCATGATTTAAGTCAGTATGTAAAATCTAATTTCAACAAACTCAGAACAGACAGAGCCTTGAACTTGTCCTTTTTTATCTATACCTCTATAAACTTAATTAACTGTAGACTTGGTGGCTCAAGTCCAAAGTTATCTGGGCTGGGATGTTCTTCTCATTAAGTTTAATTAAAGGTTTGAAAGGGTTTTGCAGTGAACAGTTATTACATTTTCCTAAGTTGATTTTAAATGTCACTCATAAACAGGTTTTATATGAGAGTCTTTGTTGTTGTAACGTAATTCTGATATGAAGAACCACACCTGTATGTCCACAAAGCAGACCAACAGGTTCTGCCACAGTGCAGTTGTTGTGTTGAAAGAAAGTCAACACAACTATTGTATAAAACAATTAATGCCATCATAATCTAAAACCAACTCTGATATATGTAGAAGATGATTTATCTTAACGAATCAAAGGAAAAAATTGTAGTGCTTGACATTTGTGTGTGAGCACATTTATAAATTCCTGGTTTTAACATGTGAATGCTACGACTTCATGAGCAACAAACACTAAGTATGCAGTGAAGGTTACTTTAAGAGTTTGGGTTATGCTTACTGATTTTGGTCTGGTAACTTGATTGGGACATCAGTTTTTGTCAGAACAGAAACTGATGTCAGGGAAAACATTCAGTAACTTTAATACGATGGACGACGAGTGCAAACAAGCTGCAAAGGTTGAAAATATTGACTTGAGGACAAAACAGGCAGCAAAATCTGGATGCAACTGGAAAATAAATGTCTAACAAATACAAAGGAGACGTGGTGCTGCAAAAGGAATGAACATGCTGCAAAAAGCAGAAATGAATACATTAATAGTAAACATTCAGCAAATACACAAATGATGCAAAATCAAAAACACACAAACAGAAAACAAAGGAAACAGAAAAAGCTGCAATCATCACAGCAGATAGGGGGCGCTACTTAGACTGTATATGAGTGAAATGTTTTTTTACAAAGAACATAATTAACAAAGATAATTTGAAGGATTTGAAGACGGGCTATGACAAACACAGCACTCCCCCACCCCTCACCCCCTGGGACTGATGGCACAACAAACAAAAGTCAGACAACACATGAACATCAGTTGTTCAGGTGCTGAGTTATCCTTGGTTAAAAAGCCTCACTCAGCAGCAGGGGTTACTTTACCAATAATCAAAATACATTTCCCCATAAAAGGATAGCTGTAACATTTATCGCCCCCTACAGGCCTGGAGTGTTTCTCCTGTGATGACTAGATATGCAGTAGTTTGTTTTCTGGGTTTGTGTCTCTTAAATGACAGCTTCTGTGTATTTACAGCACGTTTGGGTTGAATGGAAATCTTTTGGGCAGCTGCAGGACTTTTATACCAAATTCACAATAAAGACAAAAAGGCAACAACATTTTAATCAGGAGTTTTATTGCATGATGTGCCATATTGCATTTATAAACAATGAAGATTTAAAAACATTTTTAAAAACATCGTACAGTTCATATCAGGAAGCCAGAAAAGTTGGTCTGATAATAAAATTAACTCTTATTTCTAATATATCATCACTCAGATTAAAGTTTTAATAGATTTAATTTGACACCGTAATAATCAGTGAAACTGTAGCAGGTACATCAAATCATCCACTTCTAAATTCATGAAATAAAAACACTAACAAAAAGTCGTTAACACATATTCAAGAATAACAAAAAGCTGAATTATTGCAGAAGTTGATGTCTTGCTGAAAGAAGAGAAAGAAACAAATAACGGTTATGTCACGCCCCATGTACGGCGGTTACATTCCTAAGCAGCAGTTGTGGGACTGAATCTGACCTCGGCCTTTTGCTGCATGTCATCCTCCCACTCTCTCCTCCCGTTTCCTGTCTCTCTTCAGCTGTCCTATCTAATAAAGGCGAAAAGGCCCAAAAAAGAAACGATTAACATGAAAAGCACAACATCCCCCCCGACCCCACCTTCACCCATTTCTGGCCTGAGGCCCACGATTAATCAAAAGGAAAACTGTCACTAATATGACATCTGTATGTATGAAACTCACAACAAACATCTAAACACACCACTCAAAGAGAGCAGAAATAACAACCTGACAAAAAGGTTGAGACTAAATCAGTACCATTGATTCACTTTTCAATCCCACAGTTAATCACAGTGCTCAGCTTCCAGGTTCTAAATGTCAAAAGTTTGCTGGCTACTTCAGGGAGAAAATAATAAATATTTGTTCTGGTATCTGCCAGAAAAACATGCACATTGTGATGGTAGGTATGACTGTTCTGACCTGGTTGATGCTAACACACTGAGGAATATAGTAACAGAACTGACACCCTCCACATGGTCACTTGATCCCATTCACACCTGCCTTTTTAAAACTATTTTTCATTCTGTATCTGAAGACATACATGCCATAGTAAATTACTGTGTATGTGCTACCCTGAGGCAGCTGATCTCTATGTGGACATGTCTCCTGATGACACTGGGCCAATTGTCTCTCTTTTTAACTGTATTTTAGATATTAAAGCTTGGATGTCTCACAACTTTTTACAGCTCAACCAGGACAAAACAGAAGCACTTTTTATTGGTTCAAAGGCTCAGAGAGACAAACTGGCTTCTTCAGTAAATGCACTTAACCCAAGCCAAGCAGCAAGAAATCTAGGTGTTTTATTTGATTCTGATTTTAATTTAAAGCCACATGTACACTCCATCACAAAAACAGCATTTTATCATTTAAAGAACATTTCCAAAGTGAGGCAGTTTCTCTCTCTGAGCAATACTGATTTCATAACTAGAAGTAATGCTCTCATTTCTGGTCTACCAAAGAATAAAGTAAATCAGCTGCAGTTAATTCAAAACGCGGCAGCACGAGTGCTAACAAAGACCCGAAGGAGAGCACACCAATTTTAAAATCTTTACACAGGCTACCTGTGAGGTTTCATATTCATTTTAAAATTATTTTAATTGTCTTTAAGGCAATCTTTACCCTCTTATTATCTCAACTATATTTTTGTTAATCTTTTCAGTTTTAACTTAACTTTCTTTTATTCCTATTGGTGTGCATTAGTCTCTACTTCTCTACTCCTAAATCCATTTTTATTTCTACCCTGTTTTGTCACTATTTTATGTTTATTCTTGTTTTTCAGTCGCTGTAAAGCACTTTGAATTTGTATGAAAGATGCTATATGAATAAAGCTTGATTGATTGATTGATTGATTGATTGATTGATTGATTGATTGATTGATTGATTGATTGATATCCAGAAGCCTCATTTGACTTTTCAATGTTCCCTGTGGGATCCTCAGTGGTTAAACAGGCCTCAGCTGTTTCTCTGCATCAGGTAAACCTGAAATATCCACAAGACAGTTAAACACAAAGGTTGTGATATTCTACTGATAACTTTCATATTACCATTTCATTGTCTACCAGAATGTTAACTTTTAATCATCACTTTTACTTAAACTTACCTGTGCAGATGACGGGCCGGGTTGATCAGCACTAGTGTGAATAGAAGCATTGTTAGCAACTGTTATAAAAATAAGTGAAGTGATTTCTTACAGTTTAAAATCATTATCTACTTTAAAAACAAAGTTTTTACCTGACTGGTGATGTTCCTTCATGTGTGTTTTTCTTCAGTGCTTTGTATTTTTTTGTCACGGTCTCAAGCTCCTCTTTGACATCTAAAACACAAAAACTTAAACTTCAACCTCGGAAGAAAATGTCTTTGTACTTTGGTGTGCACTTTCTGTGTTAAAGCAACAATATTTCAGTTTGGTGCACTTTGGCACCCACAGAAGGTCCCTGAGTGAAACTGCACTGTGGTAAGACACAGTGCTGTCACCCATGTTACTCCTAACCCTTTCTAGACTATTTGAATTTGCATAACCGCACAGAGACGGCTAACTGGTTTCTATTTATACAGTAACTGAAGGCTTTTGTGTGAACTAGTCTCCAAAAAGCCGTACACACTCTTCATGAGGTGACCTTGGCCAACTGCCAAAGTTACATACTGCAGAAAACAGGCGGTCGGGGCAGAGACGTCTTTCTCCCTGTTGAAAGTTATTCTGCTATTAAATCGACCTTTGACACTTCTGTTTAAAGGTGGAAAAGTGACATCTTGTTGCTTTAACTATGTTGTTCAAGAGCACACTCTAATCTGCATAATGTTCCTGTAACTTCCTCTCACCAGTTATCATCAGTGCTATAAAAATGACAGGATATATCCACATAAAGTAGGATTACTTGTGCAATATTTCTTAAACCCAAATAAAAACAGTTTTGATTAGTTCTTCCAACTTCATAGTTTACATCTATCAAGCATTTAATCAGAATCAAACCACTTTGACATGCAAAGTTGTAATCGCTTCACTGGTGTTTTGTCTGTAAACAAATTTACTTGTTAACATTCACTTTACCTGGAACTGATTGATCATCTGTATTGAGTGATAGGTTCATTGACCTCAGAAGTGTTTCCATCAGTATCTTCTGGATGACCTCCTAAATAAGATTTAAAATATTTAACACTGTGTTAACCAGCACACTTTTGTTTAGGATTTACTGGATGATACATTAACAGTTTAAATGTGTGTTTTTTCTGGGCTGCTCAGAAAGCAGAAAAGTCTTAAATAGAAAAAAAGCTTTTGTGTGTTTGTTTTCATTTTTTTTATAAAAGTTTCTTTTTTGTAAAACCGCAGTCACAAAAACTATCTTGAGAATGATGTACATTCTATTTCAATGAAGAAAAGCCTTGATGTGAATAATTATATAGAATCATACACAAAGATTGAGATGTGCAACACAACATGTTTTACTATATAACAATCATATAAGGTCATGTATGTTGAATTATGAACCATTACAAACCACTAGTTCTGCCACATTTAACATCATCACAGTTTTAGACTCCTCGAACATGTCGACCTTGGCACGAACATGCTGCTCAATGATGTCCCTCATGGCATTCAAGGAGCCTTTGCCTTTACATTGTTGTGCATCTACAGTGAATCAGAAAATGTTTTTAAATGCACATTAATTACATGTATTTGATTCAGTGTCAGGTTTCATATGCCAACATCTTTTGTCCTACCTTCATAGCACTTCTGCATGTTTTCCTCGATTGAAGTCGTCAGGCTGCTGTAGATTTCTTTCTTTCGCTCCCGGATGGTTTTGTCGAGTTTTGCCTTAATTTTTTCTTCCTACCACAGAAGATTAAAAACAAAAACATGTATATCTGCATTGCTAACATGTACCTTATTGATGGTGTTCTACATAAGAAATGAATATCAACAATAATAGCAAAAAAAAAAGATCTTTTATTTGGTTTCTTTCTTAAATGTTTTTTCTTCATTAAGTACGTTAATCACAAACGTGTTTCAATTGATTTTTTCACCTCGTTCTTGAGTCTCCTTCACTTTGACAAACAACTTAAAACAAAACTGTTGGATAAGATGGTACCATCACCATCTCTTACCTCTGTCCTGAGAAATTCCAGTTGCAGCTGCACACCTTTGTACTTTTTGTACTTTTCAACCAGAGTCCCTGTGACGAGTGAAAAGGAACTGATGGCCCCGTTGAATGGTTCACATTTTGATTCATTTCTGAAACATGTTAACAAGTAAATCTTTCATTGATCAAACATTGACAAAGTTCAAATTTAGAAATTTTATTTAGATACTTATATTAAATTAGTTTAATTACTTTAAATAACAATTGCACACATTATTATATTATTATTATAATTGCCATTTGAAGAGGTATTATCTTTTCCTCATTTAGTATGTTCTTACGGGAAAGTCTTTCTAAATTCCTCATCAATGCTCTCCATCAGCTTTGAAGCTAATCGCTCATTTAGGTTTTGTTGTTTCCCTTTTTTTGGTTTGTAGACGCCATTGTTTGCGACTATGCACTTCAATCTCCCGTATAAAGCACTTCCTTTCATTCTTTTCTGAAACAAAAACAAACATTTCCATAAATGATTAACTTTTGAATATCAAGTGAAAAATCGATGGTTTGGATAAAGGAATAAAATATTCTAATACATACGGGATATAAGAAGGACTTCAAGTCACTTTCCCTTGAACTATTGGATTTTTCAACACCCTCCATGAGGCACTTGTTAAAAGCCCTATAGGACTTTATCATGGGCTCAAAGACTTTATCTAATGCACATTTCAAGTTTTCTTCAAGGTCTTTGCACACATTAGCTTTTACGCCAGCCTGAAACCAAATAGAAAACATTTAATGTTAAAACAATACAACTCTATACTGTATGTTAGGCATAAAATAATGTGTCAAAGTTTTTTAAAAATAGACGGATATCTGGCTTTAAACCACGTGTGAAGTTGCATCCAGATGTGACCCGATCTGAACTTAAAGTTATTTATGGTACAAGCAACAAATGACTCTTAAAGAAAGTAAAACTAAAATGTAAAATAAAGACCATACAAATATCATCACAGACTCAATACTTCAAAGACTATGTTTGGTGTGACATGGCATTGCATTTGTCTAATCACAGCCTATGTTGTCTTATGAAGCCACCATAGACTGTTCATCAGTGGCTTCTGTAGTTTTCTTCTTTCCTTTTATCTGGTTTCCCTCCATCTTGATTGCCCTGATTGTCTTCACCTGTGTTGTTAGTCTCACCTGTGTTTGATTACCCCTGTGTATTTAGTCTCAAAGTTCCTTTCCTCTTGTTGTCAGTTCATTGTCAGGCGTCTAACCTATCTATGTGTCTGTGCTTTGTGCAACCTGCCTTTGTTCCAGTTTTTCTCATTGTGATTTGTTTTGCCTTTTGTGGATTTTCTTTGGACATTTAATAAAGTTTTTATTCTGCCTTTTTGTTTTATTTATTTTTGTTAGACTGCAATTGGGTCCTCTACCTTTTTGTTGGAATTTTAAGACTTGATGCATCCTTTCAGAATAAAACTTTTCACCATAGCCTAATTTAAATTGGTTTACAGATTTACTATCATAAATTTACAACTTTATTCTTGTAAATGTACAACTCCAATCTCGATATTTTAGAAAAAAATAACTTTAACCAAGTCTACAATGTGCAATTTGTGTTCTCCTGTGTTGCTCTTTTAGTACCATCTGTTTTGGCTTTGTGGAGTTTACACTCCTACAAGCCACAGTATGGTATTTGAGCTCTTAGCCTACGGTGAAAGTTGTGTTGTAAAGACCCTCGTCCCTTGAGTCGTGCTGCCCACCTGCTCTGCTCACTTGTTGTCTTTAATTGAAGATTCTTTTTCCAAACCAGCACTCCAAAAGCTGTATTTACTGAGCTGTTTACCACCATATGCTTTGAATGCACCATCATGACCTCATGACGGAGAAAATATGTGAAGTGGTGGTGCCAGCCTCGTCAGCGTCACTATGTTCCTAATCACAGCTTTACATTACACAATGAATGGGGGCAAATTTTTAAATGCGTCATGTCGCATGCTGTGTGTGATGTTGAGGGCAGCACTCACGGTACTGACGGTGCATGCCTCAATATTTTACACTGGGATATCTATCACATTGGTATATATGACGTGGTGAAATTTTTAGATGAAGTTTTCATGTAACCTTCAACACTTAAAGCCACACCCAGGAAGTGACACTGCATCCTTGTCCCTCACGGCTGCATATTAAGCAGCTATATCCCATTAGTTTGAAATAAGTGTAGTCCAATGTTTAAAAATCAGTGTGTAACTTTAAAATGGTCACTACTGAACACATAATCTCTTCAATTAAGTAAACTTTTTTGGGTTATATGTAAAATATTATATTTTTATGGGTGTACAACTTTTCAAATATGTGTTTGTTAGCCATGTGCTTGATAGCATTCTGTAGTTCTGCTGCTGCAGCAGAGGAGAGAGAAGTGGTGCTGGAGAAAATTGATGCAGAAGTCAGCATGTTAGTTCAAATATTGTATCTTCAGTTAAAAGGCCAATCAATCAGACTTATATTATTGCAGGTAAAAACTGGTGTTGAACCTACAATTTATTTTCATTTAGGTTAGTTTTGGATAGTTTAGAAAACTTTTTTTGAGGAGTTTATATAGGGATAAGAAACATACACAATTTCAAAAATATTTAGAGTGGTCCCAATACTGGATTTTAAGGTACCTTTTTGGCTCAGATTGTGATTACTGGCTGACAAAACTAAACTAAACCTAAATGCAGTTAAAGTGTTATTTGATCTTACCACTTCTCCACAGCTGGCCCCTTGAATAAGAGAAAGAATCCCATACGCTCCTGACACATACTTCAGTGTGACTGAGTGAAAGTCATTCAGTTCATACAGAAACTCCTGAAGTTTGGGGACTTCTATAAAAAACATACAATATAAGCTTACATAATTACATCCAGAGAAACTTCTCACATGTAACAGATTTTCTTTTATTCACAAAGTTATGCATGGACTTCACCTACCAGTTTCATCTGGTCCTAGCCTTTTTTTCTTAAGGAACTCTTTGGAGCTCACTGTGAACACTTTGAAACAGTCATCACTGAAATGTGTCTGCAAAAATAATGAATACATTTAGGGTGGTATTGCATTGAAAAGACATCTTCATTTTAGATTTTCTGAAATTTCAAAACTCACCTGAACCCCCTTTAGTTTCCTGAATTCTCTCCTCACTTCCTCCTTGGCTCGCATGTTCCTCTTAAATATGGCAGCACGAACACCAGCTACTGAACTGTAACAAGAGATCAGTATTAAGCTGAACCTCATACATTATCTGAAGCCCTGAAAATTCAATCTCCAACATCTTTAATATGACATGGTTTTCTTTCCTCTCAGGATAAAAGTTTAAAAAATAACATATGAACAAAGTATACATAGTTTAAATATATATAATAAATATGTTGCAGTAGACCATGACCACACCTTTAAATCTATTGTAAAAAAAAAAAAAAGAAATCACTTACGAATCATCAGAATCTTCGATAACATCAGACTTGGTGCAGATGAAGTGAATGTGCTGACATTGGCCACCATTTCCAATAAGGCTGCTGGCACTTTTCAGAATCTCCCATGGCTCTTTCTCTGATGCTGCTCTGTTAATGTCCGTCACGATCCACACAGTGGAACAGCTTTGAACCACCTACAAGGATGAAATCCAAGTTAATCGTGAATGTCAGTCAATATCAAAGAAAGGTTACGCATTTAATACAGCAATGTATTTCAATAGAGTCAATATCAGTGTTTTGTAATAAAATAATGTTAAACTTAAGACAAGATTAACAAAGTGATGCATTTAAATGATTTACCCCTTTCCACATTTTATCTCTTCCCTTGTTGCGGTCCCCATTTCCAGGTAGATCCACAAGTGTGACATTCTGAAGAAGGTCATTATTTGGCACCCTGATTGTCACACACTTCACCACGGGCCAAAACCATTTCTTTATGCCTTTAGCCATTCCGTACTTTGAGCTGCTTCTTGTGTATTTGACAAGTTCTGCAGACAGCTCTTTAGCCTGACAAAAGAAAAATAAGATTAAGGATTTCATTCAAATGCCGCATGAAGAGTACAACAGCCTGATTTTTGACAAGCAGTTACACAGACCATCTAAGAAGGTAACATGACAGGACTTTGCTGTTAAGGGAACATTTGATATAAAGCTGCAGACATTGAGGATCAAGTCCATTCTCTCTTTAAATCCATTTTTAGGTACTGAATTTACTATAACATTTTCTAAACTACCCCAAAATTAAACCAAACTTGAACGACCAGGAAGTATGTAAATTGCAGACATCGCTTTATGTCTGAGATGGAAATGATATACATTTCAAAACAAGATAGCTTTCTGTTAAGTCATTTTTGGATATGTACTTGTATACCTGAATTAAAATTGTCAGACTTAAAATCTTTTACAAAAAAGGTGAAATGCTGGCTGAAAGCAAACCAGAGCTGTACCCACTTTTAAATTGTATCTTAAACCGGTTTATAGCATTTTGTACTGTCATGTTGTACATGTATTTTAATGTATCCTCATATAGTGTTATGGGGTTTTATGTAATCGAATGTTGTACATTTTTACTCTGTTTGTTTACCCAAAGGCCCAATTAGGGACACACGTTGGAAATGAGCAATATACTCTTTATGCAGCACATCAGTTTCATGTATGTATTGAAACTGTTAAATTGCATTGTCCCCATTACATACATAAATTCAAATTCAAATATAAATGATACTGTAGATTTATTCTCTTTCTTACTGATCCACAGGTCAAGGTTTTCTTCTTAGAAACAATAAATTCTGGGATTTCTCTGAAATGTTTGTCGTTCATGAGATGTTCCACAGAAGGGTTTTTTCTCCGTTCTTCTCCATACAGCGCTGACAGCATTTCAACAGCGTCATTGTAATCATCGGCATCTTCATCTTTGCAGTCTTCATCATTCAGGATGAATGTTGACAAGTACCACAACTCCTGCTTCAATTCCTAAAAAAGAAAATAATTATCCTTTAACTAAGTTGAGTTTTAATTGTATAGAATCAAATACTGTAAATGGATGAAGCAATGCATTCAACATCCTTTTTAAAGACTAGGGATTAAAGGATACATTTTTATGTTCATCTTATTTTACCTCTTTTGTGATGAATTCAATCTCTGCCTCATAGTTCTGGTTCTGCTTGTTAGCCTCCACCTTAATGATGACTGTTGTACAAGCACTGACACTTCCTGAGGGCAAGAGATCCTTCTCTCCGACGACAGCATTTATTAGAGAGCTTTTTCCAGCCCCTGTTCTTCCAAAGACACCAACCAGCTCCCTTTTTTCTGTCTCCAAATCACAGATTCTTTCCCTGTTGTACAACAGTTCAAATCCGTTAATTCATATGAAAAATATTACAATAAAGGTGTCAAGTGTTAAGCTTTAATCCTTCTCATTAAATCCTTTTATTATTCATTAAATCATAACGGAGTACCATATACATTTACTAATCCTATTCACACACATTCATTGAAGTTGATGCAGGGGTTTAGTTTCTTGCCCAAGGATGCTTCGACATACAACTGCAGGAGCTAGAAATCAAAACTATGACCTTGTTAAGAGACGACCAACACTACCACTGAGCCACAGCTGCCACATGTGAATGGTCGAACTTGAAATCTTGCTAAAATGTCAATTTCATGCAGGAAGTCAAAGACAGATGTTTACCATCTAAGGGAAATAAGTTATTGATTTTGTTTTACTTCACAAAACTTCAGAAAAGTGGTTAGTGCGCGCGCCCCATATATGGAGGCTATGGTCCTTCAAGCGGGCGGCCCGGGTTCGTATCCCACCTGTGGCTCCTTTCCCGCATGTCATTCCCCACTCTCTCTCTCTCTCCCTGATTTCCAACTCTATCCACTGTCCTATCTCTCCATCAAAGGCACAAAAAGCCGAAAAAATAAATCTTAATCTTATTTGTCAACAAGGAAGGCCATTTACAAAATTAGTCAAGTCAATAGTGAATCTTTTTTTTCACTTGTCAAAGGCACACGTCATTGTAAAATGCAGATATGAGAATAGTCTGAACAGGAGAATATAAAAAGCACAATTAATTCAGTTGTTAAAGGATAGACTGTAGCTCTAGAAGATGCAATAAATAATAATAATAATAACTTTATTTATATGAAATACCTTGTTCTGGGCTTGTAAGAATCCGAAATGGAACAACGATCCAAAATGTTACAGAAAATGTAATAAAACCCTAAATTGTAATAACTGGTTGATAATGTGACAAGATGCTGGGCCCAAAACATCATAAGTTATTACATGAAGCAGGCAAAATAATTTTCTCCTAATAGTGTAATCATTTTATTACATCATAGAGTGAGTCAATCATTTATGGATTAAAGAGCATATTGCTTCAATGTAGAGTTTAGTACACAAATGCCCCCCACCCCCCATATATTAATTGGTGTGTGTATATATAAATACTTGTACAACTCCACCGCCCAGGTATTGTGTCATTCTGTGGGAAACTCTGAGATATATAAACTAATGGTTCAAACTTTTAGAACAGACCCATTCTTTCACTGTTATTGCAATTGGAGCAGTTAAAGTCCAGTGAATGAGCTGAAATTGAACAAAGGTAAGAGGTAAACTCAGGAAAGAGGTTAAAGAAAAAGTATAGGTGAACAAATATGTCAAGATTGTGTAAATGTCAGAGTTCTCCAAAAGGCTTTTTTCAGGGAACAAAGAATGGTCTCACAACTTGCAGCTTTTCAGCAGAAATGGAAGTATATATATATATATATATATATATATATATATATATGTGTATATATACTATTTTCTTATATTATATATATATATATTATATATTAAATCTTTCAAAAACTTGTTGAAAACCAATAATGCTGTTGTTTATTTGTCAAATAAATTGAAACAACTAAATAGTCCTTTTTTACAAATAATAACCAAAAAACTTCATATTTAGTATGGCCTCCTTTGGCCTTGATTACTGCTTGTCTCTTTTGTTATTGAGTTCCAAATAGCTTCTAGCTGTTCCCACAAACTTGCTTTAGATGAAACGTTTGTGGGAACAATCTTTGAATCTACTAAATAGCCGGACTTTGACCTAGCCAGTCCATCAGTTCCACTACTCCAGATTCCCTTTTCTTTGTCAAATAGTCTCTGCACAGCTTTGAAGTATGCTTGGGGTCATTGTCTTGTTGGTATATGAACCATCCTGAGTGCCTGGACCTGTATTATTTCTTTTTGTCACAAATCAAATAGTCACAAATCTCTTTTGGACCCATAAGCAAATATGTAATATCTGTTTTCTTACTCTAGAAAAGCATTGAGCTTTGTTTTTTCTCTGTGTAGTATTTTGTCATGAACACATTCCATGATGTTTCTCACTTCAGACAGCATGACTTTTTCTGTTGGAGAAAAGAAAAGACAAAGAAACAAGTGTATTAATTAGGTACCATGTTAAACAAAAGCCTTTCTCTTAAATGTCAATTAAGGATAATTTAGAGTATCATCAAAGCAGCAACCGCAGGTGTTGAAAAAATAAGCCATTACAGTGAAAAAAAACAGCAGTAAACATGTGTACTGCATGGTACAGAATTATTTGGCATCCATAGAAAAGCCCCAACACTGTGCCTGACCACACCTTGTTTATAGACTAACATGCCCATGTTAGTCTTGTTATTCAGGTTTGTGCATGTACATTTGTTAGTCAAACAGTGTGAGTGCTGGGCATGAAAATACAAACTTCATTTGGCAGAAACTACTATAGACACTTGTGCTGCCCTGTGAGCTGCTCAGGCCAAGTGAGAGGCCCGAAGTTTAAGTCCACGTTAGATTTATGAAGTAATGGAAGCATTGATATCGTCTCTATGGCATGTTGCTAAGAGACACCTAAGGTGTAATATGAAGTCATGACACAATACATGTATGCTGGTGAATGCTTTGTTCTGTTGGTTGTAATTGTTCTCAGCGTAACATAAATACCTGAATATGTGGAGTCCCGTCGTCGTTTCTTAGTTGGTGATAGACATCCGCTGGACTCCCCCTGAGGCTCAGACTTTCTTTTTCCTTATTTTTCATTAAAAATCAAAAACAGCTTTTTGCCTCTTACAATATTAAAACATACAAATAGATGATTTGTCAGAACAAGACATTATTACTACAAAAACAGATCAGCATAAATCCTACATAAGATACTTTAGACCTTACCTTTATCTCTTGTGTTACTGTTGGCCAAAACCTAAAGATGAAATATGTATTAGACTCATTGAAACAGATATCAACCAAGCTATGATGAGTGTGACTAAACCTCCAAGTGGAGTCAACCATTGATTCAGTCAATTCTTCAGTCAAATATGATGGTGATTTTTCTCAGGACACATCAGTAATTCTATTGCACATTGATGATTAAAAGAGGTACAAGTATAATAACAGTATCCCTGGAAAATGTATTTTATCCTCACCTGAGCAGAATCAGCAGTTTCTTCATGTTCCTGTTGACGTCAAGAAAAGCATCACTCTCAGAACAAAGCCAGCCAACATTTTAGCAGACATTTGAAATAATTTTGGCATGACTGTAATAAATATACACAACACTAAATGAAAGAGAATGCACTGCACTCAAAGGAGAAGAAAATTAATGAATGACCTGATTTGTTGCATTTTTCTCCCCCTAATGTCAAATGGAAAAGATGAATTTGAGAGATTCCAGTAAATGCTATTTTAGTCATTCTTTCATTATACAATTACTAATAATTGATAGTCATTCTACACGTGAGAATGTATTAAACCTAAGACATTGAGGAGTATTACCTTCAGAGACTTGAGTCTCTTCTTGAATTTTGCCCTTGGTCCAACTTTCGTGATCAAGTCTTTGATGTCATCTTTATCAAGAAGGTAAAAACTTTCCTCATCAATACCTTGATCTGTTATTAGGAAAACAATTCAGAATAATCTTTGTCAAGCAAAACCAAACCATTGTTTAAAATTTTGAAATGATGTCAAGTTGGCATTGTAGAGCCATATTACAGCACCTTTTCTGTTTCTAATAGCATACGATTGAATGTTTCCGTATTGGTGGGAAATTGCCTGTGACAATCAAAAAGAATGGTAATACTTCACCTTGAAAATTTACAATCCAATCGCTGAGACGCCATTCAGTTAATTTTGTTTTAACAAAATCACCCATGACGGGAAACAACAACTGTAAGTTAATCACATAATAATATTTAAATCTATTGTTATAACTTCACATATTGCAGAAGTTTTTATGAATTAAATGTAATTAGACAAAGATAAGGAGTTATGAACAGATAATAGCAGGTGCAAGGAAAGGTCCCCAGCAAGTATTTGGGAAACATCCATCAGGTCATAGGTTCCACCCATAGATTATAACACCATTTTAATGCATCAGAGGTTGCCGCTTGCTTCCACCTCAAATAACCATTTTGACTTACTGTCCCTGACTCATTAACAAAATGCACATTTGTATTTGTAGTGCTATCATCTGTAAATCAGTAACTAATGCAGGTATTATGCTGTTTCAACACTTCTTAGATCACAGTCACAACAGCTCTAAAGCCCCGTTTTCACTGAGCGTTTTCCATGAAGCCTATCTACTACTTTTTCAAAAGCACCTCATGGTGACGTCTTAAATGGCACAACAAAACATCCCTCCATAGTTGTTTCAGTTGTAAAAGTGCTGAAAATTAACTCTTTTTCTCAGGAAATATTAATTTACTCAAGTTTAACAACCAAGCTTATTCACATACAATCTATACCTTTACATTATGGAGGAGATGTCGTGTAATAAGTCAAGAAAAAACGATTTAGCTATTTAAAATAGATAACCAGAAGCTCTTACTGAAACTGATTATGAAGAACCTTTTTAAGTTATGCAGAAACATATAGTACAATACAAAATAAAATCAAAGATAATAAGTTCAATCAAACAGAGTTAGTAAAACTAGTTACATCTCTATTCCTTTCTTATCTTATGTAACACTGCTTTACTTACAATTCCTTTGGAGTACTTTGTTGACAATGATGAAAGCTAAAATGGGAAAAGTCAAAAATCTCCCAGATGATGAAGTAAAAAAAACAAAAAAAACAATCTCAAGCAGTCATTAAACCTCCATCACCTCAGTCTTTGCAAATGCATAACAGATTACGTGACCTGATACTTAAATCATGACCAATGTTCCTCTTCTTGTAAATGAAAGCGATGTTTCATTCAAGGTTCTTTAAGTTCACAAGCCCTCTGTGTCTGCTCCGCCTTCATGCCATCGGCACTTTCACTTCCTCTTTTTCACAATCACATGCTGCAAGTTGATTAAACATTTTTTAATCAACTTATATTCATCTTTTCATTTCTCATAGAACATTTTAGAAATAATTAAACACGGAACCCACTCAGATGTGTCGTCCCTGATGTCAAAATCCCAGTCAGACTCACTTTAATATCCGTTTCTATAATATTGATGTTATTCTAGTCTTTCAACGATACAACTTCCCTATCTAAACAAAACTCTCTGTACCTAGTTCTCTCTTACTCGCTCTGTTAAATAAACAGTTCTACAGGCCTGGAGCACTTCGGTTAAAGGCTGAACTGGTGTCTGGTATTTTAAAAACCTGATGTAATTTAAAATCTTGTTTTTTTCTGGACATTATACAATCATTTTCATTGTTTTATGTTTAATGTAAATTCTTTTTGACTGATGTCTTTTATGGCTGCAGCATGGTTGAAGAGCCCAAGACAAATCTTTCTATCGGTGAGACTATAAAGTTAATCTTCCAATCTCCAAAAACCGGATAAACCTGTAAACTTGGTGACTCAGGCCTAAAGTTTTTTGTTCTGGAGTGCTCTTATAATTGAGTTTAATTAAAGGTTTAAAAGGGTTGTGCAGTTAAGTTATTCACTTGTCCTCAGTTGATCTTTAAATGTCACTCATAAACAGGTTCTATATGAACGTCTTTAATTGCTGTACCAGACTTATGTGCTGTTAATGACCACACCTTTATGTCCACAAAGGCAGAGCATCAGTTTCTGCCTCAGTTGATGTGTGGTAAGACAGGCAACACAACTACTGTGTTGGGGTTATTGAAGATCTCACACACAGGCACCAATTATGTTGGGGGCCATTAAATTAATAATTCTGATTAATTCATTTTGAACGTAAATTAACAAAAGTATTCATCTGAATTAATAATGGGGCACTCCCTTGGAATCAGGGAATTATAAACAAATAATCCAATTAAATGCTCCACCAGCTATTTCCTGACTGCGCGCCAAAACTCTTCGAAAACGTGGCGTAAAAGCAGGGAGGATACGGACGTCCTTGGATGCAGCAAGGCCAGGTCATGAGAGACGGACGTGTCCTCGGATTTAGGAAGTCAGGCACATGAAACGAGGACCAATGGGAGACCACAGCTTGTATAGTGCGGGACTCCCTGCTGTCATCCCCCCGATCTGCGCCAATAAGGGAATTTTGTCCAGGTTCCCCCATTGCATCACACCTAGGTGTGAGGTGCTCCAGGGAAATGCTGGGAATCTGTTTTTTTGCAGGGCCTTTGTTCATTATCCTTCCAAAGTACTAAGATCAGGCTCCTGTATGGGGCTACAGGCCTGAGTCTGTCCAGCACATGGCTGGTCCCATCAATTGTATAGAACAAAGAATGTCATCATAAGATAAAGCAAAGGGTAATAGCCACTCTGACTTGCATAGAAAATGATTCATCAATCAATGGAAAAAATTGTAATACTTCACATTTGTGTGTGAGTACTAATATATTCCTTGTTCTAGGTATCAACAGCAGTTTACTAACTATAGTACACACCCAAAAGTCAAACTCATGCTATAAGAGTAAGGCATATAATGTGAGCCACCTTCTACACGCAGGGTGTTTTACTGCTGTAGGTTTGTGTGTGAGCTGACTTTAACCTTTGTTTCACTGATTCAATTCATAGGGGACACCACGTTGAACTGCATATGAGTGAAATGTTTGTCACAAAGAACATAATTAAAAGAGAAAGTTTTGAGATCTGCAGGCGTAGGAAACAGCCGGGCTATGACAAACACAACGCTACCCCACCCCTTACCCCCTGGGACCGATGGCACAACCAACAGACAAAAGTCAGCGAACACGCACACATCAATTGTTCACGTGCTGTGTCATGACAAAATCCTGACATGACAAAAAGACTGTGGCATCAAAGAAATTTAAAAACAATGTTTTGTGCCAAACAAACAGTGATAACAACAGACAAACACAGCTATAGCCTCAGGGGTTACTTTACCAATACTGTCTGTCAATCAAAAGAAAATTATCCATAAAAGGATAGCTGTTACATTTAGCGCTGTTACAGGCCTGGATTGCTTCTGCTGTGATGACTAGATATGCAGCAGATTTTCCGTTTTGTTTTGTTTTCTGGGTTTGTGTTGTTAAGTTGGGTTTTTAATGGAAATCATTTGGGCAGTTGCAGCACTTTTTTTTTTTTTTCAATAAGGCAACAACATTTATTTGTATATAAGTTTTATTGCATGATGTGCCATAATGCATTTATAATCAGTGAAAATAAAAAAACGAAATCATTGTACAGAAAAGCCAGAAAAGTTGGTCTGTTAATAAAATTCTTCTATTTCCTTTACCACACTTCTAAAACTTTATTTTGCAGCAAACATCTGCTTTGTCTTTATTCATTAGAAACCATCAAGGTCAGCCCTTACAAAGCCGAAAATCTAAGTCAAATCAAACTAACACCTAATTCTCTGATTAATGTTCAAGATTTAATAAGACACTGTTATAATCAGTAAAACTGCAGTGCGTAAATCAACGCATCCACTTCTTAACTCATAAAATAAAATCACCCACAAGAAACGAAGAATAGGAAGTAAAGAAGTTGGTGTCTGACTGTAATAATAGTAGAAACTGTTTACATGAAAATCACAACATCCCTAGTAAGAATACCCCCCCCCCCCCCCACCACCACCACTGATCACAATTTCAGGCCTGAGGTCCACAAGTAATTCCAAGGAAAACTGTCCTATCACAAATATAACATCTGTATGTATGAAACTCACATCAAACAAACTCATCAAACATGTCAACACACGACTCAAAGAGAGCAGAAATAACAACCTGAAGAAAAGGTTGAGACCAAATCCAGAAGCCTCATTTGACTTTTCAATGTTCCCTGTGGGATCCTCAGTGGTTAAACAGGCCTCAGCTGTTTCTCTGCATCAGGTAAACCTGAAATATCCACAAGACAGTTAAACACAAAGGTTGTGATATTCTACTGATAACTTTCATATTACCATTTCATTGTCTACCAGAATGTTAACTTTTAATCATCACTTTTACTTAAACTTACCTGTGCAGATGACGGGCCGGGTTGATCAGCACTAGTGTGAATAGAAGCATTGTTAGCAACTGTTATAAAAATAAGTGAAGCGATTTCTTACAGTTTAAAATCAGAGCATTATCTACTTTAAAAAAATGTTTTACCTGACTGTTGATGTTCCTTCATCTTGATTTTTCTTCAGTTCTTGATAGTATTTTGTCACCATCAAAAGCTCCTCTTTGACATCTAAGAAACAAAATGTTAAACTTTAAGCACTGAAAAAATGTCTTTCCACCTTAGTGCACTTTGGTGTGCAGCACAGCCAAGGAGACAAGTCACTTCCTCTGTTAAAGCAACAATATGTAGGAACTCGGAATGTCCACGACTACGGATTTATATAGTCGAACCGGATTCTGATCAGATTTGTCGAATGATCATCGAATGTCTTTTTGCGTTTATTTTCTGTATTCTCATTTGCAACACAAGATAAACTACGACATTAAACTATTTGTCTTCCAGACATGACAATTTCTTCTGTGATATGACTTGATCGATTATTTTTCTTATTCAGTCTTAAATATGGTAACTCTCTATAATGATATTACACACGCCCATTTACAATATGGAAAGCACACACAAACTGACAGACCATCCCCGGGCCGTCAGTGCGTGTGCCTGTTGTTTGCAAACTGTTTGCATGTGGAATATGTGTATTCAACTGTTACCAAGATGTCTATGGGTCGTGTCTAAATGGCTACATTGGAGAGGGTAATTTATTATGCTAATTGAGATGGAAACTTGAAAGATTTCAAACTTATAAAGCCAACTTGAATCCGTCCTCTTCCTCTTAGCCTCAGCCATTGTATCAGACTGTACAGAGACTGTACATATTTCACTGTAACTTTTACCTTTTGATTTTAAACCTGCATTAATATATTGCTGCGCTATTTTTGATTATTATTTTATTTGAATTAATTTTAATGAATTAATATAACAACTTCTAGGCATTTTAATTTGCAATTGGTGAGAGTTGGGTTGTGTAAGGTGCCCCTGAGGGGGATATCTGAAAGTCTAAGCCAGCCTGTGAGCTGTGACTCAGCACAGACGGTGCAAACTATGAGCCTAAATCCTCGGGAAGATGTTCTGGGGGGGATTGTTAAACAGAGTCTATTTCGATTATGTGAGACCAGCAGGTGAATCTGTGTTCAGCAGGACTGTAAGACTCTGTGTCAAAGAGCCTCGGATTCTTTATGTGCCAAATGCCGATTACTCATAGTAATAGTTCAATATTAATGACTGACTGAACAAAATTCTTGAAAATGAATTGGTGTAATGTTTAGCCGTAAAGAATGTGGGTGGATTTCACCACCACAGCACCCCTAGATGGGGTTTCCTGGGCACCTTAGGGCTGTGCCTGATGGAGCAAACTGTGAGCCTATATCAATCTTGATTAGGCAAGACAGGCAGGTGAGTCTGTGTCCATCGGGAAGATAAGACTGTAGGGACTTCAGAGCGATATAATATTGAAAGGCGCACAGAACAGATAACATCACCATTACATTACTTATATATTTTGAATCTAATGTAATTTTTTCTACTTTATGTCATATTTTTGTATTTCATTTGTATTTAACATTTTGATTATTAATGGTTTGTTTAATGATTTTTTAAATGTACTATTTCAATGTTTCTTTTTCTATTTGTCTTGATGCTTTTGATGTCGTGTAAAAGGTAAATGGAGTTGAGCTTGTATAGTGCTTTTCTAGTCTTCTAACTAGTGCTTCTACACCGCATGTCACACCTACAGATTCACGCACTGATGGCAGAGGCTGCTATGTAAAGTGACCATCAGAAGTAACTCATTCCATTCACACACATGCATAAGCCACCGCAGAAGCAGTGAGAGCAACTTGGGGTTAAGTGTTTTGCCCAAGGACACATCTGACATGTAGCTGCAGGAGCTGGGGATCGAACCATCAACCTTTTGGTTGAGTTGACCATCTCTACCAACTGAGCTACACTGTCTTGGGTGTGAAGAACTTTGAGTTGCCTTTTTGCTGGAATGTGCTATATAAATAAACTTGACTTGACTTTGAAACTACTGTTTAAAGGTGGAAAAGTTACATCTTGTTGCTATAACTATATAAGAGCACACTTTCAACCACATCATTTTCCTGTTACTTCCTCTTACCAGTTATCATCAGCAGGCCTGCAACTGACGACTATTTTGATCTTCGACCAGTCATCGATTATTAAAACAATTACTCGATTAACTGGATAATGCGCAAATACTTAATGACTTATTTATCTATCGGCATTTAAATTTAAACATTCCTCTTTCAAACTATGCCCTTAGAAACTGTTCATTCAGTCATATTTTTGTCTTGTCTTTACATGTTAATGCAAGACATTATTACTGTAATAACACTGTCAGTGTTTGCTATAGAATTAAAAAGAGATGAGGGGGAGAGAAAAGATGAAGCATTCTAAGGTAAATGTTTTAATGGGAGGGACTGGAAATGTAAAAAAGAGAAAAATAACTGCATGGCTTAAACTTTGGATTGTGAAGATGAATGTCAAAGATGATTTTTAAAAGACAAGACGTCCAGGATGACTTCTTTTCAAATAATCATAGATTACCGTCATGCTCTCAGGACAAGCAATGTCCACTTTATGAATACGGCAGACGATCCTTTTATCATACAGGAGTAAATTATTTGGCTAGTAGAGCGAGCAAGGAGAGGGACTGACAGTCACCGAGTGTGTGTGAGAGAGTTACAGTATGTTGTTATCATGACCTGAGCAGCTGAGAAAGAGCAATCGGTCTCTAACTGAGACAAGGCCGAGATATTTAGGGATCGAGACAGAGACCGAGTCAAGACCAAGACTAAGACAGGGCCAGACGGAGACAAGACTGAGACCATAAATATCAATGAAAAATCGGCATATTGTGTGCAGCAGGCATGTCACTCACTTAGATCGTGACACCAGGAAGGTTAACGGGGATAACAATCAAATTAGGAATCAAAAAAGTAATTAGATTTTTTAGAAAGGAGCATCTTCTAATCACAGTAAGGACTTGGAAAAATAGCCCGCCAGAGGTGGATCTTGATTAGTCTTTATTTAAAATCTGGATTCCGCCCAGTTCAAGACCGAGTAAAAATGCTTTCAATTCCGAGACATTTAAAACGTGGTCTTGAGACCGGCCTTGAGACCAAGACTGATTTCAAGTGCTACAACAATACCCCACAACTCCAAACCGTGAAAACTGATGGGCAGCAAGAGATAGCACATCACTGGGGTTGTCAAGTGGGAGAATTCCTTCACTGGTGTTTTGTCTGAAAACAAACTTTACTTGTAAACCTTCACTTTACCTGGAACTGATTGATCATCTGTCTTGAGAGATAGCTCTATTGATCTCAGCATAGTTTCCCTCAGTGTCTTCTGGATGGCATCCTAAATAAGATATAAAATATTTAACACAAATAACCAGCAAGAGAAGAAAGAGAAGGAAAGTGGAAGTTGTTGTAGGATAGAGGAAAGTAGATAAAATCGTAGATATATGGATACAAGTTTTAGAAAAGCGTTGCACTGATGATCTGTACTGAAAATAAAAAAACGCAGAGTTACGTCCTGCCACTAGTCGACATGACTACAGTCACACAGAACTTCTGCCGGACTCTTTCATGACGTTTCATCAAGATTTTAAACTCTAAATATCAAACATGTTTGAAATTAATCGGGGCGTCCCCGAGGATCGCCGGGTAGATCTACACTCACTGTAAAATAATCTGAGCAGAGAATCGGTTCCGAGCAGCCTTGAGTTGGGAGCGACCCTGCGATTGTCAGGAAGGAAGAATCAGAGCTCAAATCGGCCCGATTATCCTACAGTGTGAGCCAGGCTTTATGGTGAACTATGAAATATGACATACCATTAGTTTTTGCAGATTTGAAATCATCGCATCTCTAGCCTCCTCGAACATGCCGACCTTCTTGGCACAAACATGCTGCTTAATGATGTCCCTCATGGCATTTAGGGAGCCTTGGCCTTTACATTGTTGTGCATCTACAGTGAAACAGAAAATGGTTCTAAATGCACATTATTTTCATTGTTTTTTTCATTTAGTGTCAGGTTTCATATGCCAAGATCTTCTTTCTTACCTTCATAGCACTTCTGCATGTTTTCCTCGATTGAAGTCGTCAGGCTGCTGTAGATTTCTTTCTTTCGCTCCCGGATGGTTTTGTCGAGTTTTGCCTTCATTTTTTCTTCCTTTAAAATAAAATAAAAACTACATGTACAGTATATCTGTAATGCTAACAAGTACCTCATTGATGGTGTTCTTAAGAAGAAATTAATATAAATGTTAATAAGTAAAAAAACTTGTATATTTTATTTGCCTTCACTCTTAAATGCTTAATCTTCATTCAATATGTCAATATAGAGGTTGGTTGATTTGATCACACAATTTTTTGTGTTTCCTTTAACTTTGACAAACAGCTTAAAACAAAACTGTTGGATAAGATGGTACCATCACCATCTCTTACCTCTGTCCTGAGAAATTCCAGTTGCAGCTGCACACCTTTGTACTTTTTGTACTTTTCAACCAGAGTCCCTGTGACGAGTGAAAAGGAACTGATGGCCCCGTTGAATGGTTCACATTTTGATTCATTTCTGAAACATGTTAACAAGTAAATCTTTCATTGATCAAATATTGACAAAGTTAAATTGAAGAATTTGATTAATATATTTATTTTATTAAATTAATTAAAAGCTTTATATGCAATTTTTTGATCCAGCAGATGTCACCCTTGAGCACCAGCATGAAACCAAAACTACTCGCGGTGCATTGTTGTGTTAGCATGCTAATGCTAGCGATCTTTATTATGCTCGTATCTTCACACTGCATGTAAATTTACTCGAAATGAAGATGATCTAGAAACACAATTAAGCAGTGAGTACAGTATGTTATTCTTCTTTTCTCTAGTCCCTCAATTAAACAACTTTTATACACGAGGGGAGGAGTCAGCCGCCGTCCCGACGATGTAAACAAACTGAAGATATGACTCAGAAAACATCACAGACAGTGGGACTCGGGTGTTGCACCCATTGTAGACAGTCATTACTCACAGAGTTATTTTCAGAGGATATACTTGATTTCTATTATATTTAAGTGTGAAAAATCACATTTAAAGCCTTTAAATAATTTTAAATAACCATTGCACACATCTTTATATTATAATTATTATAATCGCCATTTGAAGAGGCATTATCTTTTCCTCATTTAGTACGTTCTTACGGGAAAGTCTTTCTAAATTCCACATCAATGCTCTCCATCAGCTTTGAAGCTAATTTCTCATTTAGGTTTTGTTGTTTCCCTTTTCTTGGTTTGCAGACGCCATTGTGTGTGACTATGCACTTCAATCTCCCGTGAAAAGCACTTCCTGTTACTCTTCTCTGAAAACAAAAACAAACATTTCCATAAATGATTAACTTTTGAATATCAAGTGAAAAATCGATGGTTTGGATAAAGGAATAAAATATTCTAATACATACGGGATATAAGAAGGACTTCAAGACACTCTCCCTTGAACTATTGGATTTTTCAACACCCTCCATGAGGCACTTGTTAAAAGTCCTATAGGACTTTTTCATGGGCTCAAAGACTTTACTTTTTTCACGTTTCAAGTTTTCTTCAAGGTCTTTGCACACATTTGCTTTTACACCAGCCTGTAATCAAAGAGAAAACTGTTTTAAAATGTTAAAACAAATGTATTTTTGTCACATTGGGCTTTTTTCTGCTCCTTTTTTAGTTTGTTTTTTTCCCTAGTCATGCTGTTATTTGATCTTACCACATCTCCACAGCTGGCCCCTTGAACAAGAGAAAGAATCCCATACGCTCCTGACACATACTTCAGTGTGACTGAGTGAAAGTCATTCAGTTCTTGCAGAAATTCCTGAAGTTTGGGGACTTCTATAAAAAACATACAATATACAGCTTACATAATAACATCCAGATAAACTTCTCACATGTAACAGATTTTCTTTTATTCACAAAGTTATGCATGGACTTCACCTACCAGTTTCATCTGGTCCTAGTCTTTTTTTCTTAAGGAACTCTTTGGAGCTCACTGTGAACACTTTGAAACAGTCATCACTGAAATGTGTCTGCAAAAATAATGAATACATTTAGGGTGGTATTGCATTGAAAAGACATCTTCATTTTAGATTTTCTGACATTTCACAACTCACTTGAACCCCCTTTAGTTTCCTGAATTCTCTCCTCACTTCCTCCTTGGCTCTGATGTTCCTCTTAAATATGGCAGCACGAACACCAGCTACTGAACTGTAACAAGAGATTAGTATTAAGCTGAACCTCATACATTATCTGAAGCCCTGAAAATTCAATCTCCAATATGACGTGGTTTTCTTTCCTCTCAGGATAAAAGTTTAAAAAATGACATATGAACAAAGTATACAAAGTTTAAATATATATATAATAAATACATCGCACTAGACCCTGATAGTCGTTAGCGTCTTCCTCTATAGATAAAAATTACTTACGAATCATCAGAATCTTCGATAACATCAGACTTGGTGCAGATGAAGTGAATGTGCTGACATTGGCCACCATTTCCAATAAGGCTGCTGGCACTTTTCAGAATCTCCCATGGTTCTTTCTCTGATACTGCTCTGTTAATGTCCGTCACGATCCACACAGTGGAACAGCTTTGAACCACCTACAAGGATGAAATCCAAGTTAATCGTGAATATCAGTCAATATCAAAGAAAGGTTACGCATTTAATACAGCAATGTATTTCAATAGAGTCAATATCAGTGTTTTGTTATAAAATAATGTTAAACTTAAGACAAGATTAACAAAGTGATGCATTTAAATAATTTACCCCTTTCCACATTTTATCTCTTCCTTTGTTGCGGTCCCCATTTCCAGGTAGATCCACAAGTGTGACATTCTGAAGAAGGTCATTATTTGGCACCCTGATTGTCACACACTTCACCAGGGGCCAAAACCATTTCTTTATGCCTTTAGCCATTCCGTACTTTGATCTGCTTCTTGTGTATTTGACAAGTTCTGCAGACAGCTCTTTAGCCTGACAAAAGAAAAATAAGATTAAGGATTTCATTCAAATGCCGCATGAAGAGTACAACAGCCTGATTTTTGACAAGCAGTTACACAGACCATCTAAGAAGGTAACATGACAGGACTTTGCTGTTAAGGGAACATTTGATATAAAGCTGCAGACATTGAGGATCAAGTCCATTCTCTCTTTAAATCCATTTTTAGGTACTGAATTTACTATAACATTTTCTAAACTACCCCAAAATTAAACCAAACTTGAACGACCAGGAAGTATGTAAATTGCAGACATCGCTTTATGTCTGAGATGGAAATGATATACATTTCAAAACAAGATAGCTTTCTGTTAAGTCATTTTTGGATATGTACTTGTATACCTGAATTAAAATTGTCAGACTTAAAATCTTTTACAAAAAAGGTGAAATGCTGGCTGAAAGCAAACCAGAGCTGTACCCACTTTTAAATTGTATCTTAAACCGGTTTATAGCATTTTGTACTGTCATGTTGTACATGTATTTTAATGTATCCTCATATAGTGTTATGGGGTTTTATGTAATCGAATGTTGTACATTTTTACTGTTTGTTTACCCAAAGGCCCAATTAGGGACACACGTTGGAAATGAGCAATATACTCTTTATGCAGCACATCAGTTTCATGTATGTATTGAAACTGTTAAATTGCATTGTCCCCATTACATACATAAATTCAAATTCAAATATAAATGATACTGTAGATTTATTCTCTTTCTTACTGATCCACAGGTCAAGGTTTTCTTCTTAGAAACAATAAATTCTGGGATTTCTCTGAAATGTTTGTCGTTCATGAGATGTTCCACAGAAGGGTTTTTTCTCCATTCTTCTCCATACAGCGCTGACAGCATTTCAACAGCGTCATTGTGATCATCATCATCTTCATCTTTGCAGTCTTCATCATTCAGGATGAATGTTAACAAGTACCACAACTCCTGCTTCAATTCCTAAAAAAGAAAATAATTATCCTTTAACTAAGTTTAGTTTAATTGTATAGAATCAAATACTGTAAATGGATGAAGCAATGCATTCAACATCCTTTTTAAAGACTAGGGATTAAAGGATACATTTTTATGTTCATCTTATTTTACCTCTTTTGTGATGAATTCAATCTCTGCCTCATAGTTCTGGTTCTGCTTGTTAGCCTCCACCTTAATGATGACTGTTGTACAAGCACTGAGACTTCCTGAGGGCAAGAGATCCTTCTCTCCGACGACAGCATTTATTAGAGAGCTTTTTCCAGCCCCTGTTCTTCCAAAGACACCAACCAGCTCCCTTTTTTCTGTCTCCAAATCACAGATTTTTTCCCTGTTGTACAACAGTTCAAATCCATTAATTCATATGAAAAATATTACAATAAAGGTGTCAAGTGTTAAGCTTTAATCCTTCTCATTAAATCCTTTTATTATTCATTAAATCATAACGGAGTACCATATACATTTACTAATCCTATTCACACACATTCACAGAAGTTGATGCAGGGGTTTAGTTTCTTGCCCAAGGATGCTTCGACATACAACTGCAGGAGCTAGAAATCAAAACTGCAACCTTGTTAAGAGACGACCAACACTACTACTGAGCCACAGCTGCCACATGTGAATGGTCGAACTTGAAATCTTGCTAAAATGTCAATTTCATGCAGGAAGTCAAAGCCAGATGTTTACCATCTAAGGGAAATAAGTTATTGATTTTGTTTTCCTTCACAAAACTTCAGAAAAGTGGTTAGTGCGCGCGCCCCATATATGGAGGCTATGGTCCTTCAAGCGGGCGGCCTGGGTTCGTATCCACCTGTGGCTCCTTTCCCACATGTCATTCCCCACTCTCTCTCTCTCTCCCTGATTTCCAACTCTATCCACTGTCCTATCTCTCCATCAAAGGCACAAAAAGCCGAAAAAATAAATCTTAATCTTATTTGTCAACAAGGAAGGCCATTTACAAAATTAGTCAAGTCAATAGTGAATCTTTTTTTTCACTTGTCAAAGGCACACGTCATTGTAAAATGCAGATATGAGAATAGTCTGAACAGGAGAATATAAAAAGCACAATTAATTCAGTTGTTAAAGGATAGACTGTAGCTCTAGAAGATGCAATAAATAATAATAATAATAACTTTATTTATATACCATGAAATACCTTGTTCTGGGCTTGTAAGAATCCGAAATGGAACAACGATCCAAAATGTTACAGAAAATGTAATAAAACCCTAAATTGTAATAACTGGTTGATAATGTGACAAGATGCTGGGCCCAAAACATCATAAGTTATTACATGAAGCAGGCAAAATAATTTTCTCCTAATAGTGTAATCATTTTATTACATCATAGAGTGAGTCAATCATTTATGGATTAAAGAGCATATTGCTTCAATGTAGAGTTTAGTACACAAATGCCCCCCACCCCCCATATATTAATTGGTGTGTGTATATATAAATACTCGTACAACTCCACCGCCCAGGTATTGTGTCATTCTGTGGGAAACACTGAGATATATAAACTAATGGTTCAAACTTTTAGAACAGACCCATTCTTTCACTGTTATTGCAATTGGAGCAGTTAAAGTCCAGTGAATGAGCTGAAATTGAACAAAGGTAAGAGGTAAACTCAGGAAAGAGGTTAAAGAAAAAGTATAGGTGAACAAATATGTCAAGATTGTGTAAATGTCAGAGTTCTCCAAAAGGCTTTTTTCAGGGAACAAAGAATGGTCTCACAACTTGCAGCTTTTCAGCAGAAATGGAAGTATATATATATATATATATATATATATATATATATGTATGTATATATACTATTTTCTTATATTATATATATATATATATATTATATATTAAATCTTTCAAAAACTTGTTGAAAACCAATAATGCTGTTGTTTATTTGTCAAATAAATTGAAACAACTAAATAGTCCTTTTTTACATATAATAACCAAAAAACTTCATATTTAGTATGGCCTCCTTTGGCCTTGATAACTGCTTGTCTCTTTTGTTATTGAGTTCCAAATAGCTTCTAGCTGTTCCCACAAACTTGCTTTAGATGAAACGTTTGTGGGAACAATCTTTGAATCTACTAAATAGCCGGACTTTGACCTAGCCAGTCCATCAGTTCCACTACTCCAGATTCCCTTTTCTTTGTCAAATAGTCTCTGCACAGCTTTGAAGTATGCTTGGGGTCATTGTCTTGTTGGTATATGAACCATCCTGAGTGCCTGGACCTGTATTATTTCTTTTTGTCACAAATCAAATAGTCACAAATCTCTTTTGGACCCATAAGCAAATATGTAATATCTGTTTTCTTACTCTAGAAAAGCATTGAGCTTTGTTTTTTCTCTGTGTAGTATTTTGTCATGAACACATGCCATGATGTTTCTCACTTTAGACAGCATGACTTTTTCTGTTGGAGAAAAGAAAAGACAAAGAAACAAGTGTATTAATTAGGTACCATGTTAAACAAAAGCCTTTCTCTTAAATGTCAATTAAGGATAATTTAGAGTATCATCAAAGCAGCAACCGCAGGTGTTGAAAAAATAAGCCATTACAGTGAAAAAAAACAGCAGTAAACATGTGTACTGCATGGTACAGAATTATTTGGCATCCATAGAAAAGCCCCAACACTGTGCCTGACCACACCTTGTTTATAGACTAACATGCCCATGTTAGTCTTGTTATTCAGGTTTGTGTGTGTACATTTGTTAGTCAAACAGTGTGAGGGCAGGGCATGAAAATACAAACTTCATTTGGCAGAAACTACTATAGACACTTGTGCTGCCCTCTGAGCTGCTCAGGCCAAGTGAGAGGCCCGAAGTTTAAGTCCACGTTAGATTTATGAAGTAATGGAAGCATTGATATGGTCTCTATGGCATGTTGCTAAGAGACACCTAAGGTGTAATATGAAGTCATGACACAATACATGTATGCTGGTGAATGCTTTGTTCTGTTGGTTGTAATTGTTCTCAGCGTAACATAAATACCTGAATATGTGGAGTCCCGTCGTCGTTTCTTAGTTGGTGATAGACATCCGCTGGACTCCCCCTGAGGCTCAGACTTTCTTTTTCCTTATTTTTCATTAAAAATCAAAAACAGCTTTTTGCCTCTTACAAAATTAAAACATACAAATAGATGATTTGTCAGAACAAGACATTATTACTACAAAAACAGATCAGCATAAATCCTAAATAAGATACTTTAGACCTTACCTTTATCTCTTGTGTTACTGTTGGCCAAAACCTAAAGATGAAATATGTATTAGACTCATTGAAACAGATATCAACCAAGCTATGATGAGTGTGACTAAACCTCCAAGTGGAGTCAACCATTGATTCAGTCAATTCTTCAGTCAAATATGATGGTGATTTTTCTCAGGACACATCAGTAATTCTATTGCACATTGATGATTAAAAGAGGTACAAGTATAATAACAGTATCCCTGGAAAATGTATTTTATCCTCACCTGAGCAGAATCAGCAGTTTCTTCATGTTCCTGTTGACGTCAAGAAAAGAATCACTCTCAGAACAAAGCCAGCCAACATTTTAGCAGACATTTGAAATAATTTTGGCCTGACTGTAATAAATATACACAACACTAAATGAAAGAGAATGCACTGCACTCAAAGGAGAAGAAAATTAATGAATGACCTGATTTGTTGCATTTTTCTCCCCCTAATGTCAAATGGAAAAGATGAATTTGAGAGATTCCAGTAAATGCTATTTTAGTCATTCTTTCATTATACAATTACTAATAATTGATAGTCATTCTACACGTGAGAATGTATTAAACCTAAGACATTGAGGAGTATTACCTTAAGAGACTTGAGTCTCTTCTTGAATTTTGCCCTTGGTCCAACTTTCGTGATCAAGTCTTTGATGTCATCTTTATCAAGAAGGTAAAAACTTTCCTCATCAATACCTTGATCTGTTATTAGGAAAACAATTCAGAATAATCTTTGTCAAGCAAAACCAAACCATTGTTTAAGATGCTGAAATTATGTCAAGTTGGCATTGTAGAGCCATATTACAGCACCTTTTCTGTTTCTATTAGCATATGATTGAATGTTTCAGTATTGGTGGGAAATTGCCTGTGACAATCAAAAAGAATGGTAATACTTCACCTTGAAAATTTTCTATCCAATCGCTGAGACGCCATTCAGTTAATTTTCTTTTAACAAAATCATCCATGACGGGAAACAACAACTGTAAGTTAATCACATAATAATATTTAAATCTATTGTTATAACTTCACATATTGCAGAAGTTTTTATGAATTAAATGTAATTAGACAAAGATAAGGAGTTATGAACAGATAATAGCAGGTGCAAGGAAAGGTCCCCAGCAAGTATTTGGGAAACATCCATCAGGTCATAGGTTCCACCCATAGATTATAACACCATTTTAATGCATCAGAGGTTGCCGCTTGCTTCCACCTCAAATAACCATTTTGACTTACTGTCCCTGACTCATTAACAAAATGCACATTTGTATTTGTAGTGCTATCATCTGTAAATCAGTAACTAATGCAGGTATTATGCTGTTTCAACACTTCTTAGATCACAGTCACAACAGCTCTAAAGCCCCGTTTTCACAGAGCGTTTTCCATGAAGCCTATCTACTACTTTTTCAAAAGCACCTCATGGTGACGTCTTAAATGGCACAACAAAACATCCCTCCATAGTTGTTTCAGTTGTAAAAGTGCTGAAAATTAACTCTTTTTCTCAGGAAATATTAATTTACTCAAGTTTAACAACCAAGCTTATTCACATACAATCTATACCTTTACATTATGGAGGAGATGTCGTGTAATAAGTCAAGAAAAAACGATTTAGCTATTTAAAATAGATAACCAGAAGCTCTTACTGAAACTGATTATGAAGGACCTTTTTAAGTTATGTAGAAACATATAGTACAATACAAAATAAAATCAAAGATAATAAGTTCAATCAAACAGAGTTAGTAAAACTAGTTACATCTCTATTCCTTTCTTATCTTATGTAACACTGCTTTACTTACAATTCCTTTGGAGTCCTTTGTTGACAATGATGAAAGCTAAAATGGGAAAAGTCAAAAATCTCCACAGATGGCTGTATCAATACTCCCAGATGATTAAGTAAAAAAAACAAAAAAAACAATCTCAAGCAGTCATTAAACCTCCATCACCTCAGTCTTTGCAAATGCATAACAGATTACGTGACCTGATACTTAAATCATGACCAATGTTCCTCTTCCTGTAAATGAAAGTGATGTTTCATTCAAGGTTCTTTAAGTTCACAAGCCCTCTGTGTCTGCTCCGCCTTCATGCCATCGGCACTTTCACTTTCTCATGAACTTGTTCACAATCACATGCTGCAAGTTGATTAAACATTAAAAATGTATAATCAAATACAAGTATTTATTTAAAAAAATGTTTTCTTTTTTTTTTTTTACTTTTGTCGCTTGTTGTCAGACACCTACAGTAAATTATGTATTTCTTACTCCTTTTCCATATTTCTCCTCTGGAGCCGTTACTGTGTTCTGCAGCTGTCAGATAAAAGTGATGGACAAATTGCCTAATTCATTAATAAGATAACAAGCATGTGTGAGGGATATACACTGGTAACTCCTACTGGTTGTTTTTGATACTTGCACTGTAAAGTTGGAACTCTGAAGCCACAATGGGTCGTTTTTTCTTTTAATGTCACACTCAATAATATCAACGTAAGTTACAGCTTGGGTCAGCTATGACATGAGTATATATGGAGAGAAAACAGCAGAACAATGGGTTTCCTAAAAACTTTACAAATAGACGTGCAGTGTTGCAGTTGTATTAACAGAATCAAACCTGTTGGCAGAAAAAGATTTTAAAAAATGTGTCAACTGTTTGTCAAAGAACAGAAATCACTGGGTTGTTTATCATCTTTCTAAAAGCTGATTGCAGCACAGTTTATACCTATATTATGTTGCGTAACAGATCACAATTTTAGGTTTTCTGTTGTTATAAACTGCCAAGTGAAAAAAATGAATTTCAGTCCTGTATCTAATAATGTTTGTGAAGCAAACAAACCTCATGGATACATTCATCCATGATATAAAAAAAGGAAAAGAAAAAACTGTTAAAATTAATCAGTCGATCCCAAGCGGCAACCACATCATAAGCCTTTACACACCAGTTCTTTCCAAAACACATATTCCTCAACTTAGTGTGATATCATGATTTAAGTCAGTATGTAAAATCTAATTTCAACAAACTCAGAACAGACAGAGCCTTGAACTTGTCCTTTTTTATCTATACCTCTATAAACTTAATTAACTGTAGACTTGGTGGCTCAAGTCCAAAGTTATCTGGGCTGGGATGTTCTTCTCATTAAGTTTAATTAAAGGTTTGAAAGGGTTTTGCAGTGAACAGTTATTACATTTTCCTAAGTTGATTTTAAATGTCACTCATAAACTGGTTTTATATGAGAGTCTTTGTTGTTGTAACGTAATTCTGATATGAAGAACCACACCTGTATGTCCACAAAGCAGACCAACAGGTTCTGCCACAGTGCAGTTGTTGTGTTGAAAGAAAGTCAACACAACTATTGTATAAAACAATTAATGCCATCATAATCTAAAACCAACTCTGATATATGTAGAAGATGATTTATCTTAACGAATCAAAGGAAAAAATTGTAGTGCTTGACATTTGTGTGTGAGCACATTTATAAATTCCTGGTTTTAACATGTGAATGCTACGACTTCATGAGCAACAAACACTAAGTATGCAGTGAAGGTTACTTTAAGAGTTTGGGTTATGCTTACTGATTTTGGTCTGGTAACTTGATTGGGACATCAGTTTTTGTCAGAACAGAAACTGATGTCAGGGAAAACATTCAGTAACTTTAATACGATGGACGACGAGTGCAAACAAGCTGCAAAGGTTGAAAATATTGACTTGAGGACAAAACAGGCAGCAAAATCTGGATGCAACTGGAAAATAAATGTCTAACAAATACAAAGGAGACGTGGTGCTGCAAAAGGAATGAACATGCTGCAAAAAGCAGAAATGAATACATTAATAGTAAACATTCAGCAAATACACAAATGATGCAAAATCAAAAACACACAAACAGAAAACAAAGGAAACAGAAAAAGCTGCAATCATCACAGCAGATAGGGGGCGCTACTTAGACTGTATATGAGTGAAATGTTTTTTTACAAAGAACATAATTAACAAAGATAATTTGAAGGATTTGAAGACGGGCTATGACAAACACAGCACTCCCCCACCCCTCACCCCCTGGGACTGATGGCACAACAAACAAAAGTCAGACAACACATGAACATCAGTTGTTCAGGTGCTGAGTTATCCTTGGTTAAAAAGCCTCACTCAGCAGCAGGGGTTACTTTACCAATAATCAAAATACATTTCCCCATAAAAGGATAGCTGTAACATTTATCGCCCCCTACAGGCCTGGAGTGTTTCTCCTGTGATGACTAGATATGCAGTAGTTTGTTTTCTGGGTTTGTGTCTCTTAAATGACAGCTTCTGTGTATTTACAGCACGTTTGGGTTGAATGGAAATCTTTTGGGCAGCTGCAGGACTTTTATACCAAATTCACAATAAAGACAAAAAGGCAACAACATTTTAATCAGGAGTTTTATTGCATGATGTGCCATATTGCATTTATAAACAATGAAGATTTAAAAACATTTTTAAAAACATCGTACAGTTCATATCAGGAAGCCAGAAAAGTTGGTCTGATAA
This sequence comes from Labrus mixtus, assembly GCF_963584025.1. Classification (NCBI taxonomy): domain Eukaryota; kingdom Metazoa; phylum Chordata; class Actinopteri; order Labriformes; family Labridae; genus Labrus; species Labrus mixtus. The sequence continues at coordinate 5,391,565 of NC_083631.1, read as the reverse complement.
TAAAATTAACTCTTATTTCTAATATATCATCACTCAGATTAAAGTTTTAATAGATTTAATTTGACACCGTAATAATCAGTGAAACTGTAGCAGGTACATCAAATCATCCACTTCTAAATTCATGAAATAAAAACACTAACAAAAAGTCGTTAACACATATTCAAGAATAACAAAAAGCTGAATTATTGCAGAAGTTGATGTCTTGCTGAAAGAAGAGAAAGAAACAAATAACGGTTATGTCACGCCCCATGTACGGCGGTTACATTCCTAAGCAGCAGTTGTGGGACTGAATCTGACCTCGGCCTTTTGCTGCATGTCATCCTCCCACTCTCTCCTCCCGTTTCCTGTCTCTCTTCAGCTGTCCTATCTAATAAAGGCGAAAAGGCCCAAAAAAGAAACGATTAACATGAAAAGCACAACATCCCCCCCGACCCCACCTTCACCCATTTCTGGCCTGAGGCCCACGATTAATCAAAAGGAAAACTGTCACTAATATGACATCTGTATGTATGAAACTCACAACAAACATCTAAACACACCACTCAAAGAGAGCAGAAATAACAACCTGACAAAAAGGTTGAGACTAAATCAGTACCATTGATTCACTTTTCAATCCCACAGTTAATCACAGTGCTCAGCTTCCAGGTTCTAAATGTCAAAAGTTTGCTGGCTACTTCAGGGAGAAAATAATAAATATTTGTTCTGGTATCTGCCAGAAAAACATGCACATTGTGATGGTAGGTATGACTGTTCTGACCTGGTTGATGCTAACACACTGAGGAATATAGTAACAGAACTGACACCCTCCACATGGTCACTTGATCCCATTCACACCTGCCTTTTTAAAACTATTTTTCATTCTGTATCTGAAGACATACATGCCATAGTAAATTACTGTGTATGTGCTACCCTGAGGCAGCTGATCTCTATGTGGACATGTCTCCTGATGACACTGGGCCAATTGTCTCTCTTTTTAACTGTATTTTAGATATTAAAGCTTGGATGTCTCACAACTTTTTACAGCTCAACCAGGACAAAACAGAAGCACTTTTTATTGGTTCAAAGGCTCAGAGAGACAAACTGGCTTCTTCAGTAAATGCACTTAACCCAAGCCAAGCAGCAAGAAATCTAGGTGTTTTATTTGATTCTGATTTTAATTTAAAGCCACATGTACACTCCATCACAAAAACAGCATTTTATCATTTAAAGAACATTTCCAAAGTGAGGCAGTTTCTCTCTCTGAGCAATACTGATTTCATAACTAGAAGTAATGCTCTCATTTCTGGTCTACCAAAGAATAAAGTAAATCAGCTGCAGTTAATTCAAAACGCGGCAGCACGAGTGCTAACAAAGACCCGAAGGAGAGCACACAATACACCAATTTTAAAATCTTTACACAGGCTGCCTGTGAGGTTTCATATTCATTTTAAAATTATTTTAATTGTCTATAAGGCAATCTTTACCCTCTTATTATCTCAACTATATTTGTGTTAATCTTTTCAGTTTTAACTTAACTTTTTTTTATTCCTATTGGTGTGCATTAGTCTCTACTTCTCTACTCCTAAATCCATTTTTATTTCTACCCTGTTTTGTCACTATTTTATGTTTATTCTTGTTTTTCAGTCGCTGTAAAGCACTTTGAATTTGTATGAAAGGTGCTATATGAATAAAGACTGATTGATTGATATCCAGAAGCCTCATTTGACTTTTCAATGTTCCCTGTGGGATCCTCAGTGGTTAAACAGGCCTCAGCTGTTTCTCTGCATCAGGTAAACCTGAAATATCCACAAGACAGTTAAACACAAAGGTTGTGATATTCTACTGATAACTTTCATATTACCATTTCATTGTCTACCAGAATGTTAACTTTTAATCATCACTTTTACTTAAACTTACCTGTGCAGATGACGGGCCGGGTTGATCAGCACTAGTGTGAATAGAAGCATTGTTAGCAACTGTTATAAAAATAAGTGAAGTGATTTCTTACAGTTTAAAATCATTATCTACTTTAAAAACAAAGTTTTTACCTGACTGGTGATGTTCCTTCATGTGTGTTTTTCTTCAGTGCTTTGTATTTTTTTGTCACGGTCTCAAGCTCCTCTTTGACATCTAAAACACAAAAACTTAAACTTCAACCTCGGAAGAAAATGTCTTTGTACTTTGGTGTGCACTTTCTGTGTTAAAACAACAATATTTCAGTTTGGTGCACTTTGGCACCCACAGAAGGTCCCTGAGTGAAACTGCACTGTGGTAAGACACAGTGCTGTCACCCATGTTACTCCTAACCCTTTCTAGACTATGTGAATTTGCATAACCGCACAGAGACGGCTAACTGGTTTCTATTTATACAGTAACTGAAGGCTTTTGTGTGAACTAGTCTCCAAAAAGCCGTACACACTCTTCATGAGATGACCTTGGCCAACTGCAAAAGTTACATACTGCAGAAAACAGGCGGTCGGGGCAGAGACGTCTTTCTCCCTGTTGAAAGTTATTCTGCTATTAAATCGACCTTTGACACTTCTGTTTAAAGGTGGAAAAGTGACATCTTGTTGCTTTAACTATGTTGTTCAAGAGCACACTCTAATCTGCATAATGTTCCTGTAACTTCCTCTCACCAGTTATCATCAGTGCTATAAAAATGACAGGATATATCCACATAAAGTAGGATTACTTGTGCAATATTTCTTAAACCCAAATAAAAACAGTTTTGATTAGTTCTTCCAACTTCATAGTTTACATCTATCAAGCATTTAATCAGAATCAAACCACTTTGACATGCAAAGTTGTAATCGCTTCACTGGTGTTTTGTCTGTAAACAAATTTACTTGTTAACATTCACTTTACCTGGAACTGATTGATCATCTGTATTGAGTGATAGGTTCATTGACCTCAGAAGTGTTTCCATCAGTATCTTCTGGATGACCTCCTAAATAAGATTTAAAATATTTAACACTGTGTTAACCAGCACACTTTTGTTTAGGATTTACTGGATGATACATTAACAGTTTAAATGTGTGTTTTTTCTGGGCTGCTCAGAAAGCAGAAAAGTCTTAAATAGAAAAAAAGCTTTTGTGTGTTTGTTTTCATTTTTTTTATAAAAGTTTCTTTTTTGTAAAACCGCAGTCACAAAAACTATCTTGAGAATGATGTACATTCTATTTCAATGAAGAAAAGCCTTGATGTGAATAATTATATAGAATCATACACAAAGATTGAGATGTGCAACACAACATGTTTTACTATATAACAATCATATAAGGTCATGTATGTTGAATTATGAACCATTACAAACCACTAGTTCTGCCACATTTAACATCATCACAGTTTTAGACTCCTCGAACATGTCGACCTTGGCACGAACATGCTGCTCAATGATGTCCCTCATGGCATTCAAGGAGCCTTTGCCTTTACATTGTTGTGCATCTACAGTGAATCAGAAAATGTTTTTAAATGCACATTAATTACATGTATTTGATTCAGTGTCAGGTTTCATATGCCAACATCTTTTGTCCTACCTTCATAGCACTTCTGCATATTTTCCTCGATTGAAGTCGTCAGGCTGCTGTAGATTTCTTTCTTTCGCTCCCGGATGGTTTTGTCGAGTTTTGCCTTAATTTTTTCTTCCTACCACAGAAGATTAAAAACAAAAACATGTATATCTGCATTGCTAACATGTACCTTATTGATGGTGTTCTACATAAGAAATGAATATCAACAATAATAGCAAAAAAAAAGATCTTTTATTTGGTTTCTTTCTTAAATGTTTTTTCTTCATTAAGTACGTTAATCACAAACGTGTTTCAATTGATTTTTTCACCTCGTTCTTGAGTCTCCTTCACTTTGACAAACAGCTTAAAACAAAACTGTTGGATAAGATGGTACTATCACCATCTCTTACCTCTGTCCTGAGAAATTCCAGTTGCAGCTGCACACCTTTGTACTTTTTGTACTTTTCAACCAGAGTCCCTGTGACGAGTGAAAAGGAACTGATGGCCCCGTTGAATGGTTCACATTTTGATTCATTTCTGAAACATGTTAACAAGTAAATCTTTCATTGATCAAACATTGACAAAGTTCAAATTTAGAAATTTTATTTAGATACTTATATTAAATTAGTTTAATTACTTTAAATAACAATTGCACACATTATTATATTATTATTATAATTGCCATTTGAAGAGGTATTATCTTTTCCTCATTTAGTACGTTCTTACGGGAAAGTCTTTCTAAATTCCTCATCAATGCTCTCCATCAGCTTTGAAGCTAATCGCTCATTTAGGTTTTGTTGTTTCCCTTTTTTTGGTTTGTAGACGCCATTGTTTGCGACTATGCACTTCAATCTCCCGTATAAAGCACTTCCTTTCATTCTTTTCTGAAACAAAAACAAACATTTCCATAAATGATTAACTTTTGAATATCAAGTGAAAAATCGATGGTTTGGATAAAGGAATAAAATATTCTAATACATACGGGATATAAGAAGGACTTCAAGTCACTTTCCCTTGAACTATTGGATTTTTCAACACCCTCCATGAGGCACTTGTTAAAAGCCCTATAGGACTTTATCATGGGCTCAAAGACTTTATCTAATGCACATTTCAAGTTTTCTTCAAGGTCTTTGCACACATTAGCTTTTACGCCAGCCTGAAACCAAATAGAAAACATTTAATGTTAAAACAATACAACTCTATACTGTATGTTAGGCATAAAATAATGTGTCAAAGTTTTTTAAAAATAGACGGATATCTGGCTTTAAACCACGTGTGAAGTTGCATCCAGATGTGACCCGATCTGAACTTAAAGTTATTTATGGTACAAGCAACAAATGACTCTTAAAGAAAGTAAAACTAAAATGTAAAATAAAGACCATACAAATATCATCACAGACTCAATACTTCAAAGACTATGTTTGGTGTGACATGGCATTGCATTTGTCTAATCACAGCCTATGTTGTCTTATGAAGCCACCATAGACTGTTCATCAGTGGCTTCTGTAGTTTTCTTCTTTCCTTTTATCTGGTTTCCCTCCATCTTGATTGCCCTGATTGTCTTCACCTGTGTTGTTAGTCTCACCTGTGTTTGATTACCCCTGTGTATTTAGTCTCAAAGTTCCTTTCCTCTTGTTGTCAGTTCATTGTCAGGCGTCTAACCTATCTATGTGTCTGTGCTTTGTGCAACCTGCCTTTGTTCCAGTTTTTCTCATTGTGATTTGTTTTGCCTTTTGTGGATTTTCTTTGGACATTTAATAAAGTTTTTATTCTGCCTTTTTATTTTATTTATTTTTGTTAGACTGCAATTGGGTCCTCTACCTTTTTGTTGGAATTTTAAGACTTGATGCATCCTTTCAGAATAAAACTTTTCACCATAGCCTAATTTAAATTGGTTTACAGATTTACTATCATAAATTTACAACTTTATTCTTGTAAATGTACAACTCCAATCTCGATATTTTAGAAAAAAATAACTTTAACCAAGTCTACAATGTGCAATTTGTGTTCTCCTGTGTTGCTCTTTTAGTACCATCTGTTTTGGCTTTGTGGAGTTTACACTCCTACAAGCCACAGTATGGTATTTGAGCTCTTAGCCTACGGTGAAAGTTGTGTTGTAAAGACCCTCGTCCCTTGAGTCGTGCTGCCCACCTGCTCTGCTCACTTGTTGTCTTTAATTGAAGATTCTTTTTCCAAACCAGCACTCCAAAAGCTGTATTTACTGAGCTGTTTACCACCATATGCTTTGAATGCACCATCATGACCTCATGACGGAGAAAATATGTGAAGTGGTGGTGCCAGCCTCGTCAGCGTCACTATGTTCCTAATCACAGCTTTACATTACACAATGAATGGGGGCAAATTTTTAAATGCGTCATGTCGCATGCTGTGTGTGATGTTGAGGGCAGCACTCACGGTACTGACGGTGCATGCCTCAATATTTTACACTGGGATATCTATCACATTGGTATATATGACGTGGTGAAATTTTTAGATGAAGTTTTCATGTAACCTTCAACACTTAAAGCCACACCCAGGAAGTGACACTGCATCCTTGTCCCTCACGGCTGCATATTAAGCAGCTATATCCCATTAGTTTGAAATAAGTGTAGTCCAATGTTTAAAAATCAGTGTGTAACTTTAAAATGGTCACTACTGAACACATAATCTCTTCAATTAAGTAAACTTTTTTGGGTTATATGTAAAATATTATATTTTTATGGGTGTACAACTTTTCAAATATGTGTTTGTTAGCCATGTGCTTGATAGCATTCTGTAGTTCTGCTGCTGCAGCAGAGGAGAGAGAAGTGGTGCTGGAGAAAATTGATGCAGAAGTCAGCATGTTAGTTCAAATATTGTATCTTCAGTTAAAAGGCCAATCAATCAGACTTATATTATTGCAGGTAAAAACTGGTGTTGAACCTACAATTTATTTTCATTTAGGTTAGTTTTGGATAGTTTAGAAAACTTTTTTTGAGGAGTTTATATAGGGATAAGAAACATACACAATTTCAAAAATATTTAGAGTGGTCCCAATACTGGATTTTAAGGTACCTTTTTGGCTCAGATTGTGATTACTGGCTGACAAAACTAAACTAAACCTAAATGCAGTTAAAGTGTTATTTGATCTTACCACTTCTCCACAGCTGGCCCCTTGAATAAGAGAAAGAATCCCATACGCTCCTGACACATACTTCAGTGTGACTGAGTGAAAGTCATTCAGTTCATACAGAAACTCCTGAAGTTTGGGGACTTCTATAAAAAACATACAATATAAGCTTACATAATTACATCCAGAGAAACTTCTCACATGTAACAGATTTTCTTTTATTCACAAAGTTATGCATGGACTTCACCTACCAGTTTCATCTGGTCCTAGCCTTTTTTTCTTAAGGAACTCTTTGGAGCTCACTGTGAACACTTTGAAACAGTCATCACTGAAATGTGTCTGCAAAAATAATGAATACATTTAGGGTGGTATTGCATTGAAAAGACATCTTCATTTTAGATTTTCTGAAATTTCAAAACTCACCTGAACCCCCTTTAGTTTCCTGAATTCTCTCCTCACTTCCTCCTTGGCTCTGATGTTCCTCTTAAATATGGCAGCACGAACACCAGCTACTGAACTGTAACAAGAGATCAGTATTAAGCTGAACCTCATACATTATCTGAAGCCCTGAAAATTCAATCTCCAACATCTTTAATATGACATGGTTTTCTTTCCTCTCAGGATAAAAGTTTAAAAAATAACATATGAACAAAGTATACATAGTTTAAATATATATAATAAATATGTTGCAGTAGACCATGACCACACCTTTAAATCTATTGTAAAAAAAAAAAAAAGAAATCACTTACGAATCATCAGAATCTTCGATAACATCAGACTTGGTGCAGATGAAGTGAATGTGCTGACATTGGCCACCATTTCCAATAAGGCTGCTGGCACTTTTCAGAATCTCCCATGGCTCTTTCTCTGATGCTGCTCTGTTAATGTCCGTCACGATCCACACAGTGGAACAGCTTTGAACCACCTACAAGGATGAAATCCAAGTTAATCGTGAATATCAGTCAATATCAAAGAAAGGTTACGCATTTAATACAGCAATGTATTTCAATAGAGTCAATATCAGTGTTTTGTAATAAAATAATGTTAAACTTAAGACAAGATTAACAAAGTGATGCATTTAAATGATTTACCCCTTTCCACATTTTATCTCTTCCTTTGTTGCGGTCCCCATTTCCAGGTAGATCCACAAGTGTGACATTCTGAAGAAGGTCATTATTTGGCACCCTGATTGTCACACACTTCACCACGGGCCAAAACCATTTCTTTATGCCTTTAGCCATTCCGTACTTTGAGCTGCTTCTTGTGTATTTGACAAGTTCTGCAGACAGCTCTTTAGCCTGACAAAAGAAAAATAAGATTAAGGATTTCATTCAAATGCCGCATGAAGAGTACAACAGCCTGATTTTTGACAAGCAGTTACACAGACCATCTAAGAAGGTAACATGACAGGACTTTGCTGTTAAGGGAACATTTGATATAAAGCTGCAGACATTGAGGATCAAGTCCATTCTCTCTTTAAATCCATTTTTAGGTACTGAATTTACTATAACATTTTCTAAACTACCCCAAAATTAAACCAAACTTGAACGACCAGGAAGTATGTAAATTGCAGACATCGCTTTATGTCTGAGATGGAAATGATATACATTTCAAAACAAGATAGCTTTCTGTTAAGTCATTTTTGGATATGTACTTGTATACCTGAATTAAAATTGTCAGACTTAAAATCTTTTACAAAAAAGGTGAAATGCTGGCTGAAAGCAAACCAGAGCTGTACCCACTTTTAAATTGTATCTTAAACCGGTTTATAGCATTTTGTACTGTCATGTTGTACATGTATTTTAATGTATCCTCATATAGTGTTATGGGGTTTTATGTAATCGAATGTTGTACATTTTTACTCTGTTTGTTTACCCAAAGGCCCAATTAGGGACACACGTTGGAAATGAGCAATATACTCTTTATGCAGCACATCAGTTTCATGTATGTATTGAAACTGTTAAATTGCATTGTCCCCATTACATACATAAATTCAAATTCAAATATAAATGATACTGTAGATTTATTCTCTTTCTTACTGATCCACAGGTCAAGGTTTTCTTCCTAGAAACAATAAATTCTGGGATTTCTCTGAAATGTTTGTCGTTCATGAGATGTTCCACAGAAGGGTTTTTTCTCCATTCTTCTCCATACAGCGCTGACAGCATTTCAACAGCGTCATTGTAATCATCGGCATCTTCCTCTTTGCAGTCTTCATCATTCAGGATGAATGTTAACAAGTACCACAACTCCTGCTTCAATTCCTAAAAAAGAAAATAATTATCCTTTAACTAAGTTGAGTTTTAATTGTATAGAATCAAATACTGTAAATGGATGAAGCAATGCATTCAACATCCTTTTTAAAGACTAGGGATTAAAGGATACATTTTTATGTTCATCTTATTTTACCTCTTTTGTGATGAATTCAATCTCTGCCTCATAGTTCTGGTTCTGCTTGTTAGCCTCCACCTTAATGATGACTGTTGTACAAGCACTGAGACTTCCTGAGGGCAAGAGATCCTTCTCTCCGACGACAGCATTTATTAGAGAGCTTTTTCCAGCCCCTGTTCTTCCAAAGACACCAACCAGCTCCCTTTTTTCTGTCTCCAAATCACAGATTCTTTCCCTGTTGTACAACAGTTCAAATCCGTTAATTCATATGAAAAATATTACAATAAAGGTGTCAAGTGTTAAGCTTTAATCCTTCTCATTAAATCCTTTTATTATTCATTAAATCATAACAGAGTACCATATACATTTACTAATCCTATTCACACACATTCACAGAAGTTGATGCAGGGGTTTAGTTTCTTGCCCAAGGATGCTTCGACATACAACTGCAGGAGCTAGAAATCAAAACTATGACCTTGTTAAGAGACGACCAACACTACCACTGAGCCACAGCTGCCACATGTGAATGGTCGAACTTGAAATCTTGCTAAAATGTCAATTTCATGCAGGAAGTCAAAGACAGATGTTTACCATCTAAGGGAAATAAGTTATTGATTTTGTTTTACTTCACAAAACTTCAGAAAAGTGGTTAGTGCGCGCGCCCCATATATGGAGGCTATGGTCCTTCAAGCGGGCGGCCCGGGTTCGTATCCCACCTGTGGCTCCTTTCCCGCATGTCATTCCCCACTCTCTCTCTCTCTCCCTGATTTCCAACTCTATCCACTGTCCTATCTCTCCATCAAAGGCACAAAAAGCCGAAAAAATAAATCTTAATCTTATTTGTCAACAAGGAAGGCCATTTACAAAATTAGTCAAGTCAATAGTGAATATTTTTTTTCACTTGTCAAAGGCACACGTCATTGTAAAATGCAGATATGAGAATAGTCTGAACAGGAGAATATAAAAAGCACAACTAATTCAGTTGTTAAAGGATAGACTGTAGCTCTAGAAGATGCAATAAATAATAATAATAATAACTTTATTTATATACCATGAAATACCTTGTTCTGGGCTTGTAAGAATCCGAAATGGAACAACGATCCAAAATGTTACAGAAAATGTAATAAAACCCTAAATTGTAATAACTGGTTGATAATGTGACAAGATGCTGGGCCCAAAACATCATAAGTTATTACATGAAGCAGGCAAAATAATTTTCTCCTAATAGTGTAATCATTTTATTACATCATAGAGTGAGTCAATAATTTATGGATTAAAGAGCATATTGCTTCAATGTAGAGTTTAGTACACAAATGCCCCCCACCCCCCATATATTAATTGGTGTGTGTATATATAAATACTCGTACAACTCCACCGCCCAGGTATTGTGTCATTCTGTGGGAAACTCTGAGATATATAAACTAATGGTTCAAACTTTTAGAACAGACCCATTCTTTCACTGTTATTGCAATTGGAGCAGTTAAAGTCCAGTGAATGAGCTGAAATTGAACAAAGGTAAGAGGTAAACTCAGGAAAGAGGTTAAAGAAAAAGTATAGGTGAACAAATATGTCAAGATTGTGTAAATGTCAGAGTTCTCCAAAAGGCTTTTTTCAGGGAACAAAGAATGGTCTCACAACTTGCAGCTTTTCAGCAGAAATGGAAGTATATATATATATATATATATATATATGTATATATGTGTATATATACTATTTTCTTATATTATATATATATATATTATATATTAAATCTTTCAAAAACTTGTTGAAAACCAATAATGCTGTTGTTTATTTGTCAAATAAATTGAAACAACTAAATAGTCCTTTTTTACAAATAATAACCAAAAAACTTCATATTTAGCATGGCCTCCTTTGGCCTTGATTACTGCTTGTCTCTTTTGTTATTGAGTTCCAAATAGCTTCTAGCTGTTCCCACAAACTTGCTTTAGATGAAACGTTTGTGGGAACAATCTTTGAATCTACTAAATAGCCGGACTTTGACCTAGCCAGTCCATCAGTTCCACTACTCCAGATTCCCTTTTCTTTGTCAAATAGTCTCTGCACAGCTTTGAAGTATGCTTGGGGTCATTGTCTTGTTGGTATATGAACCATCCTGAGTGCCTGGACCTGTATTATTTCTTTTTGTCACAAATCAAATAGTCACAAATCTCTTTTGGACCCATAAGCAAATATGTAATATCTTTTTTCTTACTCTAGAAAAGCATTGAGCTTTGTTTTTTCTCTGTGTAGTATTTTGTCATGAACACATGCCATGATGTTTCTCACTTCAGACAGCATGACTTTTTCTGTTGGAGAAAAGAAAAGACAAAGAAACAAGTGTATTAATTAGGTACCATGTTAAACAAAAGCCTTTCTCTTAAATGTCAATTAAGGATAATTTAGAGTATCATCAAAGCAGCAACCGCAGGTGTTGAAAAAATAAGCCATTACAGTGAAAAAAAACAGCAGTAAACATGTGTACTGCATGGTACAGAATTATTTGGCATCCATAGAAAAGCCCCAACACTGTGCCTGACCACACCTTGTTTATAGACTAACATGCCCATGTTAGTCTTGTTATTCAGGTTTGTGTGTGTACATTTGTTAGTCAAACAGTGTGAGTGCTGGGCATGAAAATACAAACTTCATTTGGCAGAAACTACTATAGACACTTGTGCTGCCCTCTGAGCTGCTCAGGCCAAGTGAGAGGCCCGAAGTTTAAGTCCACGTTAGATTTATGAAGTAATGGAAGCATTGATATCGTCTCTATGGCATGTTGCTAAGAGACACCTAAGGTGTAATATGTTGTCATGACACAATACATGTATGCTGGTGAATGCTTTGTTCTGTTGGTTGTAATTGTTCTCAGCGTAACATAAATACCTGAATATGTGGAGTCCCGTCGTCGTTTCTTAGTTGGTGATAGACATCCGCTGGACTCCCCCTGAGGCTCAGACTTTCTTTTTCCTTATTTTTCATTAAAAATCAAAAACAGCTTTTTGCCTCTTACAATATTAAAACATACAAATAGATGATTTGTCAGAACAAGACATTATTACTACAAAAACAGATCAGCATAAATCCTACATAAGATACTTTAGACCTTACCTTTATCTCTTGTGTTACTGTTGGCCAAAACCTAAAGATGAAATATGTATTAGACTCATTGAAACAGATATCAACCAAGCTATGATGAGTGTGACTAAACCTCCAAGTGGAGTCAACCATTGATTCAGTCAAATATGATGGTGATTTTTCTCAGGACACATCAGTAATTCTATTGCACATTGATGATTAAAAGAGGTACAAGTATAATAACAGTATCCCTGGAAAATGTATTTTATCCTCACCTGAGCAGAATCAGCAGTTTCTTCATGTTCCTGTTGACGTCAAGAAAAGCATCACTCTCAGAACAAAGCCAGCCAACATTTTAGCAGACATTTGAAATAATTTTGGCATGACTGTAATAAATATACACAACACTAAATGAAAGAGAATGCACTGCACTCAAAGGAGAAGAAAATTAATGAATGACCTGATTTGTTGCATTTTTCTCCCCCTAATGTCAAATGGAAAAGATGAATTTGAGAGATTCCAGTAAATGCTATTTTAGTCATTCTTTCATTATACAATTACTAATAATTGATAGTCATTCTACACGTGAGAATGTATTAAACCTAAGACATTGAGGAGTATTACCTTCAGAGACTTGAGTCTCTTCTTGAATTTTGCCCTTGGTCCAACTTTCGTGATCAAGTCTTTGATGTCATCTTTATCAAGAAGGTAAAAACTTTCCTCATCAATACCTTGATCTGTTATTAGGAAAACAATTCAGAATAATCTTTGTCAAGCAAAACCAAACCATTGTTTAAAATTTTGAAATGATGTCAAGTTGGCATTGTAGAGCCATATTACAGCACATTTTCTGTTTCTATTAGCATATGATTGAATGTTTCCGTATTGGTGGGAAATTGCCTGTGACAATCAAAAAGAATGGTAATACTTCACCTTGAAAATTTACAATCCAATCGCTGAGACGCCATTCAGTTAATTTTGTTTTAACAAAATCACCCATGACGGGAAACAACAACTGTAAGTTAATCACATAATAATATTTAAATCTATTGTTATAACTTCACATATTGCAGAAGTTTTTATGAATTAAATGTAATTAGACAAAGATAAGGAGTTATGAACAGATAATAGCAGGTGCAAGGAAAGGTCCCCAGCAAGTATTTGGGAAACATCCATCAGGTCATAGGTTCCACCCATAGATTATAACACCATTTTAATGCATCAGAGGTTGCCGCTTGCTTCCACCTCAAATAACCATTTTGACTTACTGTCCCTGACTCATTAACAAAATGCACATTTGTATTTGTAGTGCTATCATCTGTAAATCAGTAACTAATGCAGGTATTATGCTGTTTCAACACTTCTTAGATCACAGTCACAACAGCTCTAAAGCCCCGTTTTCACAGAGCGTTTTCCATGAAGCCTATCTACTACTTTTTCAAAAGCACCTCATGGTGACGTCTTAAATGGCACAACAAAACATCCCTCCATAGTTGTTTCAGTTGTAAAAGTGCTGAAAATTAACTATTTTTCTCAGGAAATATTAATTTACTCAAGTTTAACAACCAAGCTTATTCACATACAATCTATACCTTTACATTATGGAGGAGATGTCGTGTAATAAGTCAAGAAAAAACGATTTAGCTATTTAAAATAGATAACCAGAAGCTCTTACTGAAACTGATTATGAAGGACCTTTTTAAGTTAAGCAGAAACATATAGTACAATACAAAATAAAATCAAAGATAATAAGCTCAATCAGAGTTAGTAAAACTAGTTACATCTCTATTCCTTTCTTATCTTATGTAACACTGCTTTACTTACAATTCCTTTGGAGTACTTTGTTGACAATGATGAAAGCTAAAATGGGAAAAGTCAAAAATCTCCACAGATGGCTGTATCAATACTCCCAGATGATGAAGTAAAAAAAACAAAAAAAACAATCTCAAGCAGTCATTAAACCACCATCACCTCAGTCTTTGCAAATGCATAACAGATTATGTGACCTGATACTTAAATCATGACCAATGTTGCTCTTCTTGTAAATGAAAGCGATGTTTCATTCAAGGTTCTTTAAGTTCACAAGCCCTCTGTGTCTGCTCCGCCTTCATGCCATCGGCACTTTCACTTTCTCTTTTTCACAATCACATGCTGCAAGTTGATTAAACATTTTTTAATCAACTTATATTCATCTTTTCATTTCTCATAGAACATTTTAGAAATAATTAAACAGGGAACCCACTCAGATGTGTCGTCCCTGATGTCAAAATCCCAGTCAGACTCACTTTAATATCCGTTTCTATAATATTGATGTTATTCTAGTCTTTCAACGATACAACTTCCCTATCTAAACAAAACTCTCTGTACCTAGTTCTCTCTTACTCTTTCTGGTAAATAAACAGTTCTACAGGCCTGGAGCACTTCGGTTAAAGGCTGAACTGGTGTCTGGTATTTTAAAAACCTGATGTAATTTAAAATCTTGTTTTTTTCTGGACATTATACAATCATTTTCATTGTTTTATGTTTAATGTAAATTCTTTTTGACTGATGTCTTTTATGGCTGCAGCATGGTTGAAGAGCCCAAGACAAATCTTTCTATCGGTGAGACTATAAAGTTAATCTTCCAATCTCCAAAAACCGGATAAACCTGTAAACTTGGTGACTCAGGTCTAAAGTTTTTTGTTCTGGAGTGCTCTTATAATTGAGTTTAATTAAAGGTTTAAAAGGGTTGTGCAGTTAAGTTATTCACTTGTCCTCAGTTGATCTTTAAATGTCACTCATAAACAGGTTCTATATGAACGTCTTTAATTGCTGTACCAGATTTATGTGCTGTTAATGACCACACCTTTATGTCCACAAAGGCAGAGCATCAGTTTCTGCCTCAGTTGATGTGTGGTAAGACAGGCAACACAACTACTGTGTTGGGGTTATTGAAGATCTCACACACAGGCACCAATTATGTTGGGGTTATGATGTGATAAATGTGGCCATTAAATTAATAATTCTGATTAATTCATTTTGAACGTAAATTAACAAAAGTATTCATCTGAATTAATAATGGGGCACTCCCTTGGAATCAGGGAATTATAAACTAATAATCCAATTAAATGCTCCACCAGCTATTTCCTGACTGCGCGCCAAAACTCTTTGAAAACGTGGCGTAAAAGCAGGGAGGATACGGACGTCCTTGGATGCAGCAAGGCCAGGACATGAGAGACGGACGTGTCCTCGGATTTAGGAAGTCAGGCACATGAAACGAGGACCAATGGGAGACCACAGCTTGTATAGTGCGGGACTCCCTGCTGTCATCCCCCGATCTGCGCCAATAAGGGAATTTTGTCCAGGTTCCCCCATTGCATCACACCTAGGTGTGAGGTGCTCCAGGGAAATGCTGGGAATCTGTTTTTTTGCAGGGCCTTTGTTCATTATCCTTCCAAAGTACTAAGATCAGGCTCCTGTATGGGGCTACAGGCCTGAGTCTGTCCAGCACATGGCTGGTCCCATCAATTGTATAGAACAAAGAATGTCATCATAAGATAAAGCAAAGGGTAATAGCCACTCTGACTTGCATAGAAAATGATTCATCAATCAATGGAAAAAATTGTAATACTTCACATTTGTGTGTGAGTACTAATATATTCCTTGTTCTAGGTATCAACAGCAGTTTACTAACTATAGTACACACCCAAAAGTCAAACTCATGCTATAAGAGTAAGGCATATAATGTGAGCCACCTTCTACACGCAGGGTGTTTTACTGCTGTAGGTTTGTGTGTGAGCTGACTTTAACCTTTGTTTCACTGATTCAATTCATAGGGGACACCACGTTGAACTGCATATGAGTGAAATGTTTGTCACAAAGAACATAATTAAAAGAGAAAGTTTTGAGATCTGCAGGCGTAGGAAACAGCCGGGCTATGACAAACACAGCGCTACCCCACCCCTTACCCCCTGGGACCGATGGCACAACCAACAGACAAAAGTCAGCGAACACGCACACATCAATTGTTCACGTGCTGTGTCATGACAAAATCCTGACATGACAAAAAGACTGTGGCATCAAAGAAATTTAAAAACAATGTTTTGTGCCAAACAAACAGTGATAACAACAGACAAACACAGCTATAGCCTCAGGGTTTACTTTACCAATACTGTCTGTCAATCAAAAGAAAATTATCCATAAAAGGATAGCTGTTACATTTAGCGCCCCCTACAGGCCTGGATTGCTTCTGCTGTGATGACTAGATATGCAGCAGATTTTCCGTTTTGTTTTGTTTTCTGGGTTTGTGTTGTTAAGTTGGGTTTTTAATGGAAATCATTTGGGCAGCTGCAGCACTTTTTTTTTTTTTTTCAATAAGGCAACAACATTTATTTGTATATAAGTTTTATTGCATGATGTGCCATAATGCATTTATAATCAGTGAAAATAAAAAAACTAAATCATTGTACAGAAAAGCCAGAAAAGTTGGTCTGTTAATAAAATTCTTCTATTTCCTTTACCACACTTCTAAAACTTTATTTTGCAGCAAACATCTGCTTTGTCTTTATTCATTAGAAACCATCAAGGTCAGCCCTTACAAAGCCGAAAATCTAAGTCAAATCAAACTAACACCTAATTCTCTGATTAATGTTCAAGATTTAATAAGACACTGTTATAATCAGTAAAACTGCAGTGTGTAAATCAACGCATCCACTTCTTAACTCATAAAATAAAATCACCCACAAGAAACGAAGAATAGGAAGTAAAGAAGTTGGTGTCTGACTGTAATAATAGTAGAAACTGTTTACATGAAAATCACAACATCCCTAGTAAGAATACCCCCCCCCCCCCCCCCCCCACCACCACTGATCACAATTTCAGGCCTGAGGTCCACAAGTAATTCCAAGGAAAACTGTCCTATCACAAATATAACATCTGTATGTATGAAACTCACATCAAACAAACTCATCAAACATGTCAACACACGACTCAAAGAGAGCAGAAATAACAACCTGAAGAAAAGGTTGAGACCAAATCCAGAAGCCTCATTTGACTTTTCAATGTTCCCTGTGGGATCCTCAGTGGTTAAACAGGCCTCAGCTGTTTCTCTGCATCAGGTAAACCTGAAATATCCACAAGACAGTTAAACACAAAGGTTGTGATATTCTACTGATAACTTTCATATTACCATTTCATTGTCTACCAGAATGTTAACTTTTAATCATCACTTTTACTTAAACTTACCTGTGCAGATGACGGGCCGGGTTGATCAGCACTAGTGTGAATAGAAGCATTGTTAGCAACTGTTATAAAAATAAGTGAAGCGATTTCTTACAGTTTAAAATCATTATCTACTTTAAAAACAAAGTTTTTACCTAACTGTTGATGTTCCTTCATCTTGATTTTTCTTCAGTTCTTGATAGTATTTTGTCACCGTCTCAAGCTCCTCTTTGACATCTAAGAAACAAAATGTTAAACTTTAAGCACTGAAAAAATGTCTTTCCACCTTAGTGCACTTTGGTGTGCAGCACAGCCAAGGAGACAAGTCACTTCCTCTGTTAAAGCAACAATATGTAGGAATTCGGAATGTCCACGACTACGGATTTATATAGTCGAACCGGATTCTGATCAGATTTGTCGAATGATCATCGAATGTCTTTTTGCGTTTATTTTCTGTATTCTCATTTGCAACACAAGATAAACTACGACATTAAACTATTTGTCTTCCAGACATGACAATTTCTTCTGTGATATGACTTGATCGATTATTTTTCTTATTCAGTCTTAAATATGGTAACTCTCTATAATGATATTACACACGCCCATTTACAATATGGAAAGCACACACAAACTGACAGACCATCCCCGGGCCGTCAGTGCGTGTGCCTGTTGTTTGCAAACTGTTTGCATGTGGAATATGTGTATTCAACTGTTACCAAGATGTCTATGGGTCGTGTCTAAATTATTATGCTAATTGAGATGCAAACTTATAAAGCCAACTTGAATCCGTCCTCTTCCTCTTAGCCTCAGCCATTGTATCAGACTGTACAGAGACTGTACATATTTCACTGTAACTTTTACCTTTTGATTTTAAACCTGCATTAATATATTGCTGCGCTATTTTTGATTATTATTTTATTTGAATTAATTTTAATGAATTAATATAACAACTTCTAGGCATTTTAATTTGCAATTGGTGAGAGTTGGGTTGTGTAAGGTGCCCCTGAGGGGGATATCTGAAAGTCTAAGCCAGCCTGTGAGCTGTGACTCAGCACAGACGGTGCAAACTATGAGCCTAAATCCTCGGGAAGATGTTCTGGGGGGGATTGTTAAACAGAGTCTATTTCGATTATGTGAGACCAGCAGGTGAATCTGTGTTCAGCAGGACTGTAAGACTCTGTGTCAAAGAGCCTCGGATTCTTTATGCGCCAAATGCCGATTACTCATAGTAATAGTTCAATATTAATGACTGACTGAACAAAATTCTTGAAAATGAATTGGTGTAATGTTTAGCCGTAAAGAATGTGGGTGGATTTCACCACCACAGCACCCCTAGATGGGGTTTCCTGGGCACCTTAGGGCTGTGCCTGATGGAGCAAACTGTGAGCCTATATCAATCTTGATTAGGCAAGACAGGCAGGTGAGTCTGTGTCCATCGGGAAGATAAGACTATAGGGACTTCAGAGCGATATAATATTGAAAGGCGCACAGAACAGATAACATCACCATTACATTACTTATATATTTTGAATCTAATGTAATGTTTTCTACTTTATGTCATATTTTTGTATTTCATTTGTATTTAACATTTTGATTGTTAATGGTTTGTTTAATGATTTTTGAGTTGAGCTTGTATAGTGCTTTTCTAGTCTTCTAACTAGTGCTTCTACACCGCATGTCACACCTACAGATTCACGCACTGATGGCAGAGGCTGCTATGTAAAGTGACCATCAGAAGTAACTCATTCCATTCACACACATGCATAAGCCACCGCAGAAGCAGTGAGAGCAACTTGGGGTTAAGTGTTTTGCCCAAGGACACATCTGACATGTAGCTGCAGGAGCTGGGGATCGAACCATCAACCTTTTGGTTGAGTTGACCATCTCTACCAACTGAGCTACACTGTCTTGGGTGTGAAGAACTTTGAGTTGCCTTTTTGCTGGAATGTGCTATATAAATAAACTTGACTTGACTTTGAAACTACTGTTTAAAGGTGGAAAAGTTACATCTTGTTGCTATAACTATATAAGAGCACACTTTCAACCACATCATTTTCCTGTTACTTCCTCTTACCAGTTATCATCAGCAGGCCTGCAACTGACGACTATTTTGATCTTCGACCAGTCATCGATTATTAAAACAATTACTCGATTAACTGGATAATGCGCAAATACTTAATGACTTATTTATCTATCGGCATTTAAATTTAAACATTCCTCTTTCAAACTATGCCCTTAGAAACTGTTCATTCAGTCATATTTTTGTCTTGTCTTTACATGTTAATGCAAGACATTATTACTGTAATAACACTGTCAGTGTTTGCTATAGAATTAAAAAGAGATGAGGGGGAGAGAAAAGATGAAGCATTCTAAGGTAAATGTTTTAATGGGAGGGACTGGAAATGTAAAAAAGAGAAAAATAACTGCATGGCTTAAACTTTGGATTGTGAAGATGAATGTCAAAGATGATTTTTAAAAGACAAGACGTCCAGGATGACTTCTTTTCAAATAATCACAGATTACCGTCATGCTCTCAGGACAAGCAAGGTCCACTTTATGAATACGGCAGACGATCCTTTTATCATACAGGAGTAAATTATTTGGCTAGTAGAGCGAGCAAGGAGAGGGACTGACAGTCACCGAGTGTGTGTGAGAGAGTTACAGTATGTTGTTATCATGACCTGAGCAGCTGAGAAAGAGCAATCGGTCTCTAACTGAGACAAGGCCGAGATATTTAGGGATCGAGACAGAGACAGAGTCAAGACCAAGACTAAGACAGGGCCAGACGGAGACAAGACTGAGACCATAAATATCAATGAAAAATCGGCATATTGTGTGCAGCAGGCATGTCACTCACTTAGATCGTGACACCAGGAAGGTTAACGGGGATAACAATCAAATTAGGAATCAAAAAAGTAATTAGATTTTTTAGAAAGGAGCATCTTTTAATCACAGTAAGGACTTGGAAAAATAGCCCGTCAGAGGTGGATCTTGATTAGTCTTTATTTAAAATCTGGATTCCGCCCAGTTCAAGACCGAGTAAAAATGCTTTCAATTCCGAGACATTTAAAACGTGGTCTTGAGACCGGCCTTGAGACCAAGACTGATTTCAAGTGCTACAACAATACCCCACAACTCCAAACCGTGAAAACTGATGGGCAGCAAGAGACAGCACATCACTGGGGTTGTCAAGTGGGAGAATCCCTTCACTGGTGTTTTGTCTGAAAACAAACTTTACTTGTAAACCTTCACTTTACCTGGAACTGATTGATCATCTGTCTTGAGAGATAGCTCTATTGATCTCAGCATAGTTTCCCTCAGTGTCTTCTGGATGGCATCCTAAATAAGATATAAAATATTTAACACAAATAACCAGCAAGAGAAGAAAGAGAAGGAAAGTGGAAGTTGTTGTAGGATAGAGGAAAGTAGATAAAATCGTAGATATATGGATACAAGTTTTAGAAAAGCGTTGCACTGATGATCTGTACTGAAAAAAAAAGAGTTACGTCCTGCCACTAGTCGACATGACTACAGTCACACACAACTTCTGCCGGACTCTTTCATGACGTTTCGTGAAGATTTTAAACTCTAAATATCAAACATGTTTGAAATTAATCGGGGCGTCCCCGAGGATCGCCGGGTAGATCTACACTCACTGTAAAATAATCTGAGCAGAGAATCGGTTCCGAGCAGCCTTGAGTTGGGAGCGACCCTGCGATTGTCAGGAAGGAAGAATCAGATCTCAAATCGGCCCGATTATCCTACAGTGTGAGCCAGGCTTTATGGTGAACTATGAAATATGACATACCATTAGTTTTTGCAGATTTGAAATCATCGCATCTCTAGCCTCCTCGAACATGCCGACCTTCTTGGCACAAACATGCTGCTTAATGATGTCCCTCATGGCATTTAGGGAGCCTTGGCCTGTACATTGTTGTGTATCTACAGTGAAACAGAAAATGGTTATAAATGCACATTATTTTCATTGTTTTTTTCATTTAGTGTCAGGTTTCATATGCCAAGATCTTCTTTCTTACCTTCATAGCACTTCTGCATGTTTTCCTCGATTGAAGTCGTCAGGCTGCTGTAGATTTCTTTCTTTCGCTCCCGGATTGTTTTGTGGACTTTTGTCTTAATTTTTTCTTCCTTTAAAATAAAATAAAAACTACATGTAAAGTATATCTGTAATGCTAACATGTACCTCATTGATGGTGTTCTTAAGAAGAAATTAATATAAATGTTAATAAGTTAAAAACTTGTATATTTTATTTGCCTTCACTCTTAAATGCTTAATCTTCATTCAATATGTCAATATAGAGGTTGGTTGATTTGATCACACAATTTTTTGTGTTTCCTTTAACTTTGACAAACAGCTTAAAACAAAACTGTTGGATAAGATGGTACCATCACCATCTCTTACCTCTGTCCTGAGAAATTCCAGTTGCAGCTGCACACCTTTGTACTTTTCAACCACAGTCCCTGTGACGAGTGAAAAGGAACTGATGGCCCCGTTGAATGGTTCACATTTTGATTCATTTCTGAAACATGTTAACAAGTAAATCTTTTATTGATCAAACATTGACAAAGTTAAATTGAAGAATTTGATTAATATATTTATTTTATTAAATTAATTAAAAGCTTTATATGCAATTTTTTGATCCAGCAGATGTCGCCCTTGAGCACCAGCATGAAACCAAAACAACTCGCGGTGCATTGTTGTGTTAGCATGCTAATGCTAGCGATCTTTATTATGCTCGTATCTTCACACTGCATGTAAATTTACCCGAAATGAGGGTGATCTAGAAACACAGTTAAGCAGTGAGTACAGTATGTTATTCTTCTTTTCTCTAGTCCCTCAATTAAACAACTTTTATACATGAGGGGAGGAGTCAGCCGCCGTCCCGGCGATGTAAACAAACTGAAGATAGGACTCAGAAAACATCACAGACAGTGGGACTCGGGTGTTGCACCCATTGTAGACAGTCATTACTCACAGAGTTATTTTCAGAGGATATACTTGATTTCTATTATATTTAAGTGTGAAAAATCACATTTAAAGCCTTTAAATAATTTTAAATAACCATTGCACACATCTTTATATTATTATTATAATCGCCATTTGAAGAGGCATTATCTTTTCCTCATTTAGTACGTTCTTACGGGAAAGTCTTTCTAAATTCCACATCAATGCTCTCCATCAGCTTTGAAGCTAATTTCTCATTGAGGTTTTGTTGTTTCCCTTTTCTTGGTTTGTAGACGCCATTGTTTGTGACTATGCACTTCAATCTCTTGTGAAAAGCACTTCCTGTTACTCTTCTCTGAAAACAAAAATAAACATTTCCATAAATGATTAACTTTTGAATATCAAGTGAAAAATCGATGGTTTGGATAAAGGAATAAAATATTCTAATACATACGGGATATAAGAAGGAATTCAAGACACTCTCCCTTGAACTATTGGATTTTTCAACACCCTCCATGAGGCTCTTGTTAAAAGCCCTATAGGACTCTTCCATGGCCTCTGAGACTTTACTTAATTCACATACCAAGTTGTCTTCAAGGTCTGTGCACAGGTATTCTTTTACGCCAGCCTGTAATCAAAGAGAAAAATGTAGTGTTAAAACAATGAAACTATACTTCAGCCTCATTGGGCTTTTTTCAAGTCAGTTTTTGTTTCTATTTTATTTTCTTCACAAAATACCTATTTGTATTTTAATTTAACGGAATGCTTGTTAGGCATAACGTTATGTGTCAATGTATAATAAAAAATAAAAATGTGATAGTCTTTTGGAGAAAGCCAACACATTTTTTTTACCACACACCTACACTTTGCTGTTATTAGAAACAGTGAATAAGGCAGTGTTAAACCCAATTATACAAGATTATGTTGTTGTTACAGTTTTTATTGGATCATCTGGAAAAATGATTAATCATCTTGAGATAACCACTCAGGTTACTCCTGCAGGGAGAGCATCAAGGAAGAATGATTGAATCTCTACCAATATGTCCCGGAGACTTATGCGGACATCTGTCAATAAGCCACATGGGAAGTAGCGTCCAGATGTGACCCCATCTGAATTGACATTCATTTGGTAATGACTTGTCTAATTACAGCCTATATTATCGTATAAAGC
Organism: Labrus mixtus; assembly: GCF_963584025.1. Classification (NCBI taxonomy): domain Eukaryota; kingdom Metazoa; phylum Chordata; class Actinopteri; order Labriformes; family Labridae; genus Labrus; species Labrus mixtus. The sequence continues at coordinate 5,368,169 of NC_083631.1, read as the reverse complement.
TTCCATAGACTGTTCATCAAATGTGGCGCCTGCAGTCTAAGTTGTAAGGATAAAATAAAATGTGTAATAGGATGGATCAGACAAATGGAATTGTAATTCATTTCAAATAAGATGGTTTAAAAACTGTTTCTTGAAGTATAAAAGTAATTATTTTTTTTATGATAGATTGCTATTTTGTGCTTAAGTATGGTAGCCCATGTATATGAAATTAATTACAAGATTGTATGCAGTTTCTTACAGTGGCGTAGTGTAAGAATAAAGTATATAATTAGGGTACAACTATAAACTTATACAAGGTAGGTTTTTTACGGCGTTGTGTATTAGTCAATAAATTGCCAACAATTTAAGTTTCTTTTGAGTTTGCATTACGCAAAGACTATTTCACTACTTTGATGAATTTAAAAAAAATTAATGACCTGATTGCAAAGGTGCAAACATTGCTTCTATGTCTGTCACTACTTCAAATATTTCTCTAAATGGAAGTGTTTCTATGGATTACTATTTTTGTTGAGATTCTGATTACTAAACTAAAACTAAATCTAAATGCAGTTAAAGTGTTATTTGATCTTACCACGTCTCCACAGCCGGCACCTTGAATAAGAGAAAGAATCCCATACGCTCCTGACACATACTTCAGTGTCTCTGAGTGAAAGTCATTCAGTTCTTGCAGAAATTCCTGAAGTTTGGGGACTTCTATAAAAAACATACAATATAAGCTTACATAATTACATCCAGAGAAACTTCTCACATGTAACAGATTTTCTTTTATTCACAAAGTTATGCATGGACTTCACCTACCAGTGTCATCTGGTCCTAGTCTTTTTTCCTTAAGGAACTCTTTGGAGCTCACTGTGAACACTTTGAAACAGTCATCACTGAAATGTGTCTGCAAAAATAATGAATACATTTAGGGTGGTATTGCATTGAAAAGACATCTTCATTTTAGATTTCCTGAAATTTCACAACTCACCTGAACCCCCTTTAGTTTCCTGAATTCTCTCCTCACTTCCTCCTTGGCTCGCATGTTCCTCTTAAATATGGCAGCACGAACACCAGCTACTGAACTGTAACAAGAGATCAGTATTAAGCTGAACCTCATACATTATCTGAAGCCCTGAAAATTCAATCTCCAATATGACGTGGTTTTCTTTCCTCTCAGGATAAAAGTTTAAAAAAATTACGTAAATATGAACAAAGTATATATATTCATATGAGTATACTTGTAAACAACAAATAAGTCACAGTAGACCCTGTCACTCATCAACACCTATCTTTTTTCTAAATTTAAATCTAAATTTATTGTATAAAATTTTTTTTACTTACGAATCATCAGAATCTTCGATAACATCAGACTTGGTGCAGATGAAGTGAATGTGCTGACATTGGCCACCATTTCCAATAAGGCTGCTGGCACTTTTCAGAATCTCCCATGGTTCTTTCTCTGATGCTGCTCTGTTAATGTCCGTCACGATCCACACAGTGGAACAGCTTTGAACCACCTACAAGGATGAAATCCAAGTTAATTGTGAATATCAGTCAATGATAATAATTTGGAAATGCATTTCAATTACCGTAAGTCAATATCAGTGCTTTATAATAAAATAATGATAAACTTAAGACAAGATTAACAAAGTGATGCATTTAAATGATTTACCCCTTTCCACATTTTATCTCTTCCTTTGTTGCGGTCCCCATTTCCAGGTAGATCCACAAGTGTGACATTCTGAAGAAGGTCACTATTTGGCACCCTGACAGTCACACACTTCACCAGGGGCCAAAACCATTTCTTTATTTCTTTAGCATCTCCGTCCTCTGAGCCGCTTCTTGTGTATTTCACAAGTTTTGCAGACAGCTCTTTGGCCTGAAACATGAAAAACAAGATTAAAGATTTATTTAAATGCACCACTGATTATGACAAGCAGATACACAGACGATCTACAACTAATAGGTCAAGGACAAAACTTTCCAATAAAGGAAACAATTACCAACTTTACCCATGGGGATTAATAAAGTATTTCTGATTTAATATAGAGCTGTAGACATTCAGAATTAGGATAATTCTCCCCTAAAGTCCTTTTACTTATTCATTTAATTTACATCAACATTTTTTTCAACTACCCCAAAATTAAGCAAAACTTGAACAGCAAGGAAGTATGTAAATGACATACATCAATATATGTCTGAGATTGAAATGTTATACATTTCAAAACACACCGTATATACTTGTAGGTATAAGACTGATACTGTAGATTTATTTATTTCTTACCGATTTACAGGTCAAGGTTTTCTTCTTAGAATCGTTAAATTCTGGAATTTCTCTGAAATGTTTGTCGTTCATGAGATGTTCCACAGAAGGGTTTTTTCTCCGTTCTTCTCCATACAGCGCTGACAGCATTTCAACAGCGTCATTGTAATCATCGGCATCTTCCTCTTTGCAGTCGTCATCATTCAGGATGAATGTTAACAAGTACCACAACTCCTGCTTCAATTCCTAAAAAAGAAAATAATTATCCTTTAACTTAGTTTAGGTTAATTGGATTAAATGAAATAAATGGATGAAGCCATGTAATGAGCTTTAGTATTTTTGCAGCTACATCATTACTTTTTAAAGAAGGATAAATATTCATGTTAACATCGTTTTACCTCTTTTGTGATGAATTCAATCTCTGCCTCATAGTTCTGGTTCTGCTTGTTAGCCTCCACCTTAATGATGACTGTTGTACAAGCACTGACACTTCCTGAGGGCAAGAGATCCTTCTCTCCGATGACAGCATTTATTAGAGAGCTTTTTCCAGCCCCTGTTCTTCCAAAGACACCAACCAGCTCCCTTTTTTCTGTCTCCAAATCACAGATTTTTTCCCTGTTTTACAAGAGTTCAAATCCGTTAATTCATATGAAGAGATTACAATAAAGGTGTCAAATATTATATTATCTGCCTTCTCGCTTTCAATTATGCACCATTGGATCATGTTATCAATAGAAAATAATGGAGTACCATATAAATATGAATCCTATTCACACACATTCACAGTAGTTGACGCAGCAGCAGGAGCAACTTGGTTTCTTGCCCAAAGATGCTTCAACATACAACTGCAGGAGCTAGGAATCGAAAACCTGACCATCTGTTTGAGAGATGACCAACGTGAATGGTGGTATTTTATATATTGCTGAAATGTGAACTTCATGCATCTAACTTCGATAGATTTTTACTATCTAAGTTAAACAACTTATTGATATTGTTTATTTCATAAAACTCTTGACAGTTTCATGACTAACTGCTGCATATAAATAGTACCAAACAAAGAGTAAAGAGGTTCAACCCGAACCATTTCCTGGGGGAGGACCCCAAGCTTGTACACTCTCTGACTTCAAACCATAGACTGTAAATATTAATGGACAAAGTCTGAGTGACGTCAGCCATCTGGTTCATCGGCAGCTGCCGCCATGTTGGGCATGCTGTCTCAGCCTAACTTTCAGTCAACCTAAAGACAGGCTTAGAGCCGAAGCTGAGGCGGGTTTTAAGCCTCTTGACCTTTACATCGCGCACACCTGTCAATCATGTCAGCTACACGCCTAGCTTTGGTTAAACACGTATCACTATCAACAGAGCCGTTAAATTAAAATTCACCCCCGTACAGTGTCTGCCAGTGATGACAGTAACTAATCAGACCTATTTTGTTTTGTTACACGGCTTTAAACATGTTTATTTATGCTATTAAAACATATTTTTTGCCAGTCATGTGTATCTGACTTCTGGTGTTCCTGGAGCCAGCCTCAAGCGGACACTCGATTTGTCAGCAAGGAAGGCAATTTAACAAAACTGAAGACAATAGTAATTTTTTTTTTTTCACTTGTGAAAGGCACACGTCTTTGTAGAGTGCCGATATGACAATAGTCTGCACAGTAGAAAATAAATAGTACAATGAATTCCCATGCTACAGGATATACTGTAGCTATAGAAGATGCAATAAATAAAATACAATACCCTTTTCTGGGCTCATGAATGAGTGTGTTCTCTCTTTGTGAAACTTTATCACATGCAATACCATAAAGTACAAAATTAAGAAGCAACTTGAAAGGCCAGTCACAATTCTCTTTGTGACCCATAAGCAAATATGTGATATCATCTTTTTTTCTTACTCTAGGAAAGCATTGAAGTTTGTTTTTTCTCCTTGGAGTACTTTGTTCCGAATACATGCCATCATGTTTCTCACTTCAGACAGCATTAATTTTTCTGTTGGAGAAAAGAAAAGACAAAGAAACAAGTTAATTAGTTAATTAGGTGCCATGTTGAACAAAACAAGAGGAAAAGAAGAATGTGCTAGAAAGCCTTTCTCTTTAATGTGAATTAAGGATAATTCAGAGAGTACCAAAAAAGCAGCAACCACTGGTGTTGGAAAAGGAAGCCAAATCGAAAGTGAAAAAAACAGCAGTAAACATGTTTACTGAATGGTACAAAAAAGAATTAAGCATCCATGGCAAAGCCCCAACAATGTGCCTGACCACACCTTGTTTATAGACTAACATGCCCATGTTAGTCTTGTTATTCAGGTTTGTGCATGTACATTTGTTAGTCAAACAGTGTGAGTGCTGGGCATGAAAATGAGAACTGCAGGATTTGGCAGAAACTACTATAGACACTTGTGCTGCCCTCTGAGCTGCTCAGGCCAAGTGAGAGGCCCGAAGTTTAAGTCCACGTTAGATTTATGAAGTAATGGAAGCATTGATATCGTCTCTATGGCATGTTGCTAAGAGACACCTAAGGTGTAATATGTTGTCATGACACAATACATGTATGCTGGTGAATGCTTTGTTCTGTTGGTTGTAATTGTTCTCAGCGTAACATAAATACCTGAATATGTGGAGTCCCGTCGTCGTTTCTTAGTTGGTGATAGACATCCGCTGGACTCCCCCTGAGGCTCAGACTTTCTTTTTCCTTATTTTTCATTAAAAATCAAAAACAGCTTTTTGCCTCTTACAATATTAAAACATACAAATAGATGATTTGTCAGAACAAGACATTATTACTACAAAAACAGATCAGCATAAATCCTACATAAGATACTTTAGACCTTACCTTTATCTCTTGTGTTACTGTTGGCCAAAACCTAAAGATGAAATATGTATTAGACTCATTGAAACAGATATCAACCAAGCTATGATGAGTGTGACTAAACCTCCAAGTGGAGTCAACCATTGATTCAGTCAATTCTTCAGTCAAATATGATGGTGATTTTTCTCAGGACACATCAGTAATTCTATTGCACATTGATGATTAAAAGAGGTACAAGTATAATAACAGTATCCCTGGAAAATGTATTTTATCCTTACCTGAGCAGAATCAACAGTTTCTTCATGTTCCTGTTGACAAAGCCAAGAAAAGAATCACTCTAAGAACAAAGCCAGCCAACATTTTAGCAGACATTTGAAATAATTTTGGCATGACTGTAATAAATGGAATATACAACACTAAACCAAGACAAACTGCATTGTACTCACAGGAGAAAAACAAAATTGTATTACCTGATTGGTTGCATTTTTCTCCCCCTAATGTAAAGGGAAAAGTTGATAATTCATAAGTGATGAAAATTTTTGAGAGAAATTATTAATGCAATGAAAAGTATTACCTTCAGAGACTTGAGTCTCTTCTTGAATTTTGCCCTTGGTCCAACTTTTGTGATCAAGTTATCGATGTCATTATAATCGAGACAGTAAAAACTTTCCTCATCAATACCTTGATCTGTTATTAGGAAAACAATTCAGAATAATCTTTGTCAAGCAAAACCAAACCATTGTTTAAGATGCTGAAATTATGTCAAGTTGGCATTGTAGAGCCATATTACAGCACCTTTTCTGTTTCTATTAGCATATGATTGAATGTTTCAGTATTGGTGGGAAATTGCCTGTGACAATCAAAAAGAATGGTAATACTTCACCTTGAAATTTTACAATCCAATCACTGAGACGCCATTCAGTTAATTTTGTTTTAACAAAATCATCCATGACTGAAAACAGCAACTGTAAGTTAATCACATAATAATATTTAAATCTATTGTTATAACTTCACATATTGCAGAAGTTTTTATGAATTAAATGTAATTAGACAAAGATAAGGAGTTATGAACAGATAATAGCAGGTGCAAGGAAAGGTCCCCAGCAAGTATTTGGGAAATATCCATCAGGTCATAGGTTCCACCCATAGATTATAACACCATTTTAATGCATCAGACGTTGCCGCTTGCTTCCACCTCAAATAACCATTTTGACTTACTGTCCCTGACTCATTAACAAAATGCACATTTGTATTTGTAGTGCTATCATCTGTAAATCAGTAACTAATGCAGGTATTATGCTGTTTCAACACTTCTTAGATCACAGTCACAACAGCTCTAACAGTAATGTTGGACATGGAATCATGGATTGCACAAGAGCAGGTGGCATGTAATAGCGAAATACAAGTTTAATGTAACTGTTGCCTGCTGAAGGACAAATCATTGTAACAGTGACCCACAAAGGCAGTGTTGAATTTAAATGCCTCTTACAACGAGCTTTATTTTATCTTCTAACAATAAAACATTTAGCAGATTTGATTTCAAAAGCTATAGTTCACATGAATCCATCATCTTGTAGGAATTCTTATTAGAGGGAAACATTTTGTTTGTTTTCATGTTTCCTTTTTGAAGAAACTCTTAAGAGCAGAAAACAATTTGAAACCATCTGATAAAGCACATTACAAGAACGGTCAAATATAATAAGTTCAAACAAACAGAGCTGTTAAAATTAGTTGCATCTTTATTTCTCTCATCTTTATGTAACACTAGTTTACTCACAATTTATTTAGAGTCCATTAACGACGTGAAAGCAAAAATGGGAAAGTATAAAAAGCTCCACAGATGGCGGTATCAATAATGTTATGGTTCACCCTTAGCAGCCCCTCCCTTCCTCATGTTTGTTGCTAGTTTTCCTCTGTCTGTCTCAACCCTCTGTTTCTCCTCCCGTGTGTCAGGTTTGAATGGTTGTGTGTGTGAGTGTTGGTGGGTGTGGTTTTCTCCCCAGGCAGCCCAGGTACAAACAAGCAACCTCATCTTCAACAGTTTATCTACTCCGGTCCTTTCACCACTAACAAATACTCCCATATGATTAAGTAAAAAAATCAAAACAATCTCAAGCAGTCATTAAACCACCACCACCTCAGTCTTGGCAAACACACAAGAGGGTTACATGACCTGATACTTAAATCATGACCAATGTTCTTCTTCCTGTAAATGAAAGCGATGTTTCATTCAAGGTTCTTTAAGTTCACAAGCCCTCTGTGTCTGCAGTTGAAAAAAGTTTTTCTTTAACCATCACTACCAATTTATTTTGCTTTTCTAGCTTGTTGTCAGACTGTGTTCTGCAGCTGTCAGATAAAAGTGATGGACAAATTGCCTAATTCATTAATAAGATAACAGGCATGTGTGAGGGATATACACTGGTAACTCTTACTGGTTGTTTTTGATACTTGTACTGTAAAGCTGGAACTCTGAAGACACAATGGGTCATTTATTTCTTTTAAAGTCACACTTTTTGGGCAGGGAGCTGGTGTAGTATCCCCAGGCAATGACTGAGTTTATGAGTCCCAAAACATAGGCAGTAAGCGTGCGGAGGCTTGCAGTAAACGTACATGCTACATCCTGCAGGAAATGTGCGCTACTGGGGGCAAGGAGCCCAGGAGGAGGGGCCCAGTTTGAATACTGTGTTCACAAGCTGCAACAAGCATTCTACTGACTCCACCTATAAAGAGTTAGGTAATGCTTGTAGATTAAGGAACTAGGTTGGAGCATCCACTTTGTCCATCCTAGAACATAAACTGATGTTAGGTAGAACATACAGAAGCTTTAATAAGGTGGACAACAAAGATTTAAAATATTTACTTGTACAAAAACAGGCAGCAACTGCTTTGCTCATGGTGGATTACTACACATAATATAACAATGTGTACAGTCTAGACCTGCACTTTTGTAAAATGTTGGACAATATTAGTTTTTAACTTAGGTTAAGTAAGTTACTTAATACAACTTGCACTATAAAAAAGAAGCTGGTGGCACTTTTAGTCAACATTGAATCCACTTTTATTGCATGCGGTTCCACAAAGTACTGATTTTCAATCAGTGGAATAAAAAATAAAATAGCATTGTACAGTATATCAGCAAACCAAATAAGATGGTCTGTTATTAATAACTTCCATTTCTAAATATAAATATAAACACAAATATTAAACATATGTCACAGTAAACAGCAGATTTATGTCATTACAGAAAAAATAGATTCAACACCCATATAATTACCGTAGTTAAACTGAAGTGCATTCATCCACTATTAAACCATATAGACTATTAATGAACAAAGTGACGCCACCTGTTACTGCAGGGGGATTAAGAGTCAATATAGCTGTTGCCATGCTGGAAAAGCTGCCTCATTTGTCCCCTAACTTTCAGTCAACCTAACGACGGGTTTTTAGCCTCTTTACGAACCGTTACATAACGCCTGTCTGACAATCAGGTCAGCAACGTTCCTTATTGTGAATAACTCGCATCCTTCATAAAATCAAAATGGATGAGTTATAAAAAACTATTGCTCAGTGCTGTGCTCATGATGAAATATGTTAGTTCTTTTGTAACTATAACGAATAACGTATTTTACTTGATCTTTTGCAATATAACGAAGAGAAGGTCTTTTACCTGCTCTTTTGCAAAGTGTCTTAAGATAACATTTGTTATAAATTGGCGATATACTAATAGACTGATGAAAAATTAATCTACCGCACAGTGTGTGATGATCGAGAGACATGAGCTAATCAGACCAGTTTCATTTTTTTAACCAGGTTGTATACATGTTCTTTGTTTTGGTAAAAAAAAAATGTATCACTGGAGATTGCCGCTTGTATTAAACTCATCAAATAAAAACAAACAACCAATGTGTTGAAACAGCAGAAATCAGTTGACAAAAGGGTTATAACCTCACCCAAAGGCCTCATATTACTGTTCAATGTGCCCAGTGGTCCCCTCAGGGGATAAACAGGCCGCAGCCTGTTTCTTTTCACCTAGCAAACCTGAAATATCCATCACTGATTGAAAAATAAAGGTTGTAATACTCAGCAATAAAAAATACTCTATGTAAAAACATAAATTGGAAGAGACTGATCCAACCCGGCACATTAATATACAAACTTAATTCGGAAAAACAAAGGGTTGGTTTATGCCGATTTTTGTTCAGATCAATTTCCATGTACTCGCTCTTCATGATTGCGTCTTCCTGGTTGGGGTGAAACTATTCTTACTGTCCACTGATGCTGTCTACCCCTCTCTTCAACTGCACAAGTCTGAAGGTCCTATAGACTTGTGCTCTTCCCATTTATCGATTGCAGGTCAATAATGTACTGCTTAGCTTTCAGCTTAATTAGCAGGGTATAAAGAAAAAAGTAAAATACAGACAATCAAAGTCACATGATGCTAGAGAGGAGGGTGAAATCACTGGAGAACAGCAAGGAGGCAACATCTCGAGACAGCAGGGAATAACCGTTTAAAACTAGGCCATTATTTAGACGTGTTTTACCTAATTTGCAATATTTCTTCATCCCTGTTTTCCTTTAGTTTATTATAGTATTTTGTCACCGTTGCAAGTTCCTCTTTGACATCTGAAAACACAAACAAAAGTTAAAGAACAGTAAATATTGCCCTTGTGTCTTTGTGTGGCACAGCTACCTACATCACTCTAAAGTTTGTATATGGTTCAGAATTACCAGGTTTTGTAGTCTGCAAAAAGGGGTTTAAATGCACTTCCTGAGTCCACTACACACACACTTCCCAGACACCACACTGATAAGATGATTAAAACTACTATGGCCACTATTGAAATGAAGTTCAAATTGGATCAAAAGGTGACATTTCTTTCCAGTATTTGAGAAATTAAAACACTCTCACGCATACTGTGTCAGCAGCAATTTTTAAGTCATATATCATAAATAATAAAAGGCCAACATTATAAAGTGTATCCGCAGGTGATTAGGCTGTGCAGCTCTTACTTCGAAGCTGCAGTCTAATCACCTGCACATGCAATCTTTTATTTTCTTGATGCTAGCAAAGTTTCTTGAGTTTTGGGTATTGTTTTAGCAGGAAAAAATATTAGCCAAAACCATTGTATTCTTGAACATTTACTTTACCTGGAAGTGATTCATCATCTGTCCTGAGTGACAGCTCAATAGAAACCTGCATTGTTTCCTTCAGTTTCTTCAGGATGTCCTCCTGAATCAGAATTAAAATATTTAACAAATATTACCACAAAACAAATGTTGTTTTGAAGATGAACTAGATCTTACATTTATTAAAAATTTGAAAGTGTGTTTACTTGGCTGCTCAGACAGCAGGAAATCTACTTCTATCTACTATAGAAGAAAGCTTGTTTGTAATTGTGTCGTAATGTTTCATACACAAAGTTGCTTGTTTGTTACACCGCCATTTTTAGTCAGAAAGCCCTTTTGAGAGATGGGCATTCCATATATTCCATGAATATAATAAAACCATCACATTCAATAAATGTCTCTATATTATCATATAATGATACATTATAAATATGACAAACCATCAAGTTTTGCAGTTTTGACATCATCGCATCTTTAGCCTCCTCAAACATGACGTCCTTCTTAGCATGAACATGCTGCTCAATGATGGTCCTCATGACTTTTAGTGAGCCTGGTCCTTTACATTGTTGGGCATCTACAATAAAAAAAGAACACATTTGTTATCAAATACATTTCTCTACAACCTTTAAAACGCACATTGTTCATATCATCAAAAATGTAAATTTTAGTGCTGGTGCTCTATATCGTTCCATACATAGTTTCACAGTGAATGTTACAAAGAAACTTGTCTCACAACTTCTTTTTCCAATAATAGGTTGTTCCTTTTTTCCAAACACTACAATGCTTATGCTACATAAACTCTGTAGGCTTCCTCTCAATACAAGACGTCAATTTCATTTCATCATATTTGTTTTCAAATTTATTACCTTTAATTATCCTTACTGTCTAAATCAATTTGTTGATCATTATACATCAATCTACTCACACAGAAGCTCTGATCATACTCTCTTTATAGTTCCCTTTGTTTCTAAGGAGTTTGTAAAAAAGCTTTTAATTTCCCCTATCTAAAAATGTTTTGTTTTCTCATCTGAAAACGGATTATTTATGTTTTTCCGTAATGTCAGCACTGTTTATGTATAGACTGATCCCTTTTTCTTTTACTTTGTCTATTTAAGGGTTGTAATTATTTCTGTATTGTTGTATCTTGTTCTTTAGGTTGTCTTCTGTTTTGTTTTTTTGTATTGTTGTGCTGACTCTTGTGTTTGTAAATGTCTGTTTGGGAACCCCTTGAAAACCAGGTAATATGCTGATAAAATAGATTTCACAAAATTTCACAATGATGTAAATGTCTTTTGATGAAATGTCAGGTTTTTTTAATGCCAACGATTTGTATCTTACCTTCGTAGCATTTTCGCATCGTTTCCACAATTGTTGTTGTCAGGCAGCTGTATATTTCTTTCTTACGCTCCCGGATGATTTTGTTGATTTTTTTCCTCACTTTTTCCTCCTACAAAAAGAGAACATTGAATTATATATTAAAGTTAAACGCTTAAAAATATGATTTTTAATATTTCTTTATTCTTAAATGTTTAGCCTGCATTCAATATGTTTATCACAAACATGAAGCGTAGGTTGACTTGCTCACCCCATTTGTTGAGTCTCCTTTAACTTTGTCAAACAGCTTAAAACAAGACTATACGATAAAACGGTACCATCACCATCTCTTACCTCTGTCATGAGAAATTCCAGTTGCAGTTGCACATCTTTGTACTTTTCAACTAGCAACCCTGTGTCAAGTGAAAAGGAACTGATGGCCCCGTTTAAAGGTTCACATTTTGATTCATTTCTGAAACATGTTCACAAGAGAATATTTCATTAATCAAGAAAACAATCTCATTTTTAAATGATTTCCATTACTTCATTGTATATAATTATTTCGTTATTCACCATATCTTTTAAGAGGGCTTTATATTCTCATTTAGTAATTACTTACGGGAAGGTCTTCATAAATTCCTCATCAATGCTCTCTGTTAGGCATGAAGCTAGTTTCTCATTTAGATTTTGTTCTTCTCCTTTTCTTGTTTTGTAGACGCCATTGTTTGCGACTACACACTTCAATGTCCTGTGAAAAGCACTTCCTGGGACCCCCTCCTGGCAGAAAAATAACAAATAAAACATTTTAATGAGATGTAAAACCAGTGGTTTTTGTGTAAGAATAAAATATGTATATTTATTATCCATACATACAGGTTTTAGGAATGACTGCAAGGCACTTTCACATGAACTTTTGGATTTTTCAACTGCCTTGATGAGGCAGTTTTTAAAAGGATCTAAGGCCTTTAGCATGGACTCTGAGACTTTTTTAAGACCACATCTCAGGTTTTCTTCAAGGTCTGCGCACACATCTGCTTGGATGCCAGCCTGAAAAAAAACAACCCATTTAGTAATAGAACAATGAAACCTTAACTATTACTGTCTTTCAAGTCAGTTTTTACTGTTTATTTTCTTTATGAAATTCCTAGTCATATTTTATTTACCATATTATAACATATATATATGATCAAATAATACATATACTTGAAACATGTTTTTATTTAACGGAAAGCAAGCACAGTTACACCCCGACAAGATACACCTTAACTATGCTGTGATAAGTTACTTTTCTCTCCCGATTGAAATATAACTATGCTTCACTACTTCTCTGCAGCTCCTCTTAAAAGCTACCTTATATGTTTTTTTTTTGTTTTACTTAGCATTACACATACACCACTATATATTTTCATTGACACAAAAGTTGAGGTACTAAATTGATTCTAAAGCCTTGTTCACATTTGCACAACATCAAACTCCTAAAGTGTTTTTGGGGGGTGGGGGGGGGGGGGGAGGCCTGTGTGAACACAAACAGCTAAATTTTTCACTATGACTATATTCAGAGTTTCTCCTGCCAGCTCCGGGTATTTTCTCCTCATGAAGTCCGAGTGAGCTGATGTGACTAGTACATAGTTGTATATAATCCTTAGAATTCACCTCCACAAGTGGAAACGGGGGGTGGAGTTTGGAGTTTATTCCCAGCAATAGATACAAGCATAGAATGTATGCACCCTACCAGTCTGACCTGTGCATGTTATCAAACTTCTGCACTATGTGCTCAATGGACCAGTTTTATGTTCTCCACTTTTTTGTTCATAGTGTGTGTCTGTTAAACGGCACATGGATTTGATATGAATGTAAATATTCTCATTATAGCGTCTCTGGACTTCAGTCACTTTTGCATCTTTCTTTTTACATGCATTTGAGAACAACCAGATCAGTCACAACTTACCAGTATTTAACTTGATGGAATTGTTGTCTCAACAGACACTTGTTTGCTAAAATTAGGATTACTTCCCGTTAAAACCAATGATAATTATGATACTTTAATACAATTAAAGTGTTAATTAATCTTACCACTTCTCTACATCCAGCCCCTTGAATTAGCGACAGAATTCCATACCCTCCAGCCACGTAGTTCAGTGTCTCTGAGTGAAAGTTGTTTAGATTTTGCAGAAATTCCTGAAGCTCAGGGACTTCTGTTCAAGAAAATATAATATACAGCTTACATAATAACATGATTAGATATTTTTTGTGCAGATCATAAATATTCTGCCTGGAATTATCCATGGACTTCACCTACCAGTTTCATTTGGTTTTAGCCATTTATTCCTGCGGAACTCTTTGGAGCTCAAAGTGAACACTTTGAAACAGTCATCACTGAAATGTTTCTGAAAATTGAAAAATGATTAAGATGATAGACTAGCAGCTACAGAACTTTGCTAAAGATTTATTGTCAGTCAATTTAACTCACCTTAACCTCCTTTATTTTTCGGAATTCTCTCCTCACTTCCTCCTTGGCTCGCGTGTTTCTTTTAAAAATGGCAGCACGAACACCAGCTACTGAACTGTAAGACGAGATGGGTTATTTATTGTTCAGTTTATGTCTGTTTCTAATTATCAAGCTCAAAGAAGCTGAAACCAACAGTTGTATTAGCAACCCTGAAGATAAATTAGCACAGCAACAGTGGAAGGCTAGTGATATTCAACAGGATGCATTTTTTAAGTTCAAGGCACGGAGTTGATATCTTGTTTGTGAGTTGAAGTTTTATTTTTTTTGATTTGGATAGGTAATCTGTACAGAGGCAGGAAATGTGGGATGAGAGAGGGGGGCATGCACCATGACATGCATTGAACAGTCACAGGCTCTGGAAATGAACCTGCAACCAGTGCAATGAGGGTTGAAGCCTCTGTACGTGGGGTGCCTGCCCTACCTAATAAAGTCAACTGAAGCCCCTTTTTGTGTATACTCCTCTTGAACCTTTGGCTGCTGAATGCTTATCAATGTTTACATCTAATTAAAATGTTTAAAAAAATTGCTTACAGATCATCTGAGTCTTCAATTACATCAGACTTGGTGCAGATGAAGTGAATGTGCTGACATTGGCCACCATTTCCAATAAGGCTGCTGGCACTCTTCAGAATCTCCCATGGCTCTTTCTCTGATACTGCTCTGTTAATGTCCGTCACGATCCACACAGTGGAACAACTTTCGACAACCTAGAAGGATGCAATGCAAGTCAATTGTGAATATCAGTCAATATCAGTGCTTTATAAGAAAACAATATTACACTCAAGACAAGATAGTAAAAGTGATGCATTTAAATGATTTACCCCTTTCCACATTTTATCTCTTCCTTTGTTGCGGTCCCCATTTCCAGGTAGATCAACAAGTGTGACATTCTGAAGAAGGTCATTATTTGGCACCCTGATTGTCACACACTTCACCAGGGGCCAAAACCACCTCTTCACTTCTTTAGCATCTCCGTCCTCTGAGCTGCTTCTTGTATATTTGACAAGTTTTGCAGACAGCTCTTTAGCCTGCAATAAATATTAGGATTCAAGATTTATCTTAAATTCTCCATGAGGATCACATACTGATTGGAATTTGACAGCAGCAGTTACACAGTCAATCTAGAAACTAGTAAGGACAAAACTTTTGTGTCAAGTGAATATTTGATATGTGGCTGTAGACATTGAGGATCAAGTTAATTCTCTCTAAATCATTTTTTAGGTACTAGATTTACCGTAACATTTTCTAATCTAGCCACAACTGAAAAAACTTGAAGGGCACCGCAGTATGTAAATTACAGACCTCAAATGGCACGAGAGGGAAATGTAATGAATTTTCAAACAAGACTGCCGCCTGTTAACTAATTTTGCATGTATATTTTTTATATAGGAATGATACTATAGATATAGTCTCTTTCTTACTGATTCAGAGGTCAAGGTTTTCTTCTTAGAATTGAGAAATTCTGGAATTTCTCTGAAATGTTTGTCGTTCATGTGACTTTCTTCAGAATAGTTGTTTCTCCACTCTTCTCCATACAGTGCTGACAGTATTTCAACAGCATCATTATATTCATCAGCGTCTTCCTCTTCTGCAACATTTTCAATGAAAGTAGACAAGTATAATAAAACTTGCTTCAGCTCCCACTCCTAAAAATAAATAAAATAATTATCTATAACTTGGTTTACTGAATAGAATGAAATAGTAATTGACGGAAGAATTGTTTCTGTAAGTTTGCAGCTACAGGTAGATCATAACATTTTGTGACAAGTACTCATATTAAGGTGGTTGTACCTCTTTTTGGATGAATTCAATCTCTGCCTCATAGTTCTGGTTCTGCTTGTTAGCCTCCACCTTAATGATGACTGTTGTACAAGCACTGACACTTCCTGAGGGCAAAAGATCCTTCTCTCCGACGACAGCATTTATTAGAGAGCTTTTCCCAGCCCCTGTTCTTCCAAAGACACCAACCAGCTCTGTCTTTTCTGTCTCCAAATCACAGATTCTTTCCCTATTGTACACGATTTTACATATTTGTTCAGTACTTATAAATATATCAATGGAAGAATGTGTCAAATGTTAAGGTGTCTGCCTTCTCTTTGTCTTTCAGTTCTACACAAGCATCATTTGACTACCACATGAATGATGGAACTTTAAATCTGGCAAGAAATTTGAAATTCTGACATTGACTATCAACAAGACATGTACTACTTAAATTATATAATTGATTTTGTTGTTTTCAAAATGAAAACAACTTCATGACCAATAGTAAAGTTCAAATATGACAATATAGTCAGCACAAAGAACATTTCATGGTAATGAATTTAGGTGGTATTTAAAAGCACAGCTCTAGACGTTGCAATAAATACCATACAATACCATGTTTTTGGCTTATGAGCGAGTGCGTTTTCCTTCTTTGAATCTTTCAAACATGCTATACCTATGCAAAGTCAGATGGAACTCTAAAGACCAGTCAGGAATCTTGTCATAAAATACATACAAAAATGTATTTCTTACTTTAGAAAGGCATTGAGCATTGTTTTGTCTCCATGAAGCAGTTTGCTATGGACACATTCAATGATGTTTTTCACTTCAGAAAGTATATATTTTTCTGTTGGAATAAAAGTACAGACATTTATATTTATTAGATACCCTGTTACATAAAACAAGGGGAAAATAACATGACGTGTAAAATACTTTTTTAAAAAGTCAATTAAGAATAATTCAGAGTATCACCAGACTTCACTTCATCCATGGCAGAGGCTGAAATGTAATATGCCCATCTGCCCAGCAGTACGAATCCCCTGCATACACATTCACACACCCATGGCTACAACTTCAGGAATAACTTCAAGTTCAGTGTCTTACCCACTTGGAGAAAGGAACCCCAACCTTAAAAACCCAATCTACACTCAACATTTGATGTTAAAAAAAACATAATTTAAAACAATCAAAAGTGCACCTTACTTTAAATAGCAGCAAAGTAGTTGCTAACTGCATCCATAGCAATGTGCCAACACTGTGCCTTACCACACCTCATTGACCAACATGCACATGGTCGAACAGGTTTGGGCATGTACATTTGCTAGTCAAACAGTGTCAGTGCTGGGCATGAAAATTAGACAGCGTTAGCAGAAACTAGCAATAACACTTGCCCTGCACTATAAGATGTTTGCACCGGGTGAAATGCCCAAAGTTTGGTTAGTAATGGAAGCCCACATACAGTATCCTTGCTATGGCAAGTTTCACTTGAGGTTTAATATAAAGTCATGACACGTAAATGTTTCTGATTTGAAGGGTTCTGATGGAAATGGAAAATAATTTCCGTGCCCCAGAAATAGAAACAAATATTTAGTGTAAAAATGAAATCAACATTAGATAAAAGTTCTTACCCTATGGTAAGTTGTTATTGTCCTAAAAAATAAAAAATACCTTGGTATGTGGTGTCACACCGTTGTTTCTTGTTTGATGATAGCCCTCTGCTGGACTCCCCCTGAAGCTCCAACTTTCTTTGTCCTTATGTATTTTTTTAATAGAAATTCAAAAGCAAGATATTACTGAATTAAAAGCATAGATCATCACGACATTATCATTTAATATACTGTGGACCTTACCGTTATCACTTGTGTGACTGTTGGCCAAAACCTGAGGATCAATATATACAGATGACTCTTAAAAACGTGTTTTATCAACAACAAAAATATTTTCCACAACAGTTTCATCCTGATGAAATGTATGACAGGCTTGGATAGACATGTTTGCAATTTAAGTATTTTAATTAGCTTTTTCATTTAAATCAGGATAAAAGGTTTAAAAGTGATTACAGTTTAACCCTAACCCCGCTTTCCTCAAGTCAACAACAATGTGATCCATTCTCTCGCCTAGGATGGTGGATTATTTATCTCAGGATACATTAGTAATTCTATATTTTGGATCTATAGGTTGGAAATTATTAGACCAAATACATTGAAGAGTATTACCTTCAGCAACTTGAGTCGCTTCTTGAATCTTTCCCTTGGTAGAACCTTTGTGATCAAGTCTTTGATGTCATCATTATCGAGACAGTAAAAACTTTCCTCATCAATGCCTTGATCTGTTATTAGGGAAACAATTCAGAAGAACCTTTGTCACGCAAAACAGAAAGCCATCTTTAAAATGCTGGAATTTTCTTACAGTGTAAGTTGGCATTGAATTGCAGAGCCATGTTAGAGCACCTTTTATGTTACTATAAATATACAATTCAATGTTTCAGTATGGGTGGGAAATTATTCAATTCAAAATATTATCATACCTTGAAATTTACCTATCCAATTGCTGAGACCCCATTTGATTAATTTTTTACAAACAAAATCATCCATGACCAGAAACAGCAACTGTAAGATAATCAAATAAAACATTTTTAAATTAGTTTTTGACATATTTCCAACTGTTATTATGAATTTCATTAATTTAAAGGGAACATGTGGAGGTTTATAAACAGGTAGAAGCAGGCGCTAGAAAAGGTCACGAGCAAGTATTTAGAAGTAATCTATCGGGTCTCAATTTTCCTTCAAATAACTGACCATCTAGACTTACTTCCTGTCATCAGTTTCTAACTAAAGAACTGACTGTTAGCAAAGAAAATATTTTCCTGATTGAATTTCAGAAGCTTTGGTTCAGATGCACACATAGTTATGTAGGAATTCTTACAAATACTTTTTCAGCCAAGTGTTTTGTTGGCTTTTTATTTCCTGTTAGAAGAAACTGTTGGGAGAAGAAAGAATGTGATGCAATCTTAATTAAGTATTTTAGATTTCATCAACAGTGACCATGAATGGCAATATAAAAATGAGAACCTATGACCTGAAAATGGATAGGATATTTAATAGGAGATCCTTTAATCTGCAGCTGTTCTGAAAACTCAGCAGATTTCACGGTCTGTTATTTATGAAGGAGAGGGAAAGGTTTTTCAAACATTAAGACTTGAAAAAAGTTTTGAATAGAAGAGCTTTGGCACAAGTAGTCTTTTTCAATATAATGGTTCATAAACAAAATAGTTTAATAGTACATTTTGATGCATTTTCTTTTTGCTAAAATAAGTGTCTCAATAATATAATCAGTTAAGAAAACAAATCATTAACCTTATTGTACTTACATCATGAGTTCCTCAATGCACGAACATGACTCCTTTGCTGATTGGCCAAACTTTAAGTCTTTCTTTCATATGGTCTCCTCCATACTTCAGCAAGCTTCAAATCCTGATTCTGATGTGTTGTCAAAAAGCAAAAAACACCTGGCAAATATAAAACACTCATTGTGTGTGTACACAGGGCAGTGATACAAAATGATTCAACCATTTACCAAATTAAATTAGTCAATTCAGCAATGTTGAAATAGCAACTACATTCATCCAGCTATTATATGTTTTCCCTAAAGCCTTTCTACTACTTTTTTAAAGCACCGTTAGGGACATGTCTTTAATGGCACTATAGGAAAAATATCTGTTAACACAAGCTCCTTCCTCAGTTGTTACAGGTGTTAAAATCTTGGAAGAGTACTTACACTGCAAATTAACTCTTTTGCTAAGGTAATGTTAATTTGTAAGTTCATGAACCAGGCTTAATCACATAAAATGTATACTTTGTACATCACTGAAGAGATGCTGGGTCATTATACAAAGAAACTATCAGATTAAAATAAGTCTCAACAAGCTCTTAAACTGCATATGATGGACCTTTCATAAGTTATGCTTACTTGAAAATTAACATAATATCAATTAAAGGTAAATTAAACAATTACTGGTATTCAAAAAAACAACAATTCTATCCCAACAAACTCTACTCACAATTCCTTTGGAGTCCAAAGAGGATGGCTGGGAGAAAAAATGCAAAGATCTCCCAAAATGGCACAATCAATTCTCCTGGAGGATTCAGAGAAAACAAGATAGTTTCAAGCAGTTGTTACACCACCATCTCATTTAAGTCTTGGTACATACACAAGAGTTAAACAGGACCTGATACTTACGGTAAATCATGAACCAATGTATCTCCAAACTATAAAGTGACGGAATGTTTCGTTCAAGGTATCTTGGGCTATCTGTGATTGCTCCGCCTTCTTGGTTCTTGCCATCTGCGCTTTCACTTCCTCATACACTTTGTGCACACTAGTGATGTGTCGTTCGTGAACGATTCGTTCAAAACGAACGAATCATCTGGGTGAACGAACTGAACTGAATCACTTACTGAAAAGAGTCGTTCATTTCTCAACTTCAGTTGCGCTCTCCTCCCCCCTCTCGTGTGTCTCTCACCAGACCGTAAGAGTCGCTCAAAGCCCGCCCTCCCTCTCCCTCTCATGTCTCGAAAATTGAGGAAGTAGCAAATACATTCTTTAATATTTAGGTGTCGCGAAAATGTATGTGCTGTATGTGCTGCTGTCAGTTTGCAAACGACTTTTATATCCAACTTAATTTCACTCAGCTGACTGTTTTAACATCCACTAACGATCGTGTTTCAGTCAGTACAGTGTGTGTGTGTGTGTGTGTGTGTGTGTGTGTGTGTGTGTGTGTGTGTGTGTGTGTGTGTGTGTGTGTGTGTGTGTGTGTGTGTGTGTGACTGAGGCTGGTGACTCGCAGTCTCGCATGTTCACGTTCAGTCAGTGATTTGTTCATTGAAACGTACTGAACGGGAGCTCCGATACGAATCACTCACTGACTGACTGAGAGGAAGAGAGACTCGGAGCTCCCGTTCAGTTGCCTACGTTCAGTGAACGAATGACTGACAGAGAGGAAGAGAGAGACTCATAAAGTAGCCTAAACCCATTATTTTTTTAATATTATTATTTTTTAAATCATTTTTTTGCCCTGCTTACATAATTTAAAATATAACTGTTCTGGCATAGGATATATTTGTTGCCATGCATATTTCCTGCTGACATGTAGCCTATAATAATTTAAATTAATTGTCATTCACGATAACGTTTGCAAACTGAAAGCTGCTTTAACAGGCATATACATTTTCGCGACACCCAGCCTAATTGTTATTAAAATATTTAGTGCCGCGCTTCCTCGACTTCGAGAGAATTGAGACCCAGGGTTCTTGTTCATTGTACTAGTACGTCGTTCAGTGTACGAATCATTGACTGACTGATGCTCCGTGAGTGATTCGTTCACTGAACGGGAGCTCCGAGTCACTCTCTTCCTCTCAGTCAGTCAGTAAGTGATTCGTGTACTGAACGTACTGAACAGAACGGCCAGGGAAAATAAATGTGATTGTTTTAGCAGCTTTCAGTTTGCAAACTGTAGCTTTATCCAACTAAATTCTCAGCTCATTGGTTTATTATTCACCACCGGCTTCTGTGAAGGAATCTTTTGAACGAATCACTTTACTGAACTGATTCTACTGATTCAGTACACTGAAAAGAACTGCTTTTCCCATCACTAGTTCGCACAATCTTCTCCAGTATTTGCCAAAGAGGCCTTGTGAGACATCTTGGTCTTATGGGTGTGAATAGGGCAAACTCCTCTGACTGAGGGGTCTCATGAGACCTTTTGATTTCACACCAATGTAAAAAGATTTTAGGTTGTTTTTACTCAAGAGTTAAACTTTTGTATAATAAGACATCTTACTCTAAAATTTTACTTTTAACATCAGCTTTCAGATAAAAGAGCAGGACTGAATTTCAATATTCCTATGCCATGAACACATTTTAAACCTCAAGTACCTTACTTGAATTAATGTAGTTAATTTTCAACATATCTGGACTGGTGAGGGGTATTCTCATCATTTTTGCTGCACTGGTGACTCCTACTGGTTATTTTGGGTACTGCAATTTGAGACTGGTAGAAATTATTGTCAACACAATGCATCAAGGATAATACATTCCAATGCTATTGGCATAGGGAGTCCGAAAATGAATATAAATCTGATAATTTTAAATTGATATATAAGGAAATATAAAAATATAGTTGGAAAATGGCACAGATAAATTGAAAATTGTTCAGTGTACCCTCAGCTACACGTTGTGGTTGTATCCTCCTATATTTCCTGTTTGGTGTTTAAAAGTTTGTTGAAATATCCTTAGGGGACTACTTGCTCCCACTCCAAATATATAACTTTTTTACAGAGATAACAACATCCAAAAGTTGTCAAAAGCCTAAACCTAGTCCATAACTTTTAATTTCTGCTATTTGAGTGCTGAGCAGATTGCAAACAATTTTTAGAATCGCTGCACAAAACAGCTACATGCTGCTTCTAAAAAACTCAAACTCACACTGAAACTAAAACAAAACTCAATCTCACACTGACTACAAAGCTTCAAGAACATCCAATATATACTACAATACGACATTTACTAAATGTGATATCATTTTCAGTTCTTAAATAAGCTTTTTTTGTTTTTTTCATCTCAATTTCATTATGTTACTGTATTGAACGTGCACGTTGTGAACTACACATTTTATTATTGGTTCCACAGTAATTGATATTGCGGCAAGGCTTTGTGCTGTATCAGTTAGAGGGGCTGTATTTTTAACACCCATGAACAAATTGTCGACAAAGTGGCTGTTGCTAAAGATTTTTGAACAGCTCTCAATACATAATCATTTGTTAACATAACTTGTCATTTCATTCAGAACTGAATGTTTGGCAGCACAAATTTCCCCAAGGGGATAATAAAGTGTATTGTACCATATCTTACATGACTGTACCAAGTATAGAGGCATCAACATGTATGTTTGGGTTGACTGTAAATTCACTTTTCTCTTCAGCTGCCTGGCTGACAAGACCTTTCCATGACCCTGCTTGGTGCAGACAGCATCACCCAGTCTCTATGGAACAACAAACCACCCCAGAATGAGCCAAACATTGGTCCCTTTAAGACAACATCCCTCAAGACAGACAGTTGCACTCGGTCCTAAGCAGGCCTGACTCAGATGCAGCCTCCCAGGTGTGCCCTGCCCATCCCTGTACAACAGCTCTTTTATTGGAACTTGTTTACCTCACTTTACCTCATTTTCCCGATTTTTATGTTGACAGGTTAATTCACAAACAGCTGTTCAGACATTAGTGGTAACCTTGACTCAGTGGATTTGAGAATGAATAGACAATCAAAACTGAGAGGAAAAGTGAGAGGTGAAAATAAACGTAAATCTGTGTGGATTGATGAAACTGTAGCCTTGATTTCAAATTATCTTTTGCTGCTGAAATAAACATTTTGTGTAACCCACAACTAAAAGTTAATTTGTCTTGTTAAAAGTGCTTTTGTTGATTAAGACATAACCAGCCCTGTTAATGTTTGTGTTCATAAAATTAAGCAAACAGCAAGATATAAGGCCAACATAAATGTTATAAGACATTAGTAATAAATCAATTAACTTACACTCTACTCATCCTAAAACTTCACTGCAAAAATGTAAACACAGGATGGTGTGCGGTAAATTAGTTCTTCAGGTCGGTGTGCAGTAAATTAATTCTTCAGGTCGCTGTGCAGTAAATTGCCTTGTCTGAATCACAATCAATGACAGGCATATAACTATATAAAACTATTTACCGTAATCAATCAATCTTAATACTAATTTTCTGTTTTACATATGTAGGTCAAATAGTGGGTTAAGTATTAGTTTGAGACTGTTGCATGGCCAGTTAAAACTCTTCAACATAGATTTAAGACCTATTACTCATCTTATAAGACCCCCATCCCCAATGCTATACTGCTTGTATGTATAAATGTAGAGTCAAGAGCACTATCACGGTCACAGAGGAGTTTGTGATCTACTTTACAGAAACGCAATTAAGGATGCCAGTGTATGATTAGGGCATGCTTAGAAAGATGCAAAACAATGATAAGCGCATTTATTTGATGCAAGAGAATCCAACGGAGATCTTAATTATGGGTAAGCTCAGAATATTTAATCCTTTCTTCATGGTAACCAAATATAACTTTCTCTGTTTCTATAACCCTCAGTTACTAACATAAAAGACAGGAATGCTGGGCGATGGATGGCAGAGGAGCCTCTGACTGAACAGGGAGCTTTGTTGCCACTCTACAGAGTGCCTACAGATCCTCCAATCAGCTCCATTCACAGATGACAGCACTGGGGGAACCTCTTCTCCAATTTAGCAAAAACACCAGATCACGGCAGTGGATCACGCCAGTGAACCAACCTCCCCTCCCCCTCCCTTTTTCTCAGCTCTGAACCTACTGTATTTTCAACAGTTTTTTAAAAAAACTGTTCCTTAGCAACAAGACCAAAAGCATCATGATAGCCATGTCCCTGACAGTGCTTCTTAAATGAGACCTGTTATTTATGTAAGAAAAAAAATTACTTATAATAAATTACAAGAGTATTTTTCCTCACATGAAAACTAGGCATGACGTTTAGCAGCCACACTTTCACACATTATGTAGAGCTAATTTCATAGTTTAAAAATGCAAAAAAAGACAACAGTGACACAAAATCAACTTACCCAAACTATAACAAAATACTTTGAAATCACACGTGTTTATATGGGATGAGACCATTCTGAAAACCTAAAATTCCCCCAAAAGATAGATGAAGTTTCAATAACATTGTGCCGTATAAATAAAACAACATTTTTCATATTGACCACTTCACTTCTTAGACATTTCTTGCTCAAAAGCAACAATGTCGTTCCCACTTCAATCCAAGTTAAGCATACTTGGAATAAAGTTAGGTCCTGTCCACAGTATAAGTATACTGATACTGTGAACAGGACTTTATTTTATTCAGTGTGGGAAACATACCTGTATTCTTATCTCAATCAATCCTTTACATTTTACAGTGAAATTAACACCTCTTCACCCCAACAAATATGACTGGGCTTGATTGTATGAGTTGAGTGCTGTTACGTAGGCATCCTGTGTTTTACTGTGTGGAAAAGTTATTCCTGAGGGAATGGACACCACCACACACACTTAAGAAATGTTGATGGAGCCACGGTTGTTTCACAACTCTGTGGGATCCAAGGAAAGTTAACAGCTTCCCTTTTCCCTTCTCCCCTCCAGTTCTTTTTCATCCCCTCCATCCTTCACACATCAGTCATTCTTTGTCCACTCCTATAGACATCCCACCTCCACCAGTTACTTTTATATAATTGCAATAATAGACAGTTTTCTCTCTTTTATTAAGATGTCGTAAATGATCCTTTTTTATATTCAATTGGCAAAATTCTGTCTCCAATCAGGAGCCTGAATGTGTCAACAGATTTAATAAGACCTAAATCAAAATTCTCCTGTGTCTTCTATATCATATAAATCTATTTTACATGTTGTTGTTGATTAAGGATTTACTGACATGCTACACAAAGGGTGATGACAATCCTCTGATGAACTATTGAGCCCTTGCTGCCATGCCTAGTGTGTCTGTTAGTCTTCTGTGGCTGTGTCCTACCATTGTGAGAACTCAGGCAGTGGCTCGTCTGCCACTGAGTGTGCTAACAAATCTTTATCTGTCACCTGTGATACTCTCAACCTACCAGCATGCACCTTTTAGCAATTATGACCGTCTCAGGATGAGTTCCTCAATGTTCTCTCACACCCAATGCTTTCAGATTGTGTTATCAACAGTCAAGGTTGTTCTTAGAGCCTGTATCACGCTATTAAAACACAATACATGCGCTGTTAAAGAAATAAAGGGATTGGATTAACACTATAACTTTGACAACAGAGTTTAGACACTTTATATCCTGTATTTGGCATCTCTTTTCCACATCACATAACATGTTGTCAATTTATCTGGGGTGTGTCTATTCTTGCTCATATGAGAGCATTTGGGTATCAGTTTATAAAGGAAAAGCAGACGTGACTGCCTGGTCCTCCTTTAGTGACTCTGACATCAGTGATCTACAGTATGGGGTAATATTAAAAATCATCTAATTCCCAAGTCTAGGCTTTTGGAATTGTTCTTATGACCATTGAAAAGTCTGAGTGGGACATACATATTAATAGAGCACAACAATATTGCAATTCTAGCGAGATGATGTAAAGCACAAAAAAGTCAGTAGTTATAAACAGTGTTGATTAATGTTACTTTTAGAAGTGACTTGTTAAATTACAGCCACTTAAAATTAACCCTTAATGTATCTGCATTACACACATAAGAGTACTTACATATCATCAAATATCGGTTATATTGTCCAGAAGACAGCACGTAGCCTACTGTGTATCCACCTTAAAATGTATTGAATCTAACATTATTGCAGCCTTTTAAGAGGAACAAGAGACCTGATATCAAATTTTCAGCTCTTCATTATGCTAAAAATCTGTCAACAAACTGATACGAGGCCACAGACTCTATAATACAATAATAATATAATCTAACTTTAATGTACAGTCTATGGAAGAGGCATAAAGCATTAGGCAATGCTGTTTTAATATTAACAATACAACAATTTTCAACTTACGTTTCATGTTGACGTTGCTCTTGTCCTTTTCGTCCAAAAATGTATAATGATGGGGTTGTTTTCACAAATGAAATGCTTTCCTCTCTGCCATCTAGTAGAATTAGATAGCTACGCATGCACCATGACACACCTGTAGGTTTACTTTCTGCTCGTATGAAGCTGCCTGCTAATAAGCAGGACAAAAACAGAAACAGTGCAGATACTTCGGGTACGTCATTTTTTTTTGGCGACGAAAATTAAAGTTAAATATGCATTTTATTTAGTGACAGATTACTTTCACGAAAAACACAACTTTGTAACACGTTACCCTCAACACTGGTTGTATTGTTAAAGAACGTGACCTATTAAACTAAACAAAGCTATTTAAAATTTACACAAATGAAACCAGAATTGCTCGAAATCCTGTGCAAATCAACACATTGTGATTTAAACCCAAAAAACTATTTTATGTGTGACTTGCCTTGTAGTTTAAGCTACAAAAACAACGCAAATGTGCATTGTTGGTTGGTACTCACAACTCCATAGGATGCTACCTTCAGTATGGACAGGTAGAAGTTGGCGAACAGGTGAGAACAAGCTGTAGGGTGGATGCTGCAATCCTCACAGGGTCCTCTGAGTTTTCTGACACAAACACAATGACAATGGTCTTTTCTTCAGTCATTTTAATTAACTAAACATGATATAAGTTGTCTTAATGAGTTAGTTTTCTACTCTTACCTTGAACACGAACTTCGAGCCCATTGACAGTTATGCTACTATCACTAGCATGCTAACGCGCTAATCGCGATTAGCATCCCGACGTTCAAAAATTCAGCTAAATTGGTACAGTATGAAATGAACATTAACATGTAGTTACCTTCTGGAGACTCCAACACGCTCTAAGCCAAATGGTAAAACTCTCTGTTCACAATAACTTTTATAATATTCATATTTAAAGTGGGGCTGCTATCTTCAGAGATCTGTGTCTGACTAGCTTGTGGCTCAACCGTCAGCGGTTTCCTAGAGACTCACGCGAGCTGCGACGCGACGAAGGTGAAAAAGATCAAAGTTAATGAAACGCAAAAATTAGAATAATAATAAGAAGAATAATACACATTATATTTACTAAAGTTTGATTGTCAAAGTTCAAAACTAACTTTTATTTCCAAGAATAAAAAATATTTGGATGTCAATTTATTAAATTAAAGCAAGAACAGAAATTAAAATTATTTTTTAATCACTAGGCTCTAACCAAGAGTAACATTTTCAATGTTAACTCACTGTTTATTTTATTATTTTTTATTATTATTAGCCAAGTGATATTCATTTATTATTATAGTTATTTTCCTTTCATGTAAACAAGACTAGCCTAGGCTATAAACCAACGTAAACAACAAACATAGCTTAAAATTTCATGATATGCAATAAGATTGCAGATTTCGCCATGTTTTGAATGGATGTTAATCTGTGTTGATGGTAAACTACATGTAGTCAACTGATATAATCAATGTATCTGTGCTTGATTTACTTCAAGATTGTGTACCTACCTGTATGGCTCAGGATGGGCCTATATGTCCCATACTGGTTTAGGTACCACCTCCTATGACCATTAACTTTACAATGAAAAGAAAAACTGCATAAATAATTTTCAGCTGTTACGTTCCCCGTAGTTCTAGGGGATGCAGGGAACAATAAATTTATATTTACCCGGAATCAAGATGGAGACCAGAGTTCGGTTTCAAAAATAATAGTCGCTGTATTTAATTGTACAGGAAATACACAAGAAATGACCAGCTTTAGGTGCACCCACAAAGGGTACACAAATTTAGAGAAACTGAAACGGAGACGATCTGGCACTCCAGCAGCCTGCGTCCCAGCACACGAATATGACTCTCTCTCTTCCCCCTGCAGCCAGTGCCTTTTATTCATCGGCGGCATGCGTACACAGGTGATTCCACTTCTCCATCAGTCTCCTACCAGAGATGGGCGGAGCACCAACCTCACCAGGAATTCAGAGAGGGAGGGGAGACACACACAGACAACACATAACATCAGCCTATTGTGAAAAAGCTGCAAAAGAAGGGGAAAACAATTTCAGTTAGAGAAATTAGCCTTTTAGATTGGGTAAGTATTTGATTGTCACTGATAAGGGTCATTTGCACTACAGCTTCATAGGCAAGACAATCTTTATATAAAATGCTTGGATTTTCCTGGATTTAAAAACAACCTGTAAGCTTTTACAGTGAGTCTTCATGAGTGATGGTTTTTAATTCAGCCTGTACTTTTTCACATGATCTCAAGGGAAGGAATGGTGAGATGGACAAAGAGGTAAGGAGTGAGGGACATTTCCATTTCCCCATTATCCTCATGAACTGCCTTAGTGTGACAAATTTCTGAGGGCTATTAAGCGAGAGGTAAATTCACACAAGTCAAAACACAGTTTTACAGCAAGAGAACAAGTTTTAATATTATCTGTGTAAGGAAAGCAAAGCATTTAAGGAGCCCATTCATAGCCTGACCTTTTCTCCTACCTCTTTCTTGTCATCCCCTCCCTCCTGTCATTAACACAGAAAACAAATTTAAAATTATTCAGGGTGGGAAAACATAAATGTAGGAATATGGAACTTTACTGCTTAATAGAGCACACAAAGACAAAGTGTAGACTTCTATTTTCTCAGAGAAATCCTTGTTTTATTTGCAAGACTGTGTTTGTGTTCATTGGTTTTTATTAAAAACTTTCCAATCTGTCTGGTAAATGTTTTAGGAAAATGGAAATTTTACTGAAAAGGTGCTAACTATTTACTGTGGGAGTGGCTCAAAGGCCAGGAGGACCCGGCGTGAATGCTGTCTTTCTCTTTTGGACAGAATATTGACAGACATATGGAAAGACTGACACATGCTGCACATAAAGCGACTCCTGTACATTTGCATCCATTCACAGATTTAGTGTTAAAGTCACCTTATGTGTTTGTGTGGGATCATAAAAAGGCAAATTGCACAATAATTGCATCTGTTGTTTTGTTAATCTATCTGTAACCTCAATAAAGATAGAATATAAGAAATAAAAAAAAATTTCTTCACCAGTAAAACTTGCAGTCATTTTGAGAAGAAAGCAAGACCCATTTATGACCTACAGATGGCGCAAGATAACCATTCATCAAATTATTTCCCTGCTTTGACCTGTGTGAGTCTGTGTCGACATTTAACTTAGTCAAGCACTGATTGTGTGATTCTCAAGTTTGTTTTATTATGTTTCTACCATAGACTGGACGCGTGTGTGTGTGTCAGGAAGTGTGTTGCTCCCATTACTGTGTCTGTGAAGGAAGTTGAGTCACAGGGAGAATAACATTGACTCTCGTTGTTTCACAGACATACATGCTCATGCTGTTTTGACTCATCTTGACACCATTTATGTTTATATTGATTGCCTTATTTTGTTTCTTCATTTGTTTGTCTTGTTTATGGCTATTTCCATTGTGGACAGCATATATTTAAAAATTGCATGTGTATGAAACATAATGACACAGGGTTTAGGCTTTTTTATTGTCATCAAAATATGTCAATACAAAAAATGTTTTTCAAAACTATCCCATATTTGCTGTATATAGCTTCAAAAATAAGAATATTTGTTGGCATCCTTCCTCTTGTATGTTATAAACCCAATAAATTGAGGGTTATTGGTGAGATGGTAAATTGACTGGTTTAGTCTTCTTGACACTGTTAATGCTCTCACATTATTTCACATTGACCCTGTCACACATTCAAAGACTGATTGTATAGAGGCTGCTAGGCTATGTGCTATTCTGCCCACTATTACTGGTGTGACCTTCACACACATCATTCACTTTCTTGCCCACGGACACTCACGCTAGTTTGCCCCTAGTGCCCCACACTTTTTGTCTAAGTGAACATAATTGTACACTTTGATATAACAGTTGGCTATAGACTGAAAATATCTTTCTATGCTCACCACATACAGCTGCCATTGACTGCCAAATGATTTTTATCTGCGCTGTGTAAACATATTAAAGCTATATCTGACTGTGGGAGCTCCTCTCTGACTGTTTGACTACACAGCAGTAGTGTTAGTGGAGGCCTGACTGGCTTCCCTGGGATCCTCCTCCTGGTTCCTCCGCAAACAGAAGGAAACCTCGAGGAAGAGCAGCTGATTGATTCAGTTTCCAAGCTTCCTTTTGCTGGAGAGAGTCTGAGGTAGTCAGGAGGTGCACGGGGAGCTGCATGGAAAACTAAACATGCCAGCAATGGAGGAAGGTACAGTGCAGTTAAAGTGTGGCAAAAGTGAAGAGTCTTCAATAGTTGCACCCATCAAGACATCCCTTTCTTCCCACTGAACACCACTAAATGTCCTGAAAACACACCAGAACGCCCTCAGTCAGTATCAATATTTGCAGTACCAGAGCAAGGCTCCCTGTGATGTGATTGTGTGGGTGAGCTGCCTCTCTGAACCAACCTGCCTGCTCACAAGGCTCTGCTATCTTTAAAACAATTTGCATCGTTGATCACAAGAGAGGGTGAGCATCCAACCTACAATGCCCAACCTTTAGGCAGGGAGATACCTTTTTTTTCAATACACAAAGGGATTTTAGCCTTATTTGACTTGTAATTTTAAAGTGTTATTTAACACGTTGTCACTATACATACCCAGCTTTTCCCCCAATGTCAATTTATTTCACTCCAGGGTTCCAGGGTTTGATAACTAGACTGAATCTCCTAAAATATTTGCCTCAATAAGATATTTTATAGTCTGTTAGGAAACAACTGAACATTATTTTATTGCACCTTTCATATAAACATGCTGCCCAAAGTGCTTCACACAGGAGCAAAAGGGTGAAAAACAAAATTGATTAAAATTAGAATAGGTCCATTACGTAAAATAAATACGAAAGATAAGTACATACGTATAAAGAGGAAGATTACATGGCTTTTACATGAGCATGGACGAGAACTATGACATGCAATAAAGGTCACAAGACGAAGTGGACATCTTGATTTTGGGTCTCTCACTTCTGGCCTGTCATCATACCCTGAGGGTAAAACTTTTAATAGACGTCCCACCCAGCAGGCAGGGGCTCCTGTCAGGTGTGGTTGTCGGTGGGATACACCTGAGCCATAAAGCTTTGCTCTGTAACTAACAGTCCTTCAGCTGATGGCCCATTAGATCTGCGAGCTGACCTAACTGCACTGCCCAAGGGATCAGAAATAACAGGGCTGAATGGAGCAATTGTGGACAAAGAAAAAGAAAGAGGGAGGGTTAATAGACACAGCAAAACTTGCATCAAAGTATTTATTCAGTATACGCCATCATCACCCCAGAGCCTCGGGGTGGCTGGGTTGTGCCTCTCATATGATGTCAGCTAATGAGGGGGTATTTTCCACATTTTTAAAATAAAAATGACAATAAGGTTTCCTAGTATATCATGTTTGTGCTGCGGCTTAACATGATCATGTGCCTGTGAGCATCTGAGTCAAAGCCTTGAAAAGCACTTACTTTCCTGTAGAGGGAGTTAAATGCCAGCACAACATGAGCCCTGTGGCTTCAGGCCAAAATTCTAAGCCCTATATTGAAGTTTATTTAAGCTCTAATTCTACGCTCCCGACAAATATTCATTTGAGATAAAAACTGAGAAGAAAAAAGGCGAATCACAGAGAAGCAAGGACTTGCTGGTGAAGATGCATTTTGTACACAGAGGCTTATTGTAGACAGTGAGAGCAGAAGCTTCAAAATGCCTCAACATTGGATGGATCCCAAGAGGGAAATGCACACAGATATGTTTCTTCTTGTAGTTTGTTATGCAAGTGTCTGCAGTTGACTTAGACTCTTTCCCCCTGTTCAAATGAACTTGGGCGGAACAGTGAGCCACCTGATTGTGCTGTATTTCTATTTCATTTTAGTCTCAGATTAAAAATTAAGATATAATATTTGAGACAGCAATAGGCTAAAAGTTGAGATCATTTTTCTAGCTGCTTTTTGATGTTCTCTTCTGTACCTCATCTTTCATGTCAGGCTGTCTCTGGCGTCCTGCAGGGTCAAGTGTTCGGGTCACATCTATGTGGTGCCAAGTGTCCTGGTGTCTCCATTGCTGTAAAGCCACACTAACACACACATGCATGTACAAGGAATTTACACGCCAAAAAAGAGGCAGCCACACACACATATGCCAGGGGTAAACATGGGGACTGAATGTGACATGCATACTGCACATGCATGCACAAATGTATGCATGCTCGCACAGACTGTAGACTCTATGATGACTCTAGCCTCTTTGCCACCTGATCAATCATCCCAACTGCCATAAGATCTACAGGACAGGCATTCCTTCCTAACAACTGGAGAAGGAGGTAGTGTATGTGTGACTGTGTGTGCAGATCAAGAAGGGGGGATTCAGACATGCGGAGAAAATGTTGTCTTATGTCTAATCAATCTGAAAAGGGATTTATTTCCTCTGAAAAAGGATTTATATACAGCTGATGAAAAACAATATTTCTGTCGGTTAATGTTTTTGTAGCTGTGGATAACAGTTCCTCTTTTACTTTCATCGGTGAGTTTTCACAGTCCTTTACCTATCTCAGTTGTCTGGGGTTCTGTGAAAGATAACTGCATGGCAAATGTAAGAGAAAGAAAACAGTTGAAGTTAAAGCTAAAGAGAGAGAGTACAAAAATGCCTCTAGCTCAGGCCGTGTTGATGCATGTTTTGCATCAGACTTGTGTAAAAGAAGTAGAGTAGGAGTGAAGTGTAAAGCCTCTGTGCGTACGGTACTTTATCTCCCCTGCTGTCTCTATCTTTCACCTCTTCCCTCCCTCTCCTTGCCTCTCTTTCCTCTTTCTTCTGGTTGCTGAAAGAGCTGACTGTGCTGCTCTCAGTGAGTTCACCAAGTGAGTTTGCGTGCTAAGTATTGTTCCCTTCTTCCTCAATATTATGAGAAAAGCTTGAAATAACAATGTCTGGGGGCGGAGTGAGACCTCTCTGTTCTCTGTTTCATCTCTTCTCTCTGAGTTCTTGCTTCTCCAGATGACAGTGATGCTCTCTGCAGATCTTTTGCAGGTGCGGGTCTTTTGACCCCCTCTGGGTCATACATTGCACACCCATCCCTATGCACAGACATATACAAGAGTGTGAATGCATGTACAGACGTGAACATGCTCACACATCGCATAAGGGCTTCAACACTTGTATAGTCTGCAGCTGCAAATTAAAGCATGCAGTGTGACTTTATCGTCTAAGTCGAAACCTTAAACAAACACTGCCCATCAGGTGGAAAACTAAATTATAAAAAAAAAAAGCTCAAGCAAAAAAAAAAAAAAACAGCAGTGTAAACATGCAAACAAGGTGGAGGACTAACGAATGCATGGACAGGATTATCACAGGTTCTGACCTTCTGCCCTTGAGGAGGGCATGTGTGAGGCGCAGGCTGCAGCCGCTGGCCCCACCAACACCAGAATGTCTGACGTCTCAGGAATCTGTGCAGCGCCGCTCTGCCTGACCATGCAGCACAAATCAGCAGTTGGGCCCTAAGTAAGGCGAGTAGGGGGCCAAAAATAAGAAATGAGAAAGACAAAGAAAAATGAGCAATGACTCACCTCAATCATCTAATGATCAGCTGTGATAGAATTTTGCTTTGTTTTTTGGGGGGTGGTGTTTTCTTGCTTTTATTTAACTTTCTCAAATTCTTTGAAAATACTGTGAAATTCATTTTGATTTCTATTAAGCAAAAAAACAATGCATGTACAGTCTTAGATAAACCATATTCCAATTAGAGAAGCATTGTTATTAACTTGTTTTAGGGGTTCATAACTTCATGTTAAACCAAAGCTTTTAAATATAGCTGGAAGAGCTGAGCTGGTATGCAGAAACAATGTGATTTATTGAAAGACAAAAAACATGGAGAGCAGCCTCACTAGCATGCTGAGCTATTTAGATCCTTCCAAGAACAACTCTACATAAGCTTCTTCTTATGTTCTCTCATGTTCCACATAATTTGGTTGCAAGTGTAACGTGTGTAGCACAGGTGTGCAATATATAGCTGGCATATGTGAGATGTGATACGCAGCTTAGAGGGACGAGGAAAGTTGACCGAGTAAGAAAAGAAGGATTCACTCAGGAAAAGCCTAAACTGATGACAATCCTGCTCTCCTGACTTTGATATCAAACACATGGTTCCTCAAACACAACTCTTTCAGTATGTATCAGACTATTAGTTTTGTTCTGCAGTCTGCACGATGATCCACACTCAGTTTCTGCAGGTGGCTGCAGTCTGCTTCTGAATTAGTAATTTGTGGCTTCATGAAGTATTAGAGAACTGGAGATTATTCTGAAGTTGACTTGAATCAGTCTAGCTGGTCTTGAACCAATGTTTATACTGTCAGGTGACCTCAAAAGTAAAGTTGGCAGCATTTTAAAAACGTCATGACGGCTCTAGTGGTTTAACATTGCTCCTCCAGGCAACAAACGGGTTATCCTTCCACCACCTAACCATCAACACCACAGAAATCTTTACTTTTTTGTGTGCACTTATAGTATGTGTTGCTATGTGATCAAGACAGCATGTGTTTGTGTGTATATGGACATAATTGTGTGTATATATATCTGTGTTTTTTCAGGAGCTAGCACCAGCCGCAATCACTTTTGATGGATATCTACTCTGGCTTTGGAGAGCTGTATGTTTTCCAGTCGGTGACTCATGGGGCTTCTGACGGATGTCTGCACCAATTTACTGCTACTGCCACTGCTCTTGTTCCCCACCACAAGTGTGTGTGAGTCTATGAATATGTGTCCTGTGCATTGGCTGGTTGTGGTTGTAGTTTCCAACTTATGGACTTTCCACTTCCACAGCAGAGGAGAAGAAATGGGAATGGGGGGCAACAAGAGTTCTGGAGTGACTTAGTCAAGTTTTTCCAGGTGAATCACAACAATCTTTACCTGTTGTCTGACTCAGACAAGATGATTGTTATTGTTAATAAAATAAAAGTTATATGTCATCATGCTAGACGCCCTGTGGTACAGACAAATGCATGCCATTCTTTTGCAAAAGCTGCATAACTCAGTTGTTGATCTGAACAGACCAATGGTGATAACAGCACTTGGTGTTGAATCATCAGACGAAGCTGTGGCTCTGCAGGTCACCCAGTTCAGTTGTCATGTGGAACTTGAACTTTTGAACTTGTATTGCCCTGGAGTGATAGATTCTTTACCTGCAACGCCTTACCTGGAAAAGCTTCCTGGGGTTGCTTCATTCATTTATTAGCTTGACAAACAGAACACCTCACAAGCTATTTCAACTCTTTGATATCCCCGTCCAAGACTTCAAAGGATCGTACACTTACCAATAATCTGTGTTATATTTTTCCACGGCAAATATAAAGATAAAGTGTCACCTTTGTGATGTCATGTGTTGATTCACAGGACATGGGTAAACTTTACAAGTGGACAAACAGGAATTTTATGAGAATATGACAGCTAGTGCCCCTGTGCCTCTGCTTATATAAATGTGTGATTCCCAAAGAGGGCTGTTTTTACCTGCAAAAGACAAAAAGACTCAGAAGCCCAAGTTATAACACAAGTAGAAATCTTGTAGATCATATATCCAATTCTAAACTTGTCCGTTTCAGCATATGCAATTCTACCCACTAGCCCACACTCAAAGCGCGTCACAGATGATGGAGTTTATTCTGTGAGTTTGTCGTTGGCAGTTGTGAGTAGTAAAATAGTCACATTTTTGTGTGAGGGAATGCTACTTTCAAAATCATGCTAGTTTTCAAAATTCACCAACCCTGCATTTAACTTGGAATGTTGTCAGCTAGCTCTCTGAACTTTCAGTTTCCATTGTCTTTGTAGTTACAATCAATCTGGAAGTGGTGACAAAACATTTTTAGAGTCCCGATGTTTATGCCTTAAAACCTGAACGCAGTACGACACAATAAAATTTTGCTTCCCACGCTGAGCATGACCTCACAGAAAAATCGCTGACATG